>NC_092816.1:72764251-73064251 GCF_023375885.2 Dermacentor andersoni | reverse complement strand
TTGGTATATGTTCATAGTAAATTTTAATACAGAACTGTAAAGAGGAAATGAGTAATTAGCGCGCTGGTTCCGCATAATGCAGCATCTAATCCATAATATCTAAGGCCTCCAATCCTTGGTATAGCATAGCGATTGTTGCAGCTACGCTATGCGAAGAATTGTAGACATTAGAAATTGCCGGCAACTTTTGGAAGGCTGGGCCAGCCTGCAGAAAGCAGCACCCTGGCTCCCCCCTCCCCCTTCTTCTTTTCAGTATAATGTAGCGAAGTTATAAACATATATCGGCCCACATAAGCGATCAACGTTAAGTGCTTCTCTGGTGCTATAGTCTGGGTGTCCTTTTCTTTTTAATATTTTTAACTTTTCAGTGCGACGCATAGGGAGCTAAAATTGGCTACAATCGTCCTGAAACAGATCGACCCCCGTGCACTCGATATCCCATTTCCTAAAGTGCGTTCCCCTCTTACTACATTGTGTTACGTTGTGACGTATCTGGAAAGATTTCCACGAATGCGTTTATTTCGGACAGTCAACCTGATGTTTCGCGAAAGCGCTAAAGCTTGCGTAAAAGCGCAGCACACCTTCCGACTTGAAGCAGGCGTCAGGATGTAAACTTGGATGGGCGTTATTTTTTGTAGCGTTTGAAGCATTCAAATATTTTGGGGCACGCAATGAAACAAAGATTTTACGCGCCTATTTTTGCATAAAAAATGCCTATACTGCACAGAAGTCCAAAAACGCTAACTTCATCAGAAATGCGCTTCCTTCTTTTTTTAACGTTTTTCAACGCTTTTCAATGGTGGCCCCAGTGTGCCGCCATCTTTCGATATCGTTGATGAAGTCGTCGCTGAAACAGCCGGTATATCAAACCGTTCTTTAACAAGCGCTCATGGTGATGAAATTTATAGCTATTTTCTGGATATCCATTGATTCGTAAGCTACAATTACCCGCATGTGGTGACATGCTTTAAAGGCAACTGACATCGTTTGCATTTGAATAGGAAGAACAAATGTTTTAAACGTCTTGCTCATTATTTTTTTATAGTGCCGTAAATACGTTTACGGTTGCATTGTATCGGAAATGCGGACCAATTACCGCGCATCTTACGGCCCGCTTCTCGTTATTTTTGTTATTTGTTTTGGGAAGTTGCTATGCTTCTGTGTCTGCGGAATGTATGTGAGCGTTCCATGGGGAAATAGGTATATATCTTCCCTTTATTAACTGTGTCTTGCTATAACCGGCTTCACAAGAGACAGTTAACCTTCCCGTTCCTCAGCGGTTAATAAACAACTAGCAGCAAACATTTGCACGCCCAGGTCCTTTGTGTCCCCAGATCATATTGCCGGGAAGGAACCTGATTCTCATTTCGACCCTTCGCAGAAACTTACCGAGCACTCCGCCACGGAGCTCCGCCATCAAGTGACGGTGAAAGCAAAGAAAAAAAAATATTTCGTAGGCTGGAATATGCGCACGCCTAGGTAATGCATGCGCCCAGACATGATGACGTGGGTAATCGCGGTGTTTGCCGGAGGCGCACGCATTGCCGCTCTATAGAACGGAAGCTAAATCCACCACCCGTGCTCCTAGTTCGTGACTCTCTGCCTCATTTCAAAGCACTCGCGCTCACCGCATGATTGATTGGTTCTAAAGAAAGATAAAAAAAAAACCATCTTCCAGGAATAGTCGTTCCCAGAGCGCCGAAATCGGAATATATAGCCGCTTCCCCTGCATATAGCGAGCGGCTTCTCGCGCCATTTTTCACGCAGGTGTGTGTGTGTGTGTGTGTGTGTGTGTGTGTGTGTGTGTGTGTGTGTGTGTGTGTGTGTGTGTGTGTGTGTGTGTGTGTGTGTGTGTGTGTGTGTGTGTGTGTGTGTGTGTGTGTGTGTGTGTGTGTGTTTGTGTGTGTGTGTGTGTGTGTGTGTGTGAGACTGTTGCGTGCCAGATCCGTTGGTTTGTTCCTATAGAACGCGCTGCGGTAGCAGCACATGATACTGTAGAGTCACCTGCGACATTTACTGAGAATAAATTGCACATGCCTGCACCACATGGCACACGTTACGCGAGGTGGAAAGTAACAGCGTCACGCAGGCAACGCTTAAACAGGGTGGCACGGAGTTTTTGGTGTTAGCGTCTTTAAAAAAATATCTGTCTGTGTCACGCTGAGGCTCTTGTGTTTAAGTTAATGAATGCTATGTAAGAGATTCTAGCGCCTTGGTGCGGCGCCAGCGCTACTGATGACTCTGCACGAGCACAAGGCGCCGTGCAGATGTGCAGTAGGGATATTATGCACTGTATTTCTAGGCCAGTTGAAAAGGACAGTCTACGCAAGCACGGCAGCGTTTCACTGACACAGGAGTAGCAGAAAAAACGTACAGCCACAAACACTGGTACACGTTGTAGCGAATGGTGCAGAGAGACGAAGTTACATAAGGGATGTGAAGAACAAAAAAACAACAACAACAACAACAACAAATCCAGGTGAAGTATAGCCTCGCAGTCAGGAATGCAGCGTTGCGAATACTCACAAAACCATGTAATCATTGCTTGTGGCTCGCGCCGAACGCTGCTCGTACGTGTTCGCATCAGGGCCGCAACAGCCATCGTTTCTGTCGTCATCTGCAACTCTTGTCCTTGTCCTTCTCCCCTGTCCTTTTCACGGATCTAAGTAGCCGACGAGACAGTTGTGATTGACGTCGACCTCTCAGGTTTTCCCTCACTATAAACTTATCTATCTCCCTCGACCTCGCAGGAAGACTATACGAATTCACTGGCGTTCGTTAGGGCTGGCTGCTCCGCAATAAGGGAGCTTGTGTGTAGAAGCCAGCCCAAGAGTGTACATACGTCATATTTCGGCGGTCGGTAGCCTGAACTTAAGGAGTACTAGTTTGTCGGTGGGGACCAGAACGATACTATATGCAATGGCTAGCGCGTATATACATACATATATATATATATATATATATATATATATATATATATATATATATATATATATATATATATATATATATATATATATGCTGAGATAATGACCACAGCGTCATAGTAGTGTAGGTCATGTGACATCTGGAGGGATTACAGCAGGGAAATACAGCACGCGTGATAAAAAGCTGCTATGGCTGGTGACGTACAGACTCCAGTTGCAGCTTAGGGAAGTGAGACATAAAATGACTTGTCCCTAAGTTTGAAAGCATTCCATGACAGATGCGATTTGGGTAACTATATATTTATATTGTTGTCGAACGGACGTGGTCAAACCGAAATTTGCAATGAACTAACGATTATATTTGTAAGCATCCAATCTGTTCATTGGTACAAAGACCTCCGTCAACCTGGCTGACTCAGGGTGAATCACGACATTATACGGCTGTGTAACGAATGTGGGACTATAGACCGTCGCTTTCACGAAGTTAGTAAATGTAATAAGGACAGTTAAACCGGAGTTTCTTGAAAGAAAATTTCCCCAAACTTCGCGTCGACTGCTGAAGTGACGTCTCGGAGAGGTCTCTCAGAAGACGGAAGAGCCAGATGTCCCTACCCCTGGAAACCAGAGGCATCGTACAGACTCCCAGTGCTGACATCACGCTGATTTCGCCGCTTGGTCGTCTTCTTCGTCAACGTCGTCATGTCCCTCGTCCTCTGCTGCAGGTCATCATGTCGACAAGAACTGAGGTGGTAGATGACATCCGGGTGCCTGCGGCCGCCACGCAGAAGCCGCGGCGATGCATTAAACATGGACCGTGTCCCGCCCCCTCACCCAGACCTTTTCTTTTTCGTTCCCTTTCCAATTCTCCTGCTTTCTCATCCACTTCTTGCTCGCGTTGTTGTTCTCCCCGAGGATCCTGTCTGGAACTGCGGAACACTCCTCCGAGGAGCGAATGAAGAAATCCAACCCAGGAGAGGAATAAAACTGCGCTATATGCAAAGCGGCTGCCTTTGCAGCGGCCTTCGCGGTGTAGTGGAGTAAGAAAAAGTCGCTTTCTCCGGGGTGAGTGCGCTCGCTTTCGTCAATAGTGCGCGCAAAGTTCTTCGTCGAGTGTTGCGGGAAGGGTTCAGAAAAAGAAAAAAGAAAGCGACGAGTGGAAATATTTGGCGGAGTAAAAAAATTTAACGTCGACGCCGCTATTACGCGCCCCCCGTGAGCTGACATTGTGGCGGCCTGTTTCGACAAAGAGGGACTGGGATAGAAAGGAGTTGCACCGTTTTCTTCTCCCTCCTCGCAAGTATGTTTGCTGTGATTATTTCTTCACGAAAGGTTGGATGTTTGATCGGCGACAGCGTGCGGTGATAGCACGTATCTCGTCTTAGCCCGATTGTTAATTTTACGATTATCAACTTGCGAAGGAAAGGGAATCGAAGGGGGGAGCTTACGTGTGATCCTCACACTCGTGCTTTCCTTGCGCTTTTGTGCGTCTTGTTGCGTGCATTGATTTTATGGCTCAAAATCTGTGTCGTTCCGCATGAAAGCGGGAATCATACCTCGTATCTCTTACTTCCTCTTCACTGTGATAAAGGAAAGGCAACAAGAATGTTTTCAGTTGGATTTTATGATTACTTTGTACAAGAGCGCAATGTCATTTTATATTTTGGAATGTGGCATATATTTATCTCAAGCTTGACTTGGGATAACGCAGGCTTCGCAAAGCTTTACGTACGGTCTTCAATAACAGCTTTTATGAGTAAATAATTTGGATGAGGCCATCCACCGTACCCGTTTGGCGGTAACCTGTCTATTTCACAGAACTCATCATTGCGATTTTGGCGCGCGCAAATCATAATGTAGAGGCGCAAATATCTTACGCCCACTAGCTCTCTTAGATGCTCGAACTTTCCCTTAAACCCCTTTCCCTGTGTAGGGTAGCAAACCGGACGTGCGTCCGGTTGACCTTCCTTCCTTTCCATCCTTCCTTTTCCTCCTCCTTTCAAACTCAACGTCCACATACCACTTATTAGAAGTAAATGTTGATGCGGAAGTAAGTTCAGTGTGGAAATGGTATTTATAGTATAGCCAGTAATAACTAGCATATTAACTATAGCATTATGAAGTTTATTCCTAAAATAAAGACGTAACCATACCGCTGGTGAAATACACCTTATCTCATCTATTCAAATGTGGGATCATAATTTTATCGCGTTTACTCTCCGCTCCATGTGCTGATTTCTAGTGCCATAACATGTCTTATTTTTCCCCAAACAGCAGCGCACGCTGAATGTTTCTCTCTCAAAGTCTAAAAAAGTTGGAACGAGAAATCTGAAGAAAGAAAAAAGGAAACAGCTGGCAAAGCACAAACCTTAATAGCACCTGACGTCACTTTTTAGCAGCGTTAATTCGTTACGGTCAATTCGTGCCACCTATGCAAAATAACTCCGGTGCCCTGTGGTGTGTGCACGCGTTTCTCACCAGGGCCGAGCTTCTTCACGCGTAAATATCGCAAGACCGCGGCGACTGCTGACCTCTGCGCCTACCAACCCTGCTTTTTCTTTTTCTGTTTCAAACTCCTAAAAAAAATTACGAAACGCGAGGAGCCCGTTGGAAAGGAGCTACCATAGAGCAGAAACGAAACAAGAATATAATGACTATAAGAACAACAAAGTAGTAAAGGGTAGGCGAGACAGCAAAAGAATGCCAACCGTGAACGCGTGCCTGAGTACGTGGCCGTGGGGGAGCGGCGCGGCGTTCCAGGCACCGAGAACACTTGTTACTCTCGGCAGAGCTGCCCGCAGCACTCAAACAACGCGCCGCTCCCGCGAGTGATTTCAGGCATTTCGCGCACAATAAGGCACGACGCGACTTTCGCAGGCTGTGGAATGCGAGATTTCGTCAGTCATTAAAGCGAGGATTCCTTTTAATGTGTGTAAATAGCGAAGTTATGTAGGGACGAGTGTGCAAGAGCTTCCCTCTCTCTCTCGCTATTCAGCTGGTCATACAGAGCATTAGCGAGCTTTCAAGCGATCGAAACTCTCTAGCTCTTGGTTTTCACTTCTAGAAAGGAAAAAAACAAGAAATGCAAGAGTTTGGTAAAGTTCAGGCAACATGACAACAAACAACGTTGTTGAGGGGAATGTGTTGAAAGGAAACACCGACCGTCGTGAAAGAAGCAAATGCCATTCTGCCGCCAGTCAAGAATGCCATAAAGAATAAGCAAGATACTTGGTCATTGGTATGTAAATGTGCATAGTATAACATGTAGATTTCTGATGTTCCGCGTAAGCGAAGGTACGGTTATTTGAGTGAAATTTGATATGCTGACTGAATACAAACGCACAGTCACCCTAACCTGCGGAGGTCAACATAAATGTACCGGTCCTCGTGAAAACTTCCCTGCTGCTAGCTTTCATATCGCGCTAAAATGGTGTTCTACTCCTGCAGTAGTTGTTTCACAAAGTAATTCGTTGTCCACATGAATTATGAGCCGACTTCAGAGTCAAGCAGGTAGCTAGAGTCAAATAATTTAGTCAAATAAAGTACCGATCTTGGAAATATATATTAAATATTTTAACCATAATACACGCGGTGTCCTTTAGCCCAGTCTCTAGCGTTTCCGGGGAGAGGAAGCCCACAATCCAACAATCGTTGGTTGAAATTCAGCAAACGCTTATGAATAATTAAAAGGATGTCATTTGTACACCACTGCAATTAGGTCATACGCTAAGCAAAGAAACTTTTTTATGAATCTGAAAAAAAAAGGTCGCGTTCGGAGCCGATTTCTCACTTCGAAAGCGGTCGCGTTTGAGGCGGAGAATCGTTCGATGATTGGTATTATTGATCAACCGGATTTTCCCCGGCAAACAGTAAGCTCACGCGTGGCAGAGAATTTGCCATAAATGCCATAAATGTCTGTCAAGAGCTCCCTCACAGTAGTGGAAACGACGAGAGATAGCTCGCCAGGCCTTACGCGACCACCAACGCGATCACCTTCCGCACTATGTGATCCGACGAAGGGATGAGCTCCATCCTGGTCCAGATCAAGCTGGAAGCGACTCATTATGGACATGACATGACATGAGATGAGATGACATGACATGACAAAAACTTTATTTGAGTCCTGAAGAAGTGAGATCTAGCGGAGCCGAAAGTTCCCCCAGATCAAGTCGGTAGCTCCGCCCACGATGGAACCAGTAGACGAAGTCCCGCCGCAATGTCGTGGGCCCTCTAGACAGCTTGGAGTTGAATTTGAAGATTGCTTCTCTTGAGAGATTCCTCCCATTGCTCTTTCGTGATGGCTGGAGAGACGTTAAGGGTTGGGCACAGCCAGAGCATGTGATCAAAAGAGCATGGGTCATGACCACATTTGGGGCCGACTCTGAGCGGTCAAGTCAGGGTCTATCCTGTTAATGGACCGAGGAGTGGGATACAAACGGGTTTGCAGAGAGAGATAGAGAGACAAAAGGGGAGGAAAGACAGGGAGGTTAGCCAGTGTAAGTACCGGCTGCCTACCTTGTGCTGGGGAAAGGGCTAAAGGGAATAAAAGGAGAACAAAGAACATAACAATACCGAGAAAAATTCACACAGTAACCATGCTACGCGCTACAACATTGCAGAAGTCTGAGTGTGCTAACCTGAGGTTTGTTCAATTCGGGGTGGGCGGTGGAAAGTACATAAGGGATCTTTGTGAGTGAGTACTCAATTTCGTGCAAAGTACATACGGGATCTTTGTGAGTGTTAACCTCGTTTCAAGCCTGGGTATACCCGGCGACAGCGCAGTACGTGAAATCGTGAGCTCTCTGGTGGGCCTGCTCGCTAGGTGTACATCCGAGCGGGTTAACTGAGTCATCTAGATGGGCTGGGAACCACGAGATCTGGCATCCTCCTTCGCCGCACTCCCGTGTTCCTTGAAGTGCCTTGTTCGCAATAATGGTCGCCTGTTCAGGCACGAGGGCGGACGAGAAGGATCTAACCGCCGTGCGCGAGTCCGAGAAGACGATATGGGGAACTTTTGCGCTGTGAAAAGCCAGAGCGATCACCCCTTCCTCCGCCACATGGGCAAACTTAGTATAGACACAGGCTGCATTAACCAGGTCGCCCTCCACGTCTACAAGCGAGACAGCGAACTTGTCCCCATTGTCATATCTGGCAGTATCGACAAAGAGGGCAGCTAGTTTCTGCTGACTGATATTTTTAAGGATAGACTTGGCTCTCGCGAATCTTCTACCTTCGTTAAGTACTGGGTGGATGTTTCGCGGAACGGAGTCAACCATAATGTGAGTTCTGGTTTCCCGGGTCAAGCTAAATTTGATCGCCAGTTCATGTCTCAGTTGGATACCCGCTTGCTCTAAAATCTTGATCGCTGGCTTAGTGGATGATAGCCTCATTACTTCAGTCACTGTTATTATTAGCTTCTATTAGCTCATCGATGGTGTTGTGGACTGCTAGCTCCAGTAGCTTCTCGGTTCTCGTGGACTGCGCAAGACCGAGCACGCGGTTGAGGCCGGCCCTGATTAGGGAGTCGAGTTTGACTTTTTCCGCCTTACCCTAATTAAGGCACGCGATGAAAGTAACATGACTTAGGAAGAATGCCTGATAAGCTCTGAGCAGATTGTCCTCTTTGAGACCGCCTCTTCGATTTGAGACGGGGGCTACAAGTCTTAGGTCATTACTAGCCTGTCCAGTGAGCCTGTTGAGGGCAGTCGAGTTACAGCCCTTGGCATCAGCGAGGAGACCTAGAATCTTGACCGAGTCCATCCTCGGTATGGGATGTCCATTCTCAGCTCGAATTTCTATCGGCAGAGGTTCCATTGGCGCAAGGTCGGTGAGCGGGGCCACGGAATGCACGTGCCGTGGCCGCGTGCATTCACTAGCCACTGTTCGGCTGGTAACGGCTGCAAAGCAGTCACCACCGGTGGCATGTGGAGCCCAAGTTGGCCGAAGCCAAGGTCAGGGTTGAGCTTCGCTCAGGTTCGCCGAGGTCAAGGTTTCTGACCCCTTGTCTGGACTGTTGGTATAACATGTTCTTTTTCTTTCCCGCAAGCAACCAAACAGCGCGTTTAAGAGAAAGTGGTAAACATGGAGGAAGGTGTCATCGGTGCCGACCCGTTTCGTGTAAAATATTGCTATCAGACCCACGAGTAGGCCTTTTGAACATACTGTAATATAGCTACAGTGCATAATTGATTGCATATTCCCCAGTCTGAACTTGAAATACTGCAGATGCTTCCTATATTATTCTGTTGTGCATTACGCACTTTTATGTCGCTCCGAGAACAAACAAGGACGTTGAAGTAGACGGAGTTCGGCTTTCACATAAGCACGGCCCTCGTATACAACCTATTGAGCTGGACAGGATGTGTAACGAATAAGTCGAAAAGCATTCCTAGCGTTCGCGCTCGCTTCATCGTTTATATATTTCCGATTATCCCTTTAAAAAAATTATGGGGTTTGACGTGCCAAAACCACTTTCTGATTATGAGGCACGCCGTAGTGGAGGACTCCGGAAATTTGGATCACCTGGGGTTCTTTAACGTGCACCTAAATCTATGTACACGATTATCCCTTTAACGAAGCGTCTAGTACACACCCAAAAAGAACTTGGCTTTCAGCACCGGGCGGCTGTCGTGCGGTGCTTGACGTCCGCGACTTCCCGGTCCTCTGCGTCGTGCGCACCAGCCGTATACCTCTGGGACTCCCCCTCGCTTCGCTGTAAAAGCGGTCGGCGCTTCGAGACACTTCCGACGTGCGTGGCCTTAAACTGTCGCCTTCCGTTACGCCTCTCAGGCGGTCAGCGTAGAGACGCCTCTTCCGGGCCCCTCCGCCTGTAATCACAGCACCGGGAAGCCGGCCGCGGAAGGTAAAATGTTAGCGACGCTCAGAAAATACAAAGAAAACGGCTCGGTGTTGCCGACAAAGTAAATCAAGGAGAACAGCCGAATGTGAAAGAAAAACGCTGTTCCCAGGACGATGACGTAGGGACGAGCGAGTGAGGTTCTAACTTTCCTTTTGAAGCGGGCGAAGGGAGTTTTCGCACCCATTGAACAGGTGCATAGGATCACTAAGAAGACATATGATGAAGAGGAAGGCCCTGGGGTATATGCTGTTATCTAACGATGGTATTTAGGCGCGCGAGATAGCTCCGTTAGAAAAAAGGTCATAACAAGTGTAAGAGTTCTTGGAAGGCTTCTCCGCAGGCATCCGGACTCCCTTCCTGTCTCCCTGCTACGCTCCGCGCGATGTTGTACATTGTAGCTTCGTTCAATTTCTTGCCATCTTTCGTAGAGCTATACAAAGACTTGTACACGCTAATTAAGTCATGGCAACGCCGCTGCCGGCGTTGTTTCAGCGCTTTTTGTGCCATCTACACTTGATGCGGCATCGAGTGCTGCTTTACTTCCTGCTCTCAGTGCTCTGTCGCCATCTTTTTTACTGTAGCAGCGCGCCTTCAGTTTTCTATTTTATTAGGCTTCAAATGTAGATTGGTCCACGTAAGAAGGAAAATGTACGTGGCTAGCGTGACAGCTCTCACTGCAACGACACTAAATGACACGAAGAGAACGAAAGTGGCGTGGTGACCTACGGGATCCCGTCGTTTGGTCGTGAAATGGACATCAGTCTCAAGATGTGTCAGGAAATGATTTCGAAGTGATTGCGTAACGCCAATATTACGTAACCTTGCTTTCACGCCCCACATTCTCAGACTGGCCATACTTCTCATGCCTGCAGTTTTCTTTTTCTTGCTAAGACGCATCATTACATTCTATAATAGGAACGTTAACTTGGAATGATGTGACCTCATTATCTTCAAAATATAGCAACTTACATAACTTCTAGCCTTATAATGTGTTTCTTAACACAGTTTTAATTGATGTATGGTTCTACGAAACCTCTTAGCCACATCACAGCCATGAGATAAGAAACAATCGGTCCATATAATTATACATAATGACAGTATTTGCGCGTAGACAGCGAAAAAGAGCTCCTTAAGAGCTAAGAGCAACTCACTGTATCCGTGGCACATTTTTCATTCGCTTAACCCCTGACGGTCCCTTTGGACGAGAACTTGAGCAGTCAGTTTGTCTCAATCGCTTCGATGCAATCTCCATCGAACGCCATTAAGCTTCGCCTCACCTATTTTGCCTTTGCTCCCGAACCGGTTTTATTCTTTCATTCGCACATTTACGTCCCTTCAGCATACGGGATCCCATTATACACGATAAACAAGATATATCTTTCTTATCAACTTCGCGATCTTTTGTCGCTTCATATCGCCTTCAGGCCAGACGTCTAGGCAGGGTACTTGAGTTAGTCGCTCCAATTTGAAGCATGCATGTGGAGCGGTAAGAGACCTAGTTCAGTCGTACTTGAAAGAAAGAAAGAAAGAAAGAAAAGGGAGAGGTCGCTCTTATTCAGTGTCGCGTTCAATTTATGTAGAGTGTGCAATGAAGAACTATGGCAAGCAATCATTCGTGGAGCGACAAGTGCCGGGCAAGTGGCAATAGATACGGAAGAGAAATAAGAGATGCGGCGTTCTTGATAGCGTTATTGTCACCTATTGCTTTAGATCGTCCACTAGTAGCTGTTTTAGGAGCGAAACACTGCGTAATATTCTTGTGCCTGGAAATACAGAAATATTTTCTGTACTATAACTTCGGGCTTGCCTAACTCATTGTGATAAGCACTGAAGTCGTGAATGCATATGTTAGTCTTTCTATTTCCGACGACACCTTGTTTTGTCCCTATAGATAAGCTTTGAATTGCAATCAACGAATTATTTTTCTGCCTTAAACCGGAGGAGTAAGGCGAAAGACAATGTTGCACTATTGCAAGTGTTCACTGCAGCGAAAACAAAATACTTAAGCAAGCACTTTTGGGGTGATACACCAAACAATGTATATGGAATGTATCTGAGAGTAGCCTGAACATTTCTTTCTGTTTTTGTTCTTCTGGAATTTATAAATTTCTCGTTGTTCTGAAATTGTTTGCTTGTGAATTATCAATGGCTGTCACATTTTTGTTCAAGGCTGCTAACGGTTTCATTTTTTTATTTTTTTATTTACTTAAGAACATTGTAGAACCTAATGCAAATTGGGACAGAATGAGTTGCTATTAGCATATATGGAGTGTCCTTTAGTGATATAAATTCGCGCCCTTTGCCTGCACATTCCTGTTGCATGTCCCGTTTTTTTTTTCGTTTTTTCTTTATTGCGTGGATGCAGCGTAGCCGCCCAAGACATGCTTGAATGTATCTTTTCTTCATTACAGAGCCCTGAACTGCAACCTAAGGGGTGGGAATTTCGGTCGTAACATTGTTTTGATTCTCTTCACTCATCGCCTGGTAGCCCTTAAGTGTAAAGCAAACAAAATTGTTCTTACGATCAAGCTTCCCTGACGAAGAAAAGTATCCTTGCGAAAACGTGTGCACCAGCTTAAGACTGCCCATTTCAAAGAGTAACTTTGTCTTCCCCCGGGTTTGGCGTGCGTCGCCGTTTCGTGGCACGATATATTTTGGATAGACAACCTTCGCCACTTGGTATGCGCTGGCCGCTGCCTTGCTGAGCAGACAACCTGGGAAACTGGGTATATGGTGCCACGCAGTGTGTACCTAAACTTAGGAGCTCAGCACTGAATACGTGAAACTGTTAATATGCACCCATTCTTGAATAATCCACCAGAACGAACGTGCCACTGTTGACACAAGAGGTGTGAAGCCTTAAATGCATTTTGACATGTATCATACATCTGTGTGCATACACCGCTCACCTACAATTTTTCTCTCGACAACCATGATAAATCGCCTTCGACCTTGTGACGCCTAGAGCTAACAGCTGCAGGCGAAGAGGCTGTATTTGCGTCAGCCACTACTACTGCTATACCTCGCCGACTCAAGCAAGCTTCGCCCGATTTAGATTCCAACATTGCGTTGGATATGCGTGTTATTTCGCTTTCTGTTGATCACTTCGAGTCTCCATCCACCTGGGAACCATCTGCCTTGTTAACAGCTTCTATTCTTATTGCTACTCGCACGCAACGATATCTGAGAGAGAGAGAGAGAAAAAAAAGCGAAGAAAAATGCACTACCCGTTTGCGCGAGCTTGAGGAGCAACGTTGTTCACATGTACGCGGATGACAAGCCACTTGAGGCGACTTTCTTCTTAGCCTATAGCATGAGAGGCAGCTTACGCCACTTTCGTTGGTATCTTGCGAGACCGTATAATACAGGAAATGGCGTTTTATCCACCGTGATGAGTGATGTCGCGACATGATCAGAAGGCGCCAAGCGTTCGTCTATCCACTTCCCACGACGCTGCAGGTGCAGCAGGCGAGATACGTTCCGCCCGACCGACTCTGAATGGGGCGACAGTGTCGCACCTTTCTTTGTCACGTCTCTCGCTTTGATTGTCACGAATCAACACGCGTCGCTACGGAGCTTACGATACGGCGCTTACGTAACTGGATTGATGGGTTTCGCGAAAGCGCTGATGGTGACGCGGGCATCAGAGAAACGTAGGTTGGTGACGTAGCGGCCAACATTTCACCCTTATATCCGCCTCACCTGGATACGCGATATAAAGTCCTTTCTGGGCGCTCACGAAGGCGGCAGGATGAGGGCAACTTTCGGAAAGTCGTGAGTACATTTACGGGGCCTCATACGCATGATATTACTTGGCGTTTGCTTTAGCAACGCGCGAATACTCTGTATGCAATATAACATTTCTCTCTTGGACTTGTTCAATATCAAGCTTAAGTTTCTCGTAACGTGGGCCGGCAGTTTGCGCTTCCAAGGAAAAGCGACTTCGCGAAAGCGTGTCCTGTCGACAGGACAGCGCCGCGGTTAAAACTAGCGTGCACGTTTTGATTCACGTTCCTGTGCGTTTTCGTGTAGCGTCTCGCCCGGACTGTTTCAGCTGTGAGTTAGCTCAGATGGCGTAACGTCGTAATTTGATCGTCTGAAAATACTATTCATTAGGCGTATACACTCGTAAGCGTTGCTGATTATACATTTTTGTAGATCACCAATATATATGGATGAAGAAAAAAGCGCAGCTTCAAGTTTGGGTCTTCCAAGCGGCTGAATGAGGGTGAAATAAAAATATATCCTCCCTGTTACGTTTTGTTGGGGACGGGATATAGACGTCTTTCTACGAAGAATAAAACATAAAAGGCGACCATAAGTTGGCTTGGACGTGATGCGCGCGGAGAGTGTCCTTGTTCTTCCGCGAGCGAAGGGCCTAACTGGTGTCCTTTCTCAACTGTGTTCCTCTTGGGTACGGGTTGTCAGCTATACACTTCTCCTGTCACTAAGGTAAAGAAGTGTGGAGTCACGATTCTTCAATTCTCTACTTTTTATCTCTCCTTGCAAGAGCGTTTCCGCTCTTCGGAAGGCGCCAGTCTGTTCTGTGCGTTCCTCTCCTGTTCTTGATAAACTTTCCTGCCTTCATTTCCTTTATTTATTTTTTTTCGCATATTTTTTTACGCTGTGATGAAGCACCGGCTTAGAAATGAACCAGCGCCGCGGTGGAAGTCAAAATGTTCACCTTGGGATACTCCGAAGCGCTGCTACTCTACAATTCCTATTCCACACGGACGCTGTAATGGAAAGTAATGTCTTCGTTACTTTTCCTTCCCCTTCTTTATTTCTGAGCGGGCCGTGTAATGTTTCTTTTTGTTCCTTTCTTTTTTCTTTTCGATCTCAACTATAGAGAGAACCCATTTTAGTTTCAAACTATTTTGGCTATTTCAAACCTTTACACACATTTCCCCAATTTTCCGCTTGCAGCATTTCATCGGCCTGCGATATTGCGAACAAAGCTAACAGCCTGGTATTGCGAAAGACAAGAGAAACCGTTCGGATTGACTCATTTCTGGTGTCTACAGCGTTAGTCCCTAGAAAGAAAAATCAAATCATGGTACAGACGGATCATTTAGAGTTCTGAAAGTAGCAAGCCTTACAACGTTACGAGTGGCGACATTCCCTTAGAAAGTGCTTCGTGCGTCGAACAGCCAGGCGATAAGGGTGCGATGGCATAACGGTGTCGTCCGTGCGGGCGCACCTTAACTGCACAATTTAACGGTAAATACATTTCTTTTTTTGCCGTGCGTTCTTTCTTGAAGTGATTCTGCCTCCTCGCGGCGTTCTTGCTGTGCACCCGCATATATGGTCAGTTTCCCGGTAATTTAGCCTTGCGGTGCGCATTCTTGAGCAACCACATGGTGCGTATTATCGGCGTATTTCCGGCGCATTTCTTGTGTATTTCTGTGGCTGTGTCACGCGCTTTTACATCATATTCCTCTGTGTCCACGTCCTTATGTAATCGATTTAAGTATGTTATGTGTGCTCGCCGCTCGGTGATGCAACGTACATGTCAACGTACTACAACAAGCGACCGACTCCACGCTCAACCGCTCATTTCAAAAAATGCTACTGTGGCGCTTAACGCCTCGAAACCACACAGGGAGTTATTACCAGGGACGCCCTATAGCTGATGTTTCCGGATTAATTTCGACCACCTGGCGTTATTTGACGTTCGCCCAAAGCACGGCAAACCACAAGGGCATGTTCGCGTTCCGTGGCCGTCAGAATGCAATCACCGTGGCCTTCAATCAGTCGAACCCGCAACCTCGCGCTCCGCAGACTAGGGACCACTGCGGCGCGTAACCGCTGCTTTCAGTGTCTGGCTTCGCCATCGTGTCACTTCGGAAAACTGCCGCGCAGAAACCAGGTTCATAGTGTGCGACATTAAAAAGAAACAAGAGGAAAGAAAGAAAGGAAAGACGGCGGTGGAGGCAGGGGGGGGGGGGGGGAGAGCTGAAGAAAGAGTTTACAGACGCCGAGCCTGCAAAGTTGCTGATGAAAAAAATCCTATATTAAGTTCCTTTATAAGTGTCCTTGTCCTCGCATTCAGGGTATCAAGCTGTTTTGCATTTCACCGAGTGAAAACAGTGACACGCCTCGAGCGAAAATGGCGTTATGCGACAACTTACGCGAATCAACAGACTCCAGCCATCCCATAGAACTATGCGTGCGCGCACGTATCTCCTTCTAACACGACGCTTCGAACGGTTAGCACCACCTCTTTGTGTAGCGCCGCGTTCTTTCTTCTTTAATTTCCCGAGACGACAACGCCTACGGGAAAGTGTGTACACTTTGTACACGGTTCCATGCCAGCAGTTTATAGGTTATAGCGTAGAACCGGCGTGGCCCCGACGCAGCAAGCGTGACGTCGCCGGGGGCGAACGCCTCGTAAGTTTGTATGTTTGCTATACAAGGGGGCAAGACACCAAACGCGGTGGCTCGTTGAACACGCTCGCGTCCAAGAGCACCTCCTTTCGTTCTCGCGCGTGCGCGAAAATTCAAAGGCGGCGTAACTGCGCACTCCATGTTTTGTGTGTGCGTGCGCTCTCTCGCTCACCTTCGATATGCACGAAAAGCAACGAAAGAAATCACAGAAGACAAAAAAAAAGTCAGTGAGAGACAAGGGCTCCGTGCATCTCTCTGAGTTCGCGGCAGCACCGCCGCATCTGAGAAAGTTTGGAATGAGGAGTCGGGCCCGCGTGCGCTTAGTTGAACTACGCAGTCCTGCGAGCCAATCGCGTGCGCGGCTTGCAGGGACATTAATTCACTTGCGCGTCACGTGTTGGGCGTGAGGTCTGAAACTGTTAAAACGGATTTTTGCATGAGGGAGGTGAAAATAATGGAAGAAGGTGAGGGGTGTTAACCACCTAGGAAAGCGCCCGATTGGCTACACTGCGCTGGGAGGAGGCAAATAGAAATATTAGTGTGTGTGTGTGTGTGTGTGTGTGTGTGTGTGTGTGTGTGTGTGTGTGTGTGTGTGTGTGTGTGTGTGTGTGTGTGTGTGTGTGTGTGTGTGTGTGTGTGTGTGTGTGTGTGTGTGTGTGTGTGTGTGTGTGTGTGTGTGTGTGTGTGTGTGTGAGAGAGAGAGAGAGAGAGAGAGAGAGAGAGAGAGAGAGAGAGAGAGTACAAACTATTCTGGAAGCAAAACAGGAGTTACCAAAGTGGAACTTGCGTGATCGGAGTTGCAGCACCGAGGACGAAGTGATACAGGGGTTGTACCATAATTTCTGCTCTCGTGTTTCGTACGGCCTCAGGTGCGTAATGATTCGTGTCATCGAAATCGTGTTTCGCTGCGGAGGCTGGAGCTCCCATTCGCATAAGCTGATGACGGACCGAATTCGCCACTCCCAAGGTTCGAATCTCGTTGCGAGTTCTGCCGTTGACGCGCGCTCGATTTTCACGAAAGCTTACTTGCTCCAGATATAGCGTATCCCTAAACGTTTTATCGCAAACGTAGCCAAATCGTGTTCGACTAATTTCTCGCAGACTTATTCGTGGCCTACACTGTGTGTCCGATCGCAGCCTTCGCACTCTCTCGTATTCCGTTTTTCTATTATTAATAGGCAAAGGGAGAAGCTATAGCGAGGAGTAATGTAGTCTGTGAGAGGCCTACAGAAAGCGTAAAGACATCCTGGTCACTGACGTCACTGTGGCAGCGCGGGCGCTGACAAACCCGTGATCTCCGCACTCCAGATCACGTCTCGCGAATTCGCTCTCTGATCACCCGACGCAATCGTCGCAGCCTTGACAGCATTGCAGATAATTGTATTGCGACAGGCAGACAACCTTGTGCGGAAGTGCACGGAATTAGCCCGCGTGATGCCAGAGGGGGGCGCTGGGACACATGCCGGCGTGGCAATGGCGTCAGGGCAAGCCTGGCGCCCTCCGTGCTATAGTCTTACATACGCTGGCAGCGCCGCCACCCCGGGAGCCGGGTGGGACTGGCGTAACCCGATTGCGCGTGTAAGCGAGCGCAAATGGGCGCCGTGGGATTAGTTCCGGAGCCTGAGCCGCGGGTGGGGCCGCGCGCGGAAACGCATCCGCACCGGTGTCCGCGCTCCCGGGCTGCGCATGCCACTTGTTGCCCCAGCGAACACCAGGGAGCTAGTTTCTCCAAGTTGTTTCATGACGTGTCTCGAAACGCTGCATTGCGTAGACTGAGCCTGTCGTTCTGCTTGTTTTTTTTTTTTTCTTCTTTAGAAGGATGCACAACGCAGCGCAAGTGCGTGGCAGTCGAAATGGTGCTGTTGCTTTCGTGCCTTCCCTCTTTCATATTTCTTTTTTTTTTTTTGTTCTTTGTATCTCAATGCTTCCCGATCTCGTCGCTTACGTGTTGGGCAGCCCATGTGAAAACGAAAGGTGGAGGAATTCAGTCGCGCAAAAGAAAAATTGTAGAGAAAGGTGAAAACTAACCGACGTTCAATACGCACGATCGTTGCGAAACGGTGCCTGCCGTGCCTTGATGTGCCGTTCATCTTATTTTTATTTTCCCGCCTTCTTCTTATTTTCACGTCCTATGTGCCCCTCCGCCGTTCTATTCCAGAGAACGCGCTTGTGAAATGGGGTATAATCCAAGCTGTCGGAGGCGTTTTGAGAAGGCGTGAATCCTGTGCCTACGAGGCCTGTAACGAAGAAAAGAAATAGAAACCTGGGTGTGGTAGGAGGGGGGTTGCAATACGCGAGAGACTTATCTTCATAAAGGTGAGCTTTGATGAGACGATATTGCCTGCCGACTATGCCACGGTATGTCGAAATGCGCCAAGGCCAAGTAGCACTGCGTATTCCGCGTGAGAAGCAGCTAGAAGTATGCAAGGGGTGCGATTACACGTGGCTCTCGCACTCTCCGTGTGACGACGTAATGACGACGTTGAGTGCGCTTGCGTGCGTTATTAACATACGTCTGTACGTGTGTAGCAATGCGGCACTTGCTTGATTACGAGATGATGCACTTCGACAAACACACACCAAATATTGCATCCAGGGCAGAATGTTGGCCTATGTCATTCGAAGTAAAAATTACTTCATTTTAAAGGTGTGGGGGGGGGGGGGGGGGGCAGTGCTTCACTAAGCAGGCACGCAAGAGCCCTGCATCCAATTTCCCGGGCGAGTAATCTAATCTCTGGATTACATTATCGCCATTGCATCGAAGTCGTCTACGTTGGAATCGTTCCCCTTGCGTGTTGTGTCCACGAACACGTGTCCATGGGAAGCGTACGCATAACGAAGCAAAAACTGATGTAATTAGGAGTTGGAGTGAAGACGGAGACGCTGACTCATGCTAGCATAATAATAATAATAATAATAATAATAATAATAATAATAATAATAATAATAATAATAATAATAATAATAATAATAATAATAATAATAATAACTTTAGAATAGCAGGAGCAAGTTAGAGAAGGGAAGTATAGTTAGGACTGAAGCCATAAAAGAAGTCAAGAAGAGGACGAAATTCATGGACACTGCAGTGATACCACTGTGTATGTCTGCTATGTAGAACAGACTCCACAAGCTAACGTGAAAAAAAAAGTGGCCCAGTGATATAGTAAACCTGATATTCATTCATTGAAATAACTTTATTGAGTGCCCTGCGATTTGGTGGGGTGGGCCTGGACCCCGCCTAGGTTTCGATCAAGGGTTCTTATGTCCGTAATATATTAGTGAATTAGGAAGACGATTCCGCACAGACTCGATTACAGCGCTTCCCGGGAACTGCAAGGGAGAAAAAAATAATGTAGGACTTATATTAATGACTGCACAGCTAATTATATAGCCCTCTGGGTAAAATTCAGGATGCAATGGACGTGGGGCTGAGCCTATAAGCAAGTTCATCCACAGTTCTCAATAAATAAAACCAGTAAGTCGTTCCAATTGAACGTGATCTATGTTCGGTGCACGATATTTTTTTTTCTTTTGGCAAAAGAGCCGACTGCTTTACGCTACTCTTCAATACATAACCTCGCTCGCACTTTTCGTAAAGCATGCTGCTTTAATTTGAGCTGCTCTTTAAGAGACACTAACGAGGAATTTTAAATCAGTCTTGGAGCGGTAAATTACCCTCTCGGAGCTGCGTATACATTTCTTTCTCGGCAGAAGATTTATTGTTAGCGGATAAAGGAAAGGCCAAGCGTCTTTTCTTTTCGAATCTTGAGCGCGAGCGACGGTTCATATGATGCAATTGCGTGGTAATTCTCTTGTGGTTTTTTTTTTTTTTTGCTAATGCTTTAGCTCGAGCATGTTCCTAAAGTTTTTTTGACAGAGGATATCACAAGAACAAATACTAGTTTCAACTTACGGCAGGCATTACCAAATCCTGACTGGGAGCCTACCTCCGTCGTTGAAAAGAAGAGCGTACAATCATTGCATTCTACCAGTGCTAACATGTGAGGCAGTAACTTGGAGGTTAACAAATATGCTCGAGAACAAGTTAGGGACCACGCAAAGAGCGATGGAGCGAAAAATGTTCGGCGTAACGTTAAGAGACACGAAGGGGAGCGGTGTGGATCAGGGAGCAAACGGCGATAGCCGATATTCTCGTTGACATCCAGAAAAAAAAAAAAAAAAAAAAACGGATGTAGGCAGGCCATGTAATGCGTAGGGCAGATAACCGGTGGACCATTAGAGTTACAGGATGGGTGCCAAGGGAATTGAAGCGCATTCGAGGGAGGCAGAAAATTAGCTGGAGTGATGAAATTAGGAAATTTTGCAGGCGCGATGTTGGAATCAGCCAGCGCAAGACAGGGCTAATTGGAGATCACTCGGATAAGCCTTCGTCCTGCGGTTGACATAAATATAAGCCGTTGCTGCTGATTATGATGATAACGAAGATTTTCTACCGAATAATTTATTTTCCCAATCATATCGCATCGGAACAAAGAAAATCAGAAGCGAGAAACAGATTGATAACACAATGTAGATGGACCATCACCGCTTATTCGACAATCATATTGCACGACACCAATGGGAGAGAGAATTGATGAGCGAAATATCACCAGTTAGCTAGGTCTTGCCTGGTTGGCTACCCTGCGCTGGGGAAAGGGAAGTGAACATTGAAGAGAGCAGAAAAGCACGTGCACGTGCACATGCACATGCACGTGCATGTTCACGTGCACAAGCGCACGTCGTTCAGTGCGTCACAGGCGGCCATATAAGTTGGTGGCCCGCCAGAAGCGCACCGGTATTCTCATGGCTTTGCACTTCGCTGACACAAGAGGCCACACGAGCGAACCACAGGCATAGGTATAACGGCACAATGCCAAAGAAACAAAGCTGACAATGCTAGAGTCACTTTGTCAAGTGGTCCAGCTTCTTTCCTGCTCAAAAGAAAAGAATCCAATGCCATGCTTATGCGTACATGCGGCCCATTCGCCATTCTGTAATGGAGATCTTTAACTTGGCGTGAAACGTTATACGTTACCGTGATGCGTGATGCGTTAGGCTCACTGCGCATGCGTGTTTCATGCCGCCGACTACCTCGCACTGTTGCTGTGATCGCGCAACAAACAGCAGCGCCAAGACCAGCCTAGACAGCCCGTTTCAACCCGAATTCGTCCCTGCTACGAGATCTTCTTGGCAACAAGAAATAAACAACATAAGCCATCGCTTAGTCCTTCCTCACGCTGAGCACAAAGTATTAGCGATATTTTATCGTTATTCTTGAGATCAGACGTTTGTTTCAGTGCTGCTAAGCCTAGAGATACCTCACCTATCCGGGAAATAGCGCAGCACCATAAGCGTTCGGTATGCGTTGGCGATGCGGGATGCATGCTTTAATAGCCTAATTATTCACCATATAAATAATTTGATTAGACAGTCTATAGCACAGTAAGCGTCGACTTATGCTTGGTCTCTCGGCATGTCTGCCGCGGTTCCCCGGAGAAACAACTCACGCGCATGGGGACAAACTTCTCGTGGTTCACGGTAACGTATGTCTTATCACACAAAGCTTACGCTCTCAGATTTCATGTGACTAGGCTGTGATAGCTGCTGATGACGTACCGTTCAGTAAACAGGGGCGCACAAATGCAGTGACGAGAGTGAATACTGAGGCGTCCGCTCACCACATTTGCAACATTTCTTTCTTGTTCTCCTAATCTATCATTTAAGCAACGACCCGTTTGTTCAGCGTGCCTTCTCGAGCTTGATAGCGTAACTGAATAAGGAACACCTTCTGCGCATTGCACAAATTCTTTGCGGAGCTGCTTAAGGCAATTATCTTTAGCGGTGGCACCGGGATCCTTGAGTGCAGAAGAAACGCTTTCACGTTGCAACGGTTCACCATTGTTTTGTGCAATGCGCAATTGTTGGAATATTCAGCACCACTGGCATACCCTGTTTTGCTTGCTTTCGCACCAAGGTTCTTGCCCTAAATAGAGGTTCGCCACCGATCCCAACACGCAGGAAAGAAGACCTGCTGCCACGTGTTTGTAGTTCAAAGCTGGAAGGAATACTCGGCTCAACTTTTGCAAAGCGCTCCTTTGCTGAGACTTTGCTATTGTTGTTTTTGTGTGCGTGTGTGTGTATGTTTATGCGTGTGCGTGGCAATTTTCGACAATTTTGTTTATAAACGCTTATAACTGTAATCGGCAAATGCGAATGTACGTCACTTTTCAGGGAGCTAGTGCGGGTATTTCGATGTGACGGCGGGCCGCCTGTATTTCATTCTTACTCTTTATCGGATCTATAGAAATGCCTCGCTTACCGCACCCGGGGACTTATACTCTCTATTCCAGATTCATATTTTACACAATTAGCCCTATATATTGCAGCAACAGTTTTTAATTGCATGATACGGCGATTCCTTGGCGCGTGTGTTGCACCAGCGTCATCCTAGTTACTATTACCACGTCGCCTTGGCACCATAAGTCACCCGAAAAAAAAAAAAAATTCGTGCCGACTTAAGACATCGCGCCGCCATCGATGTCATGCATAGTCGTTGCACCGACATTCATCGTTGAGCCATCCGTCGCCGTTTCTAATAACACTTATGGCTGCCCTTTGACGTCTGTACTTTATTATGGCTGTCCTTTGACTCCACATCTTCGTTTTCTTCACTACCTCATTAGGATTGCAACTCAAATTGGAGGACGCCGTGGGCTTCTCTTGTTTACTCGCGTAACGGGTCTCCGACGTTGCAACACTCGTCGCAAACACCAGGTCGCGCAACTTGTTGGTTCCGCGCTCGCAGATAGGGACCAGAGTGATTTGAAAGGGCTCTCTCTCTCTCTCTCTCTCTCTCTCTCTCTCCTCGTTGCCAGAAGAGCGGTAAGAAGACCAAGGTCCCGGTCGGCCTTGACTCATGGCCGCGGGCTGGACGCCCCGCCAGCAGCTTGGCTTGGGGGGGAATTAAAGAGAAAGCGAGAGCGTCCGTGCGCGGCCGGGAAACGCAACCGGTCGCCGGGCAGCACCGAGACACGCACAGCACGTGTTTTGCCGCCGCCGCGGAAGGCCAGTTCGACTCGGAATGCCAGCAGGGGTGGCCGTGTCGCAAGCGGCTTGCCACCACCGCTAGTATCTAACCCAACTCTTCGGGTGCACACGCAATTCGCGATCGTGAGAGGTGCGCCTGGCATCGTGTCGTTTGTGATTCCGTCTCAGCTGCTACCCGACCAGACGAGAGTCTCTCGAGGGTCGCTTCCGCCGAGTCTCCCATCCTGATTTATCTGCGTGTGACAGAAGCGGCTTGCTCCTGGGCCAGCGTTGCTCCTTGACCAGTCTTGCACCTGGGGTCAGTCTCGCTCCTGGGATAGTCTGGCACCTGTGCCGCTCTGACAATAATCGCTCTTCTGCGAGGCATCACCACTCTGGAAACGGCTTTTGAGTAGTGCAGGAAGTTCTTGTGTTCTGCTGGAGAATCGCCCTTTTATGCAAATTCTGGCCGTTGTCTCTATCTCGCGTTGTGCGGATATTTCTGGTTGCCAGCGTGCGCTCCCACAGGCTATACTCTGAGCGCCGGAATAGTCGCCCGTGCTTGGATTACACCCACAAGAGCTCTCCGGCCACTTGTCAGCGATGTCCCCCATCGGAACATCCCAGTTTCTTATGGGAAAGGCCACTTGTGAAACGTAGCCGTGCTTCGGCAACGGCTGTCATCTGCGACGACCACCCCGTGGGCACTACTTAGCGTCTGGTACGCGTTGACTGAGAGAAATTAGTGTTTGCTTTCTCTCTGGGGGGCGTCTGAAGTGTTGTCATCAACAAGTGCTCTTTTTTTTTGTCGCATTGTTGGATTACCTTCGCTTCAACGAGTCGTCTTTCACGCGACGGCCACACACCACCGGATTTCGTCCCGTGGTTACGCCAACAGCTTGACGCTTCCTCGCTGCTGTAAGAAAGAGGATTAGTGCTGGCATCGCGAATGGTGTACTTGCGGGTGGTGTGCATATGCCCCTCTGGTTCCGAGTACAATCACTTGTCCTGTGAAGGGGTAGCGGGGGGGATTAGGATTGCTAAACAACCTTCAGCATTGGCCACCGTCTGCCTTTAGATTCGCCGGATTTTCAGCCACTGTACAGTTTACAATTGTACGCGTGGACACCTAGCACCAAGGTTCCTTTTTGCGCCAGTGGACAGCGCACGCGCAACGTCGACGCAAAAAGTGCCACCGAAGTTCGCTTTTCAACGACAGCACTTCAATATCGCCGAAGCAGCCAGGAAGACGTGAGAAATGGCGGAAGTGATATCAGCCAACGCTGGCAAGGATGCGGTTGACTGCGCTTGCCCTGTGATGGAAAACCCCTCGTCGGTCCAATCACCGGCGCAGGCTCCGAGAAAAGACAGTGCCTCTGGTATTGAGACAGCTGCGGAAAGGTCAGAGCTCTGGACATTTATTTCTGTTTCGATCATTTGAGCGTACAAAACTGAACCTCTGAGATAAACCATAGCTACACCCGCGTACCTATTTGTGGTTGCATGGTCAAGTTGTAAAATGGAAGCGAGCTTTCACGAGAATCCGGGCATAACTGTTTAAAGCCTTTCTTGTTTGTTTCATGTGCCCATAAGAGGTTGCGGAGTTTTAAAAAAAAAGAAGACATCGCTGAGAATTTAGTTTTGTACGGTTCACGGGTAGTAAACTAGATTTATGGACTCCAGAGTATCTCGCAAATTGTGGTATTTATGTATTTGTGCACCAACATTCGTAATCACTTTGACTACGAGAATACAACAACAGAGTGGTTATTGCCACCACGTCGGTGTGGCGTGTGGAAAAGTAAGTGACTGTTCACGTGCACATGTGAAATTGAAATAAGAAGCAATATACTGAAATTCTTCCATCGCTATATTGGGATGACGTCTGCTTTTATGGTTTGTGTTTCCAAAGAGTCAAAGTTGCGTGAGATCTTTATGTCCCTCTGTGGTGGTTTTTCATGCGCATGCTAAAACGAACGCGGATGTCCGCAAGGGGAGTATATGAGCGAGGAGACCTTGATGTCTGCGTTCTGTTGTCGACACGTGTGCGTGGCAATTGCGACTGAACGTGATCCATGGTTTCTATTTTTCACTGTGCACTGCGTACGCCCTCCCGAACAAATTTCTTGGCTCTCGTTCCTGTGTTGAAAGGTGTCTCAAGTCGTGCTCAATGCGATGCCCTTTTGTGGTTTACTCATCTTGCGAATGCCACGTTTGAATTAGCTATTGCACAAGCGTTATTGTCTACTTATCGCTTCAATCGCTATCATATTCGCCTGTGCATGAGGGTCTTCAACTGATAACGCGCACTTACGTAGCAGGTGCTTCGGATATCTTGGCACAGATTTCCCCTTAAATCTGCGAACCTGAAATTACTCAGAATTGGGTGTAATGTCATTTCAAGAGAGATGAAGTGTGAGCGAAGATTTAAATAATTGTGTGTGTGTGTGTGTGTGTGTGTGTGTGTGTGTCTGTGTGTGTGTCTGTGTGTGTGTGTGTGTGCGTGTGTGTGTGTGTGTGTGTGTGTGTGTGTTTTGGGGGGAGGGGGGGCTGGCAACAAAAGGAATGAACGTGGTGATACCTGTAAGTCATCCCAGAACAAAAAAAAAAAAACAAACAAAAAATTACAAGATCAGGCAACGTTCGCGTTAGTTACAATAAAACGGCGCCTTCAACCTTATATTAAGAGCGCTGTATCTTCTAGATCTCTAAAGAAGCACGTTCCCGTACCCTACTGTGTTCTGTCGGTCTCACTGGATCAAACTCGCAAAGAAAAAACATCATATTCAGTGTATGTAACATTCATCCTTGGCGAAGTGCCAACAGTCAGTGCCAAGGAATTGCGTGAAATACGGGTTTCGAACAACCTTCTCCCGCGGCCGCGTACATGTACGATTAATGAGTGACGATTGCAGCGCGTGACCATGTTTACAACATCGATAATAAATCTAACTCGACAAAGGATTGGGATCGCCGCCAGAAAGATCACCGTGAGGGTCGCTTGTTTATACAAAACGACAGAAGTTAAGCATATTAAAGTGGTTTTATTGATTTGCTTTTTCTGATTTTTTTACACTCGTAACATAAATACATATCAAGTTCAGACGCGCCCAGATATATACACAAAAGCATGAGGGGGCGCAATGCGTACCCGTCTGCGCCAGTGCTAGTTCCATCTCATGAAATAAGCACAAAACTGGGCAACTTGAAGTCACTGTTCGTTCGAAAGCGCACTTCGACAATTAAGATACGGTAAGGCACATTTGCCAAGCGCCATGGCTAGGCAATTGCTATCGTTTGAAGTTCACGAGAAAGAGCGCGAGTCCAGCCATGGTAGTAGAATGAGGTACACTATAGCTTTGTGCGGACGATGGAGACGAGACGAATGAAATGAATGTCTGCCCGGTGTATCACAATTGCTGGACAGCTGGGGGTTACCGTATATTTCGTAAGAAAGACTGATGCTTCAGTGCTTTGTCCTACTGTGCAAGGAGTGAGAGCTCAAGAGCTGTTATTTCTTGCGTTATAGATAGCAATGCTACCAATCATAGCGATGGCAACAAAACAGTTGCCTGGCTAAGGTATAACAAACGGGGACAGGTTTACATTGTTTTGTAACGCTTTGTTTATGTTGTAAGGTCTCGTTCTCATGTAAATATGACGCAGTTTACAAACGGGAGAAAGCCTCTGTGATCCAGTCCGATAAATTCACCGCGCATTAATAATAGCTGTGCTGGCTGAATGTACGGTGATTCTCGAGGACAAGGAAATCGCTGGGTCCCACTATGTAGGAATCAGTGATAAACGAGGCTTTCATTGATGATGATGATGATGATGATGATGATGATGATGGTGGTGGTGGTGGTGGTGGTGGTGGTGGTGGTGGTGGTGGTGGTGGTGGTTCTCTTTCATGTTTTGTACCCACTAAGGGGATAGGCCATGAATCGGGTGGATGTTTAGTTAAATGTGCGCTGTTCTTCACTTCTGCGTAGCTCAACCCTTCTCTCTCAATGCACTTCGGTGGTGCATGGGGCTCCTTAGTCCAGAAGCTCTGTGGCCGCGGCTCCCCGTTGTGCCCGCGTCACCAGCTCGAGCTGGCCTAGCGGGTCTGAGCTGAACAGTGGTGCCTCCCATTTTTCTGTGGTGGGGCATGGGAACGAGTGCAAGGGTGGGTGTGTTAACGCAAGCCTCACATGGTGTGATAGAGCGAGGCGCATTGATCACAATATGTGCACTTGTAGGAGTACTACCGAGTAGGGTGTATTGCGTGATATGAGGGTTTCATTTCATTTATTTGGTCATTCGTACATGAAGTTGTACAAGAAATTGTTGTGTACGCCTGCAGTCTTCGCTAGGCCACAGTCTTTAACGGTTGAGCCTTTTCGGATACATTCCCCGTGGAACATACCCCTGGCGCATACTCAGTCGCCCATGCGGTTACATTATGTTCAAGACGTACAGCAGCAAGCAGCACTCGCAAAGCAAAGTGGCGAACGGAAGCAAAGAAAGCCTTGCGTTTAAAGACCTTCTGAATTAGCGCAGCAAAAGACCAACAAGCACTGGGGGAAGAAAAAGACAAGCGCTGATGAGGGCAATTAGTAGTGTTTCCAGTGTTTGCTGTTCCTTCTTTCTTTCTTTTTTTTCTTTCTTTTTTTTGTGTTGTTTTTGCTGCGCTAAATTGCGTCATCGGCTATGCAAGGCCAAGTAGCCCAACATTCAATCTCCTGGAGTGGTCTGTGAAACTAGAAACGCGTGATTTAGTACGTTTATGTTGCTCTTAATCCTACAATTTGTTTTCTTTACTCATTTTAATTATTCGTAATGAGTAATAGAGCTGGTAAAAGATAACGAGCGCCTTATTACGTGGATGTATTGAGTCTGACGACGTCTTACCTCGGTTCTGCATGTGTCGTCGAGTGTTAGGCGAAAAGTCACGCAAGCTGGTCACTTAGCTCGGGGCTACGCTTACCTGCTACAGCATATTCTATATATTTGTCCCATATGCTTCATTTTTCTTTTGACTCCCGCTTTTCTCTCTCACAGTGTATAAGGTAGCAGACAGGCACAAACTGCGTAATGTGGTTACACTTTCCTCTTTATCCTTCTTTCCCTGTCCGTCACAGATGTTCATAAGCTAGAATCGCCACGACCAGACCGAGCATAGAAAAAAAGGTGTGGCCATTGGTCTGATTTCACTAGGGGGGAGGGGTATGAAGGGGGTACAATGATATCGACTAAACTCTAAGAATGTGCACCCACGAATTATATCAGTGGCACCGGGAATACGCGAGTGAACTAAAAACAGCGGAACCTAAAGTCAAAACTTGAGGTTCTGCTGAAGCGCTTCTATCGTATCGCATCGCGCATCTTGGCTTCTTCGAACGCTCATGCTGGCGTGTTTGCAATCCTACCGGGCGTCCAAACACATTTCTTGTGCGCGTCTTAGGTGTTTCATTTTCCTGCTTGATTTGCAGAGTGCGCGTACGACAACGTTTACGTAAAAAGAAATAAATAAACCCGAAAAAAAATCACTTCACACGCTTAAAGGTATGCGTGATCTGCACTACGGGTCATCTTTCGAGCTCAAAAAAAAAAAAAAATAACGCTACTGCGTCGAGATCAACTCTGCTGCGCTGAACACTTCGAAAGGAAAGGACTCTTCGAGAAGAAATGCGAGACTGTCCGCGAGAATCCAGGCACGCTCCTCGAGAAAGCAGCAGAGTTCGATTGCCCCGCGTTTTGCCAGTCGCGAAACTCGCTGATTAAAAGCTCGGACGCGGGACATGGGAGTGGGCGTAATAAACCTGGAGCTCAAATTAGACCGGGCGCATTCGTAAGGCTTCCCGTTGCCGTCATCTGGGGCCGACGTTCACCGCTATGCAGCGGAAGCGCAAAAAGAAAGCGGCAGGAATCGCAGCTCGAGCGTTCAATGCCCGGTGAGGGGTGTGTGCGCACTGTTTTCTCTCCGCTGGAATGCGCGCCGCGGACGCTGCCCGCAACTTCGCCCAGGTGGTCGGCTCTCAGCGGAATCCATCGCTCCCTTTCCCAAGTGTCCCACTCGTTCTTGTTCTCTTATTGCGCGAAACATGGAACACGTAATCCAACCTTCCGTTTGGCGCTGCGCGTTCGCTCGGTGGTCCGCTTCAATTATATGTCCAGCTACACCTGCGAGCCCCAGTGTGATAGTATGCAAGAACAACAACAACAAAAAAGAATAAATCGATGCTGCGAGACCTGTCGATCGATGTGTGCTCAGCGTACTTGAAAAGCGAGCTCGGTTTTCCGAGTCCCTCTGACCTACATGGTTCTTATTGCGCCGTGAGGTCTGTTCGATTAGTGCGGCGATTACGCGCGCTTTCAGCGCGCAGACATGGTTGTTTGTTTGGCGTGGTTCTCTTCCACGGGATATCGCCCGGGCAAGCAGGAGAAAAGTCGATCCAATAAGAAGCGCGCGTCTATCGCTATGGAAGCACACGAATAAGTAATTGCAGCGCTAACGTAAAAAGAAAAAAAAAAAGAACTGTCTACGTTTCACTCGCATCGGGTCTGTTCACCATACGCGCATGCGCACGTCACACGTGGCAAGGTTCGCCCTCAAACTTCTTGAGCCATGTGGTTCTGCTTGACCATATGGGACTATTTAAGCCCAACTACATGGAGTCACACGATCAGGTGGCAGTTTCAGTTGTTCGGCAGTAGACGAGCTATCGTATAGTGATATTCAGGTGGCAGTCTCTGTTTTCTAAGCGCCACCAGGGCAGCCTGCATTGGCCCGAGTAGAATCGACCTTTAAGAAAAACCCACGAACGACCACGTGACATTGGTCCACGTAATGCCGAATCGACGCGCGAAAAAGAAAGAATGAAAGAAAGAAAGAAAGAACACTCCGCGCGATCCGGCACTCAAACACAATGAAATCTCAGTGAACGTGTGCGTGCATAGTTAGAATATTTTACAGCGTATACCGGAACCACAACCTATTATGAGACGTCGGCTAGACTTCGCTTTGAAATGCCGTTTGTCATTATTGTCGTGCTGGCGCGTAGTTCGAGATCGTTCATCACGAGAGATTCACTATACTTTGCTATGGCATCGTTTATCTTCACTATTGCGAGACACGTGCGACGAGGCATACGCAGAATCCACCGTCGCACGCACCCTGGTGGCAGTTTCTTTCTCAGACCCGGGTCGAGTGGTGATGCTGCGCTGTCTAGACTAATTTGTCCCGGTCGCGTTGAAGTCCGGCCACCGCTGACAAGGCGCGCTATAATTTTATTTAGCTTCGCGCACACGGTTAGGGCAACCTCTCGTATAAAGAGCGGGTATCTCACACACGGCCCGAAGCCCCTGAGCACACACACACACGCACAGTGGACGTGCGCTCGCGGTCCACGCTCTGTTTCTCCACACCGCTTGTTGGTGGTTCGCCTTCTCATATGACGGCGACAATCCATCAGCATCCGCAAAGCCCACGCACAAAGCGCCGCGTAGCGGGGCACGCTATCGTGAGACGCATGTATGCGAATAGCGCAACAGCAGGCCGCGCGTGCGGCGGCATTGAGTGAGTACGGCTGGGCACGATATATAAGTCTAAGAAGGTCCTCGGGGAGCTCTTATTGTTGCGACCCGACAACGACAGTACGCTCTCCTGAGAACGCCCGCTCTACAACATCAATCCCCCCCCCCCCCCCTCCCCCCACCGCTGCTACGCCTAGACCTAACGGGCCTTTTGTGAGGACAGCTGACAAAGCGTCTACTTCCTTTACGCTCGTGAAAGCACAAAAGAGGATGCTTGCGCGTGCATACCCTCTGCAATGAAGTGGGCCCGGGGGAGGTCCGGACGGTGCGCACGGATTATAACGCGATTCCTTGCTCCCTTTATGCATGCGCGAACGGTAGTTCTCTCCCTTCCAACAGCGCGTCGCGGAACTCTGCTTCAGAAAATCAAATAAAGAATATGGTATTAATAATGAAAAGTGCAAAGAGAGAAACTGGAATGAAAAATAAGAACGATGAAGCGTACCTTTCCTTTTGAGAAAGTAGCGCCTCTTAACTTCGCAATGCGTGATTTGCAGAGCCGTAGTGATCACTGATGAATTGGTTGATTGACTGATTGACTTTTTAACTCCGAAAACAGCATACGAACTATGAGAGACGCTGAATCTGTACTGCCGAGAAAGCGAACGGCATAGCAGCTCGAATAGTTCGACGGATCTTCAAACGCCTGCCTCATGTGTATAAACTGGTGCTCAGTACTTCGTTTAGGCTGAAAGTTATGAGACGATGACATGGCGAGACGATGTCAATGAGACGATGACATGGCGATTGTGGACAGGGTGGAAACTGTATGCGCGATTCGGAAACGCCGTCATCCCATCAAGGCTTGTTCGGTGACTGCAGTTACAGCGTCACGTTCCAACAGAGCAAGCCACTTTCTAAATATGAGCCAAAGGGGCGTAAATGCCAATTTGAACCAAAAAGCCAAAGACTGAAGGATTCGGCACGGGCAATGCGCCGCGAATCATCCGTGCTACGTCTTCTGTGGCAGAATTTAGATGTGCATATCTATAGTAATATCAGAGTTGTGCGTGTGGTCTAGCGCACTAATAACCCGCCGTGGTTGCTCAGTGGCTATATGGTGTTGGGCTGCTGAGCACGAGGTCGCGGGATCGAATCCCGGCCACGGCGGCCGCAATTCGATGGGGGTGAAATGCGAAAACACCCGTGTACTTAGATTTAGGTGCACGTTAAAGAACGCCAGGTGTTCGAAATTTCCCGAGTCGTCCACTACGGCGTGCTTCATAATCAGAGAGTGGTTTTGGCACGTAAAACCCCATAATTTAATTGAATTTTTAGCGCACTAATATGTCTAATTTACCTGGTAACGAGAAAAAAGAAATGCTCGGAAACATGGTCACCGCCGAACAAATGATTGCAAGTTCCGTATATACCTCTGCTCTTCCAAAAATATCACAACGGGGCCTTAGGTCTATTGTAGCCTTTCGGACACCAGTATATATAGCAGCCGAAACACTCTCCAGGCCTTCTGCTGCGAGTTAGGGCCGGCTCACCAGTCTTCCAGACTACCGTGATTGCAGTGCTCCGTGACTGCTGTAGGGCTTGTGAGAGCCATCAGAGATACAGATTGCAAGAGTGCAATGTTTAAGTCAAATATAAGACGTTCGCATTTCGGTTCAAAATACGTAACCCACATAATAGGCATACAAATGGGTATAACACGGCGATTACTCTCGCGAAATTCCCCGACAGAGACTGGCATCGCCATTAAATGCTCTTTGTTCTCTTGCAGTTCAAACATCAGACAACGGGTTAATCGAAGACCATTCTTCGTGAATGTAAAGGTCAATCCGCCGTCCAATGCAAAACACCCGTCCCAAAACCAAACCTGTTCTCAGCAGCTTTGCTGCAGCGTCCAATCCACCTACTTTCACTTTTAAAATAGCACTTCACGCGTGTTCACGAACATACGCTGTACCCTTCAATTTAAGCTAGCATGGTTTATCGTTCTTGAGCTATGTTTTTCTTTCTTTTCACTCGCCCGTGGGTCTTCAGCGACATCCTAACACCGCTACTTTGGGCATGAAGCCCGCGACGTGCCTCGAGGACTGACGAAAAAAGGTTCCCGGCGCTCAGCAGCACGCGCCCGTCAGGTGAAATCACGCGAAGCACAGGAGAGATCAATGGATCGATCAATGTACAAGGGGGGAGGGGAGGGGCGGGGGGTGCGCCCGATACGGGTGCGGACAGCCGAGCTCACGCCGGTCGTTGATACCTGCGGCGTTAGCCCCGGCCCCGTTCTCCAGCTATAGCGCTGACGGCGACGCTTTTAAAACGAGCCGACATGGCCTGAGGTTCCCTCCTTGCCTGAGTGTCCTCTTAAAACCGACACCCCGCCCCTCTCACTTCCTTGTTCATCGACGTGACGGCGAGATGTTACTCAGGGAGCACGGCCGATGGAGGCTGAGCGCGCCCGTTAGGATAGGGATGTGTATTTTACGAAGAGGCACGGTCGTCAGATCAGGTGCGGCGCTCGTTAACGCGTGCTCTTTTTCCGGTCGTCGCGGTGTGGATTATGCTCGGCGGGGATCCGTTTAATCCTGTCACCTTAAAGAAGTGGGCTTCAGCGCGCAGGGCTGCGCGTGCGCGCATGTGTGCTTGCGGCTTCCTTTGCGCGACTTAATATGAGCGGAGTCTGGGCATAGAGGTCTGGGCGTCTTAAAGGCATTCCTGAGGACGCGCTGCTATTACTTGCACCGATATGTATACTTTGTGATTTGGCAGAATCGACAATCGATCACGTTATTGCAGCCATTAAATTGTCCTTGAATATATTAAGCTGCATGAATATAGTTGACGCTGTGCAAATCAGTGATGCTGTATATAACGGCTGTATACACGCGGATCTCCACTATAGGAGGCTGTATAGTGCATCGAGCGCCCTCGACTGAAGCCAGCCTTGTGCCGGAAGTTTGCGCTTCGCAACATTGCAGCGACACTTCGCGTGCTTACGATATTTCGGCATTGCTTCTTTTCTTCCCCTGAAATACCTGCCTGTCGTGCCGTAAACTATCGAATCAGTCTGGAGAAGTTCCTTGGGCAGGCGTGCAGAATTTCCTATCGCAGCGCCGTCAGCGTCGTTAACATGAGTGACGCGCGCTGAAGACACTGGTGATTAAGAAAACGTTTTATGTGGGGAAAAAATAAAGCTGTCGCATATGGGTTATTATTAGAGTAAAAGCTCTTGCCGGAGACGTAGAGACAGCAACCGCGAAGAAAAATTCTTGCGACCGAAATAATATTTCGCCACACCCACCAGTGAGTGCAGCATACGGCCTGCTTTCGCGACAAGCCGCCGCACGACAGCGCACTTCCGCTGGCTTTATCTGCGCTAGGCGAGCGAGGAAGCGGCATCCAGCAAATATTGTAGAGATCATCGGCTATACCTGATTGGGGATTGCTTGCAGTAGACTAAAGAAAATATATATTCACGCATAAACTCCTCCGGGAGTTGTCTAAGCATGTGTAAGCATTGTGCCACTTGCTCACCTCCACGCAGCCCGGTGTCATTATCAATATTATGAAACTTGATCCGACGAGTATAAACCGTTGTAGCGGTGCGACTATCGCCCCTAAAGCAGGCAAGGAAGGCTCACGTGCAGGGAGCGCGAGAAGAGAACACGTGATCGCGGTGTCGGCCGCTCCCGAGATCCCGCGCCGCCAACGATGGGTGGCCTCAGTGAACCGTGGCTACGGCAGCTGCCTCTTCGCGCCGCCTCCCACGCCCTCATCAACCCTCATCGGTTGTTATTAACCTTATCGAACATGGTCCGACGCTTGTTAACTCTTATCGGTCCTTATCAATCTGGAACTCCAGCGAAGCTGTTGCAAAACCACCAATACATTTGCTGAGGGGGGCATGCAATGCTTTATTGATGGTTCGGATGCTTGTTTTGAGCTTGTTCTTTATTGAAACGGAGGCTTTTCTGTGGGTGATTCCGATGAATGTATGCACCATTCGCTTCACTCTTCTGAGCGCTTGTAGCCTCTGCCTTACGTGGGCATGAAGCATAGAATTTTTTTATTGAATGGAATTTATTGACAGGAAAGACCATATCACCTTTTTTGCTTGCTTACGGCGGTATGATCCATTGCTTACGTGGGTACGAATCATTGCTTGCGGGGGTATTAACCACTGCATTCTTCTTACGTGCCGGATGGACAGGATTCTCGTTGGGTAGGCATAGAAATGCTTAGGCATTTAAAACGAGTAACATCGCAAAAAACAGGATCAAGACTTAGACAGCGCTACGTGTGCAGCGGCCGCTACGCATGTAGCGGCCGCCAGAAACATGGATTTCCTTCAGCAGGTACAAATGCCTAATATCGGCTTGCTACCTCGCTGAAACACTTTTAACCTTCAGCATTGCCTTTAAAAATGGGGGTTTACGTGCCAAGACCGCGACCTGGTGATGAGGCACGCCGTAGGGGGGTACTGCGGAAATTTGGGCCACCTTGAGTTCTTTAATGTGCACCTAAATCAGTACGCGGGTGTTTTCGCATTTCGCCCCCCATTGAAAAGCTGCCGCTATGGCCGGGATTCGATCCCGCAACCTCGTGCTTAGCAGCCCAACACGATAGCCACTAGACAATCATGGAGGCTTCAACGTTGCCTTTTCACAGTGAGCTGCATTACAGAATTTGCCGCACAACTATACAGTTTTCTTTTTTTTTTTGTCCTAAACACCGCGGCTCAATAAACGAGCGCACGTATTTAAAATAAATCGGCTTCATAAGTAACTACTCTGCTAAAAACAACAAATCGGTCAAATATCCGCGCAACGATCCCACGTTCCACGGCTAACACGGCTAACCCATGGCTAACCCACGGCTAACATGTCCCATGGCTAACACTCCCAGGGTTCTAGTAGGAAACATAAATACCAAAGAAAGTGGATGGGAAAACGGCGCCGCGGCAGCTCAATTGGTAGAGCATCGCACGCGTAATGCGAAGACGTGGGATCGTTCCCCACCTGCGGCAAATTGTTTATTTATCCACTTTCATTTCGATTAATTTATAATTTATTTAATTCATTCATTAAGTACAAGTAATTTCCCCTATGTTGTCCTTGGTGTCAATGTTTGTTGGCTTCTTATGATGTGCTTAATAAAGAATCGGGCCTCTTGGATAACCCCCTTTCTTCTTGTTTATATGTAAATATAGCACAAACCACTGTCTCAAACTAAAATGCATACAATGTCATACAAGCCTGCTATGTGCCTCGAAAGAAGAGCAGTGCGATGACACGTGCAATTAAGCACACGCACATACACACACAAAGATAAAAGCCGGAACGCAACGAATGTACTAAGGTAACGTCTACAGAAAGTGCGCTTCAACTCGCTTCCTCCTAGAAAAACTGACAGCTGCGTCCAATTCTTGTACTTATTTTAGCAGCGCTTGCGCTGTTCCCTTTCTTGCTTTCTTTGTTGGAACACGAAGCCGAGTGTCAACATATAACCGCATATTGTAGAGTATTTAACGTATGTGTATAATATCTTTAATTACACTTTCCGTTTCCCTTCCTAATGCAAGTGGGCTCTTGCAGGCCTTTCGCTGGTTTACGTCACAGATTACCTCTCAGGGTGCACCAGATTGCAGACTACGCCTGGTTATCATGTCTGTTCGTTGAAAGTCAGACTCCTTCTCTCTTGCACGCTTACTTTTCTGTTCTCTCCTTTTTTCTTTTATCTTGCCTTGCATTCCTTCATTCATTTATTTCCCTTCCTCTGAAGGCAGCAATTTGTAACGCCGCTTCAAACACTGTCTTTAGTGCTTCAAGTTGGGGGCAAGCGAGATCTTCGTGCTAGTCACGCTGAGAAGCAACGCTTCCGCGAAAAGCAGGCCGAAAAACGAAAGCAACTCAGAAACAACAGAAAAATAAAACAAAAACGAACGAATAACACGACGAGCGGCCTGGAATGAAGTTTTGAGCGTCGGACTCTGGTACCTCGGATGGCGGTGGCGGTCAGCCGCCGTTATTATTGCGTCGAGTATTTTTTTTTCTTTGCTTAAACGTGCTTGTGATGCAGCGCTGGGCTCACGATGTGCTTTTCTAATAAAGCAGTCGCAGCGTTTTCAGTGCTGTAGACACTGCAGCGGAAGGGCAAAGGCAAAATGTAGCGGTGGATCAGACATCAATGTCGCAAAAGTAAGTCTATCGCGTTTAAAAAATAAATTAGGCTGGAAAACAGACATGTATCTTATTAAAATAATTACCTGCACGAAAGATTGGAAAAACGGACGGCGAGGTTTTGCTCCGTGTGTCTTTGTGTAGCAGGTTGCTCATGGCTTGTATAGGACCACATTAGAACAAAAAAAAAGGACAAAATAAAACCGAAAAGAGAAACGCTTTTGCTGAGCTCTCACTTAATTTCTGCATCAGAGCTCCGCACAAGAAGTTTGGCTATGACAGATGTTAGCAAGCGATCGTAGAAAAATGTAGAACAAAATGTCTTAAAGAACCTCTGAGAATAACAGCGCGCGAAGATCTCATTTCTATCGCAGAAAGAAAGAAAGAAAGAAAGAAAGAAAGAAAGAAAGATTTTACACGTCAAAACGTCAAGTCCATCCTATTCAGTTTCACTTATCGTTTCTTTTTTTTTTTTTTTATGAAAGCAAAAGGGAAAGATTCTAGTTCTAGGATGTTAAGAACCGATGGGTATGCCATCAGCTCCTGTGAAATAGAAAAGAAAACAAACAAAAGAAGGGAGACTTGTAGTGCCTATGCGCCATCATCTGGCAACAATGAGCGTCATTTTCCACGTCTGCTGTGAGGCTTCTTTAATGTAAACCTCAAGTGATTCTCACAGCGAAGAAAGAGATACGTATTTAATGACATTAGCGAATACAGAAAGGCTAGGCCGGCCACGACTGCATGGCGTACAGTCCACGTCAATGCGATAAAAGATGCAATATACGCCTTATGCGCTAGCGCGTACAATCCACGAAAGGCGCGTCCAAATATGCTCAAGGCTACTTCGAAAGTTTCTTTGGGCATGCTTCTTTACTTGCATGTATATGCACATCGTTCCGTTGCTGCAAACATTGGTGTGGTGATAATGTCATCAAAATAGGCGTCGATTAGGTTCCAGTTCTCACGCACAACATTAAGGCGTTCGGAACCTGCAGCTTGCAGAGGCGCTCTTAGCTATACATCCGTTAGCTATACCTAACCGTTTGGGCCATAAAGTTATTCCAAGGTGTGCCCCTCAGCAGTCAAGCCTTTACATCCCGGCGTTGATAAACAGCTATCGTCCGAAATAAGCGAACCTTACCACCGCGTTGTTAAACATGGGCTCACATTCAAATCTCACTGACTGCCGGGCCATTGCATCATCATCGGCAGCGAAATAGCCGTCGCAGTAGCGCGTTCTACCCACGAACAATTTCAGCGTGTGTTTGTGCCTTTGTCGTGGCCTCATGCAGCGCGCAACTTCGTCTACTTCAATGCATTAGAACATTGGATTTCCACGGAATGTGTCAACTTCGTGAATGCACTTCATTGGCCTTTGATTGTGCCTTCGGCAACTACCTCGGCTATCTCGACGCGAGGCAGCTTTAACGTATCGTTTGTGGCTGGGCGTCGCTCCTATGAATGCCTACGGTTCTCGTATCGCTATATGATGATTGCGGCTACACCGAAGTACACAACCTCACCTATTTCCAGTCTTTCGGCCGCGCATTAACCACACGCAGAGCACCGTCCGGAGGTTTGAAAGCATGACTATGTAGTTTGTTTGAGGTTCTTAGAGAGACCCACGTGTAAGCATGTCTATGCGTACGCCATCGCTGCGGCTGTGCCAGAAAAACGCCATCCCTAATATATTTTGGGGCGACACGTAAGCCTACCGCAGATGTACCGCAGCAGCCTCGTAAACGGCTCCATCTGGATTACGCAAAGGTAACGTAACGCACCGACTGAAATAAAACCCAAGATGTGTAAGGTACGCACATCGACATTGCATACGAGAAGGATGAACAGCTTGCAGCTGCGTTGTCTCATAAATTATGACGCTGTGCTCGCCTCCAAGAACTTCGTAGTTAGCAAATGAACGCATTAGCGTTCACAGTGCGTGTAATTTGATGGGGAGGAACAGGTCACGCTCATTGGGATGAGGCCAGCGCGCAAGTAGGAACGAAACTATAGAGAACGAAAAGGCGAGCGTGAAGCAGGTAAAACTTTATCAAAAAGCAGCTGAAAACTCTTAATAAGCAGACCCACCTATGGATCCACCGAATATGTCGCCGAAATATTTCATATAACTAGCAAGCCCACGGAAAAAGGAATCGTCAAACGAATTTCGAACGCTGGCGAACGGAATGCCGCGCACTTGCCTGGCTGCCGATACCGCGGAAGCTGAAATGGAGAGGCTTTTTTTCTTTCTCTTCTTGTTTTTTTTCCTTACGTATATTTTTGTTATTACTATTCACTCGCGTCTTCTGAGCTGTAAAGTATTCTGCAAAGTCCCACGAACGTGCTTACTATGTAGATTTTGTTTCTCTTCCGCCCCACCTGATTTTCCGGAGGGAGGACTTGACAAACCCGAGCCCATCGAAACAAACAGGCAAACCACTGCACATCGTTGTCGTGCTTATACAGCGTAGACGAGACTGTATTTCGTCCCCCTTTTCATTGTAAAACAAGATCGTGCCCGCATATGTCTCTCGGTATTGAAATTCGTTACTCCGAGGATATCTCTCCCCGCCCTTAATTTATTTCTTTGGAAACGCTGTCCCACGGTGACGGCCCCCCAACCCCAGACCCAAGAATCAGTGAGCGAAAGTACGATGCTGCTGGGGGTGGCTATCGATTCGACCCTTCTTTTTTTTGTCGAAGCCCTACGCACGCGCCCGTGCCCGTCTCCGCATATAGCATATTTGTGCCTCCCTGTTTACTCCAGGTGCAGGTCGTCTTGTTCTTAACGGAGTCCGGAACATTCCGCTGCGTGCCTTCTGAGCATCGCACGCGAAGCAATCATGTTAGCGGTTGCCCCTTTCTACGCGCCTTTCATAGCTTTCTTTTTTCTTCTCGTGACAGCAATGCATACCCGGCAAAAACAACGATGTTTGCCTTCGTGAGGCGCAGGCGCATTTGGCTCTGGCGTCATATCGAACGATCCGTGCCAAAACTCGATGTTCACTCCGTGTTCGCGACTCGGTGACAAGCTTCTGGTCCGATGCGGAATATGAAATGAAATTTCCGTCGCGTACCACTGCTACCATGTTTAGTTTGAAACTGGAAAAAAGTAGCGGATGGGAATGCGCTGGGGAGACGTTGCAGTGGAGTATTACCTTGATTAAAGGATTTCCGTCGACAGTGCGTGTCTGTTGTGCGGGGAGAGAAAGTGTGACGTTCTCGGTGACATTAGGTAAAAAAAGCTCAGATTAAACGTTTCACTGATGGTACGTACGCAAATATGCGGCGACGCGTCTCCAGGCTTTGCCTCTTACGTGCATCAGAGGTCTACTTAACGCACGCAACACATCAGTTAACGTAGCAATGTTCGCACCTCTTAAAGGTGACAGTAGATACGCGAATTGGCACTGCCGGTCACGCACTGTGGTGTGCACTCTTTATTCGCACCTCTAAACTGGAGCAGTGAAAGTTACGAAGGTGTCACACTTCACGTGGAAGACGGGACAGTTACGCGAGAAAATTTGGTGTCGTTCTTCTTTTGGTTCACTTTCCTTTTCCTTTTCGATCACGTAAAAGAATAGCCAAAACCATAAAATAGAAAGCGCTGTTTTGTAGCTAAACGTTTCCCGCTGTATGAACTCTTATAGAGTTCATGCGTCTTTCAGCCGAACTGTCACATAAACAATTTCTTGAGTCTGTTCAAGAGAGACGGAGAGAGAACGAAATACAGAGACGGCTGAGCGGAATTACGTGCCGTTTGCTACCCTACTACAGGGCAGAAGAAATCAGGACGTAAATATCCGCACAAGAGATTTTTTTTTAATTTTTTATTTTCATTACACCCTCTTCCCTCGCCTCAGGTCGCCAGACAGCCGAGGTGACAAATGCTCCTAATGCTGCGTTATATATCACGTGACCGATCCGTGCCACTAGGAAAAGAAGAAGAGAGACATAACCTTACAGCGAACAACTTGACACGAGTCATGCTGCGAGTCGATCGGGATAGGTAATAAGCGACAGGTGGTGACGGTTGACTGGCCGTGGGGGCGGCTTGCCGCCGCAAAGAGAAAACAAAATATAAACGAAGCAAATGAAATAAAAAAAAGGGGGGCGGGTCCGGGGGCACGGGACAAGGATCGCTTTTTCCTTCCGCTGCCTTTCACTTTAATCAAGTTCAGCCGCGGCCGCGCGGTGCCGATCGACTCCCTCTTGAGGGAACTGCAATGCACGCATCCGCTCCCGCGCTGCGGTTCCTCTGTACCTCAGAAACCTTCTTTTCGTTTTGTTTTGTTTGTTTTTTCCTCTGCGAGAACCGTATATAGGCTTCAGCCGAAGAACGTTGTTTGCAGCGTGCTTGCGGGTGCGCCGAATTCGGATGCACCGCGGGGTTTGCGTATGTGCCTATATGAGGTTTGCTAGAAACGGTAGAGACCTTGGCCGGAGGCGACGCTGTTTGAGCGAGGGATTGGGGTTGCTTCGTCGGGGAGCAGGGGTTCGTGTTCGCGGGGTCATGAGAGAGGATAATGCCCTATGCGACTGTGTAGAAAGACAAAGCGAACGGGTTTCCCTATTCTGCACGGTTTGAGCAAAACACTATGTGGAACCGCAGTGTGCGAGGCTTACCTTCGCAGCCACGCAAAGAAGGGCACGCGGCGACGTCAGAGCGTGGCGCACAGTGCACCTAACGCCACCTGAACACGAACGACAACGCGGATCCGCCACCCGCAGAGACAACTGTCGGGAACAGCGCTGCGAGATGTGATCTGGAATCAGTTGAAAATCGGACGGACCGGGGTGAACGAGGTCGCTTAATTACATTTACTAATGTATCATGGTGTAATCCATGCACATAAACCATGTTGTGGTACTTGCGAATACGTTTATACAGTTTCTGGTTTCTTTCTACGTATGTTTGATCATGAAAGAGCCTGTATTTTGTGAGAGGTGTGGGCCAGTCTCCGTAGCCTGTGCCATTCACTATGATCCGCTCATGAAAGTCGCCTCCATCTGCTCCGGAAATAAGACAAGAAAATGGCCACTGGTTGCTTTTGTGTGTGTGCGTGTGCGTGTGTGTGTAACAGCTCTTACAGTTTCTTGTTTGAAGGTCGTATGCAAACTGGCACGAAACGTATAAGCCACCGGAATGGTGATTGAATGAGCTGCAAATCATATGTATATTTTCCAAGCAGGGCGCGACATCACATATCTCCCGCGCTATACTGTGCAAGAACATAATAATAATAATAATAATAATAATAATAATAATAATAATAATAATAATAATAATAATAATAATAATAATAATAATAATTCACAGCTGTCCGCGAGTGCCAAGTGTCGCGCCTGCGTATTTCCACAGCCGCGTTTCCGAAAACCAGCGAATGCGGCAAAGTGCCATAATGGAAGTAAAACAATTTATTTAAGCGCCGTGTTTACATTTTCCATTAGCGACCACGCGTTTACCGAACACACCTCCCTACGCATTCTGAAATCTTATATGCACCTCCTCATGTCACCGTATGTGCGAGCCAAGCCTTCGCTTACGACTCAAGTACAAATATTTATCCAGCGGACCTACGAAGACTTTGGCAAAAGGCGTTGCCCCGAGGCGTTACTACAACACACGAATTAACATACTGCAATTCTGCATCGAAAGACGCATACAATTAGACCAAGTGCAGGACCGCCTCCCCCCCCCCCCCCCTCCCATCTCTTAAGTTTGTGTCCCAGCTATATGGTTGTTGTCAGAGTATAACTAACTTCGTTATGTCACAATAGAAACACAAAAGTGATCGATTCCTTCCACTCACTCCCGCTTATCAACGCCCGGAGACACCACGTGACAGTCGAGGTCCTTCGAGGTATGGGACCTTAGCGAACAGTGCTTGATATCTTCTTCTGAGGGCCCGCTGTTTAGATTGCCTTTGTCGTGTTTGTCAAATCTGTTGCACTGCAATTTGCCTAATTAACAGCGCTGGTCTTCGGGGACACGGCGAAAGGAAAGCAAGCACGAGGTCCTTAATCTTTGTCAGAACCGTTTGCCGAGGCGACGGCCGTTTGGAGCTTTGGCCGGCATAAGCCTCGATCAAATATTTACGTTAGCGTCTCTTCCACCGCTTTACTAGTGTCCTGTTTCTTTTAAGATTGCTGTTTGTCTTGCTCGTTCTTTTTCACCGCTTATACTCTTCTTATAATGGATGGTCTGCTAAATACTTAATCCAATGCACAATGAGACTTCTGTTATATTTTTGTCTTGTTTTTATCTCAATATCACATTTGTTCTTCAGTCGGACTGCACCGTAAAAAAAAGCTCATTGCTGTTTCTTATGAGAAATGCACATGCATTCGCTTCGAAACTTTCGACAGTCCCCGCTGGAAGTACTGCAGCACAAGCGAGAGTTCACGAGAATTCGCGACACGTGGCGCGACTGCCAGGTAGTCGAGTCTGTCGCCTGCTAGTTTGGATCACCTGCTAGTTCCGTGCTGCTTCTTTTTAATGAGCTGTTATCACTTTGTAGTTAACGCATTTCATTTGACTGTGCGGTGTCGGTCTTTGTTTGCGCATGTGGTCTGCGGAATCCCCTTCCTCTCCTTATCTCTTTAATTTTTTCACCCCATTTTTCTTCCCAGTCTACAGGCTAACGAAAGGGAAGCTAGAGGGGTTCAATGATGATGTTCATTTGAATTTATGGCACTGTAGCGCCGTTTCTCCTTTTTTTTTTTTTTTAGGAAACAGGTGTACAGACGCGACGAGTCAGTTTTCACGGTGAACGCATGTTTCAAAAGCGAAGGACCACGGTGTCCTTATTGACCAAGCGACTTCAAGTGTTTTGCTTCCATGTATTTGTCATGACAGAAACGGGCGCTGTCGAGCGTATCTTCGGCATCTGTATACTGATACTGGGACAGACAGCAGTGCGTATTAGTGCTTAAATGCGAATACGTGAGAAAGATGTGCGTATTCAAAAATGTGTAGTTATTTCACAGTCGAGAGTGAAAAGATAAAATGAAGTCGGGCAGGCCGTGCATGATCCGTTTAAGATAATGAAGAGCTTCACATAACGAACGAGCGCGTTTCTTGAATACGTGTCTATAAACACGTCTTTGCGTTCACTTCGTGTTCGTTAATCCTGCCAGTGAAGATGAACCAACTATCCCAGCAATGGGAAGATCTTACGCACACAAAGCAATAGGAGCCACACGCAGTTCTATAGCGCGCACGTGCGCGACTGCAGGCTCTTTACCGCGCAAGATCCTCACTCTCTGGTGCTAACGTCCTTCTTAGTGACGACTTGGATACGCGTGTCAGTTGAGGTGGCCGCAGCACGTTAGAGGTTTTTTTTTTTTTTGTATTGAATGCACTACGCTACTACTAGAAAGTCACTTCCGGATTACCACCGTCATTCCCGAATCGTTTTCACTTTGTGGTAGCTATTCCTCTCAGAAATATCTGAGATGAGTATGCGCCAAGTGCAGACCACAGATCGATCGAACGAAACGCCGGGGAAGCTGCATGGAGCTTTAAGCGCCTTTTTTTTTTTGTCTTCGCTGTCAATTCACAAATCTTCGTGTGCATGCGGTAGTGTTCCAGAGGGTTCTGTGGCGGCCCGATGTCACATATGCGGGTATGGAGTTGTTCTTTTATAGTGCGACTGATCTGTCAAGCTTAACCTCCCTCCACGCCTCTTTGTTTCTTTTTGTGGGCGTTCGAACGTTTACAATACATCGGATAGTTTGAACCTACTGTTATCGCATATAACGACGTGCTTGACGTGGCGAAAAACTAATTGATCTGGAACGAAAAGAAATTTTGCGAGTTGTACTATGCAAATGGAAATCCCCTCTTTGGTATGTATTACAAGTAGGCGACGTTAAGCTGGTGCAGAATCGGTTCTTTATTTATTTATGTTTTTTTTTTGACAGATGCTCAATCTAGTATTGAAAAGGCAATTCGAGAATATCCCATGTGTTGTAGCAGTCAAGCACTATATATGCAAGGGGAAAGTTGCTTGCCCAATACGATTATGCATGAGAGTCTGCGCTTGCTATCTTCGCAGCGTAATATCGTCGCGTTAAAGCCTTTTATACGTTCTTGAAACAGCTACGGCACTGTGGTGACCTTTTTTTCGTTCAACGCCTTTACTGTGGATCCAGTCTTCTATCCGTGGCGTTTGCAGTGATTTGTGTCCAAGAGCAAGAACCACGGAGCCAACTGTCTTGTTTTTTCAGTTTGCTATCAACGAACGTTACCCGAAAACTGCTTTATATTGCTGCAGCGGGAGAATTCATCGTGCCATAGTTATATTTCCTTTGAACAACTCGTGATTTGTGGAGAAGCCGACGACAAAAATAGTTCTATTGCATTTCCCTACATCCAGAGAGAGAGAGAATGAAGAGGAAAGGCAGGGAGGTTAACCAAATATCAATCGATCAAGCCCTACTTCTACAGTGATAAGACGAAAATGCAATACAAGCACTGCTTCCAGTCTTCTTCTTCATCTTATTGTTTTGAAATTGAGATTCCGGACAGAAAATGATGAAGAGCTGGAAGCTTAAGGCACCTCCCTTTGCCTATGTCATTGATAGAGTGGTTCGTTTACTACGATTATTTATTCACGAGCACATCTGTTCAAAACTGAACCTTCCTGCTCACGCCTTATCTGTCTTGCCGTTATCTACATATATACGTGCCACTCTCTGCAGGAATCTGTCTCAGGTCTTCCTTTGTTCCATGTACTTTTCATGCATAAGTATGCTGAGCAGAAATGCACCTACGTATATGTTGAGCCTACGACAGCTTTGACTTCGTCCGCCCGCTATTCTTCAGTGAAGGCCCGCGTAACTTGTCCAGAAGCGCTTCATAAACTTATCCATCAAGGGATAGTTCCTTTCTTTTCCTTCTTTCTGACATTAAAACACGCAGTATTGCCGTCACCGCAGAGATTCATCGTTTTGTGGATCGGGAATTTTCGGCGACGTAAGTTGTGCCACAGGATATTTTTGTCGCGAGTCGTATGCGGCCGCGTGGAAATTGTTTGCGGTTTAAGTTCGTCGAGCCGGCTCTAAAAAGCCGATAGACACGCCTATCTAGGTCGATGCCACAGTTATGAATTTCTAGCGACTGTACCGCAAATCGTACAGCCAGCCTATGAGATTTTAGACCAAGTTTCATCTGCTACTTCCGAATTAAAAAAAAAAAAAACATAGAGAGGTGCCGTCTTCCAGGGGCACAAATAGTGGACTCGAAAGGTCACATAACCCGACTCGTCTCGTCCATCCCTCTGCCCGCCCATCTACTTAGATGCCCCCCTTCTGACTGAATTCTGAGAACCGACAACACCACATTTCCTAGTGATCGCTTGGAATGCAAGAGTATGAAACTCAGATGTGGCACCGTGCATGCATGTTTGTTTGTTTACTTACATACATACATACATACATACATACATACATACATACATACATACATACACATATACATACATACATACACACACATACATACATACATACATACATACATACATACATACGTACGTACGTACGTACGTACGTACGTACATACATACATACATACATACATACATACATACATACATACATACATACATACATACATACATACATACATACATACATACATACATACATACATACATACATACATACATACATACATACATACATACATACATACATACATACGCACACTGTGACGTGCCGTTGTGACTGTCAGTTGCCTATGGGTTCCGGAGCGGCAAAACACATGTGAACACCGTGGTGACCAGAAAGGGACACACATCCTTCCTCCTTTATGCTTCCTGGCAGCCCTAGCGCGCGACCTTGGCGTCGACCTTCGTTGTTCTTTTCTTCCCGAGAATGGCGGGAGACACGCGCAGAGCTTCGGCTCCTCTCGTTCGTGACACTTACATACATGTAAATCCGTGATGCAAACTCTTCATCCATACCCGTTCATTTCACTCATGGACTAAGAAATAGCCGGTACTCTTCATCAACATCTCCTCGCGTTGACGTCTATTAAAGAAGAGAAGTAATTGGTAAATGGTGTTAAACAAAGATAGCCCTCATTTTTAAATTGCTCTTCATTTATGTTAGTAACGCGCAGCCCTGACTCGTGCTATCTATGTGCCAGTGTGAACGCTAGTGAAAGAGAAGAACAAGGCGAACAACTTTTATAAACCAAGATGGACACGTAAAGGACGATAGCTGTCGATACGTGTTTGAAGTGCATCGCAAAGGGTGTAAATTTGTTGCGAGAAGAACGGGGAAGGGAGTACAAATGCTCAGAACGGTGCAGCGGAAGACAGCAAGTACTTCATACCCCGCGCTTGGGACTCGAATGTGTAGGATATTGGTTGTTGATAAAGATTTAAAAACGAATGTTTCTCGACCAGTGCATATAAATGACGACAAAGACGCTGGCTTGTAATGACCTAGGTATAGTGCGTGCGTGCGTGCGTGCGTGCGTGCGTGCGTGCGTGCGTGCGTGCGTGCGCGCGTGTGTGTGTGTGTGTGCGCGCGTGTGCGCGTGCGTGTGTGTGTGTGTGTGTATGTGTGTGCGTGTGTGCGTGTGTGTGTGCGTGTGTGCGTGTGTGCGTGTGCGTGTGCGTGTGTGTGTGTGTGTGTGTGTGTGTGTGTGTGTGTGTGTGTGTGTGTGTGTGTGTGTGTGTGTGTGTGTGTTTTACCTGCACCAGATCTTTAAAAATTGGCTGAGGCAAACAGCACAATTCTCACCCATGATGTCAATTACTCAATGAGGTGGCTATTACTTCTGCAAGAAATATAAATCTTGACTCGAAAAAAGTAATCATTTTATGGCGCATATTTCAATCTAGTAATTGTAGCTAGTTCGCTTGCAAGCCATATCAACTTGAAAGAAATTCTGAGAATGGTAGTGTTCCGGAAATATGCGTCGTCAAAGTTGCGGTAGGAATGGACAGTTGTTTCATTTACTTTTTCTCAAGAAAACAGTTGTTTTATACGTTGAAGCACGAAAGTAACTGGAATGCCAATGAATTTAGTCGGACAACTTGAAAATCATTGCCTCCAACCTGGTGGAGTAGTGAGAATTCGTTCTAAGTGAATATGCCTTGCGAGCTCACCGGCTACAAGTCGTAGTAGCAAGTCCTTGCTGGCTGGTTGGTTCATACTTGAAAAAAAAATTGAAACTGGGCGAAAAAAAGAAAACGAGGACGAGCGGAAGGAACACACTGCATTACTGCGCTTGTAGTGTATTGTGTGTTCCTTCCGCTTGTCCTCGTGTTTTCGTGGTTTTAACCTTCCTACAATTCGAAGATAAAAATGCTTGCCGTAAAATAATTAACGGGTTACTTATCGAAGTTATGGTAATTATTCAATTAAGCATTTTATTTCTCGTAGAAGTAATGGCTGTCTCATCGAGCAACTTAGGTCAAGGGGTAGAACTGTAACAACTGCCGCGGGCAATTTTTAAATATTTCGTTCAGCTAAAAAACAACAGCCTGTATGCGTCTTTGAGACGAATGTCTCCAGCAGGCACATCTTTTAAAGCCTACAGATGGAAGGCATGCAACTGATGCCGATAATGTAACAAAAGATATCGTCGTATTCGATATTACACAACTCTCAGCAGCCGTTATTTTTTCTTCTTTTTTTTTTGTTTTCTTCATGCGTGTAAGAAGTTTCAGCGAGCAGCGTGTAGGTTTGAACACAAGCAAAAATCATACATTCCAGAATTGAGCGTTCGAGAATGTGAGGCCAGAACCGACAGGCCTAATCTCAACTGTAAGCGAAATATGATCGCCGGTTTGGGTCGCCGCGCTTAAAAAACGCCAATGCTGCTAAGCGCGCTTCTGATGCGTCAGCGCTGCGGGTGAGCGGAATCACTCCCGCTGTTTACGCGCGCGTCTACGAGATTAACGACCGGTACGTAACCGCGGATGAGATAATAATGCCCTCCTCCTCGTTATGCGTTTGTATCAGCGTTTCGTGGCGGTGACGCAGTGAGAGACGTCACGTGATCGTCACACGGCGTCCGCTATAGTTATTTGCAGGAAAGAAAAGCTGTATTACGAGAACGGGGGCGACCAATTAAGACGTGTAGGTATGCACGTGGTCGCGAGCTTGGTAGCCGCCGTTTTAGACGATCATATGTAGGTTTCCGCCGAGGCTAACTGTGCTGAAAACCGTCATTAAGGAAGCTTATGAATGGAAGGTTGTGTTTTGTTTAAAAATTATTTGAAGTTCCCTCGAATACGCGCTTTTTGCATATTTCGTGAATGTTAAGGAGACACGCGATACGAACCGGCGTGGCATGCGGCACGCCACGCGTTCGAAAGGTGCGCTCTTCGGCTATTGAAGCCTGTACAAAACTTCTCCGACGTGAATGTAAGTAAATATGCGACGAGCCGTACACGTCGGATCGTAAGCACAGCGGTGCCTCGTGCGTAAAAAAAAAAAAAAATGTGAAGTACGTGTGTATGTCAAAACCACCCGAAGACGCATCGGAAACGTGGATGCTCGACCTCCTCGAACCCGTTAGAACTTGTTGCGCGCGGCTGTATTGTTACGACTATCGCGTGTCGGATTATACGTGGCTTTTACGCTCATGCACGTGTCTCGCGCTTGATGCAGGAAGCATACGCGAGTCAAAGCTATTCTATTCGTCGCGGGACGCGTCGAAACGATCGCTCCTCCGACAGTTAGAACCTGTCGGAACATGTTAGAAAATTTCTTGTGCAATTGTTGGCAAGACTTCTCGTGCGGCAGGTCGGACGGGCTTTGTGGACTCGCGTTCCGCGCTTTGCACACGCGCGTTTTTGTGCTTAGAAGGATACGTTGGCACTTTGAAACAGTCCTGGTTAACCTCCCTACCTTTCATTTATCATTTTTCTCTCTCTCTCTTTGAAACAGGGTATAGATAGACGCTTTTTTTTTTCATTTAAGCTACGGTGTTTAGAAGACGCTGCCGCCGGCTGCTTCTGTGCTTGTCGTTTCACACCGCCATATAACGAAGAAACATAAACAGAAATAACAATCGCATCCGTACGTTTCAGTGTATACAGCGGGGCGTAGCAGCATAGGTCACACAAGGTGTTGGCGTGCTTCTTGCATGATGCCACCGGTGCAGCGTAAAGCGCGCGCACGCTCAGGTGTATACAGTGCGGCGCATTGTTGCGGTCCACAGTAAAGTGCGGCTCTCACTTTGTTGGTGCTCTATATCTGGAAGCGGGGATGCAAGCTATATGTCGGTGCAGTGCGCAGGTTTCTAGACAAAATGGTATACCAGCGTCATCAAGCGCGAGTCATGGGCTTTAAAAGCCGGACCTTTGTACACTTGCCAGAGGGTAAAAAAAAAAAAATCGGCACGCGTTCTTATACACTAGTGCGATCCCTTTAACAGTGGGCCTCGATACACGTGCTGTATAGAGCGCGTAGACGTGCACGTCACATTGAGTTTTGAGCACAGTTGCAACGCGCGAGATGCTCGGCATCGCAGAAAGAGGTACGCGCAACATTTGGTAAAAAAAAAAAAAAAGTTGTCTGCAAGTTCAGACTACCCCAGAAGGAAATTCAGAGCGCTAACTGCGCGCTTCTGTAGTCCATTCGCCGGGCACGAACAACGGCCTGAACTGCGGTGTATGTAATTATTTTCCTGTACTTTTTTTTGTAAGCATCGTACCGTTCACTTATCTGCAGTCAGCATAAACGTACCGTTGTACAAAAAAAATTGCAAAATCGACTTTTCTTTTGTGCCCTCAATGCACTCACGTTTAAACATGATTTGCATCACAAGCCTCCTTTGGTACCGGCATGGAGCGCCAGGCAGCGCTTGACGAGGTGCATACAGCGTGCCAGGAAGCAAGAAAGGACAAGAGGCGGGCGAACAATCGGCGGTCCCGCAGCGTGTGTGTATATATATATCGCAGCTGGCAATCGACCCGTCTTGACGCTCGCGTCCGCATATACCCGTAGTCGCGATGTGTGTGTGTGTGTGTGTTCGGTACCGACACGGGCATCTCTGACGCTGGCAGCGATCCAAGGCACGACGGCGCCGCAAAAGCACGTGTGTACGTATAGTACGTCTTGCGGTGGACCGTCGAACCGTGCCTCTCACATCCGTCTACACCCGCGAACGCGGACAAATAATTTTTTTTACGAAAACGATGAGGCGTCGACACGTCGCGCTTTTATTGCGGATGAATTTGTTATTCGCAGTCTAACGCGCGTATAATATATTGCGCCACTTGTGCGCACGCCATAGCTGTAGATATATATACACACGCACTTGAACATTCCAAGTGTGCGTTGGCGGCAGCTTTGCAGCGCGCTATATGTATATGCGAAAAATTTTCGCGTTCACATGAGGGCGTTTTTCTTTCTTTGTTTTCCCAGACGCCATCCGAACTTATATGGTGATTGCAAAATTTGTCGATGGAGCAAGCAGATGGCACTGCGCCTCTTCACCAAATCCATCAACCTGGCTTCCCGCACGCGCATAGAGGAGCACACACACACGCACACAGGTGCATGCCTGAAATCTCGCGCATAGGCGAATTCACACTTCGTATGCGTGAACTTGCGAAACAAATTCGCGCGTATAGGCGCGCAAACCGCGCTTGTGTGTACGTGTCTCCCTTCTTGTTGTCGTCTGTTTGTGCTGGTTCCCGTATGTTTTAAAACCGCAACGAGTCGCGTAATGGCACAGTGAATCATTTGCGACGTCCCGCAAAGCAACGCTCGTCCAGTTTAAGAAAGTAATTTTACTTTCGTCATTATGAAGACAGGGACTGCGCGCGAAATAAGGGAAAGAGGAGGAACCCGCGGCCACGGCGGCCGCATTTCGATTGGGGGCGAAATGCGAAAACACTCGTGTACTCAAATTTAGGCGCACGTTAAGGAACCCCAAGTGGTCCAAATTATTCCGGAGTCCCTCCCACTACGGCATGCCTCATAATCACTGCAGAACTCGGTTTCGGCACGTAAAACTCCGTAATTTAATTAACTTTTAATGAAGAGGGGAACAACGACTGCCGCACACGTTCAACTACACTTCAGAAAACTGTCTGAATGCTTTCGTAATTAAAGGCAGCCAGAAACCTAAGTTTATTCGCAACATTTCCTCACTATTTTTCATGGAGGTCTTTTTGCGCGTCTCGTAATGGCATAGGTAAGCAATTGTTACTTGACTAATGTAGCTGTGGCATAAATAGACAGATGCGCATTGTTAAATATGTGCAGCAGAATGAGATTACCCCTGGGAATTGTAAAGCGCTATCGATACGATCATATTCCGCTTGATTTGTACCCGCCAAAGCAGCACACGTATTTCTATAAAATGAAATAATGCACATAATAAATCCGAAATCTGGATTACTGTACTTATTCAGCTTGACGTGAGGAGCAACGGCAATCAAGGCGCTCAGGAGCATGAGGCTGCCGCAACACACTTCGGCGCCTCCCTCCGAGCGTACAGACACGTGCAATATTACTTGCAACACCAGTGCCCATGGTCAAAGGGGCTCCAAGACTGTACGGCGGCGCAGACATAGGGTAAGTTCCAGACGTAAGCACAGCTTCAATTAGTCGTATTTATTAAACTGCTATTTCGCATGTCAGAGCCGCCGCGCAGCCATGGATCGAGCCCCTTCGACAACGAACAAGGGTGTTGCAAGTCATATTGCACGCGACTGCGCATACTTCCGCGGGCACACCCGCTGGTATGTTTGTACACTGCGGCCATCGTCCGTCATTCTCACCCGTCGACGGTCGCGACTCTTCCAAGTCTTGGGAGTGGCGGACGTGTTTTGTTCCTCGGGGCGCTATAGTGGGGGAGGGCGGCGAATCGTTGACGTCAATCAGCTGACACAGTTGCAATTACGACTTCAACAAGACGCCCCACGTGCAATAGGAGAGGACCTTGAAGAGATGACCAATACAGAGAGAGAATGGAGGAGAGTGGGGAGCTCCGGAGGAGGGCTTGCATGCAGTCAAAGTTGAGAGTCCCATTTGCATTCGGAGGCTCCGAAACGTGCGCGTGGCGCCGACGGCGTTAATTGCGTTTTTTTTCCACCCTCGCTAATCCGGACCGGCCTGGAGTGGACTCAAGAAGGAACGGCGAGTACGAGCTCCTCTCGCCTTCTCTTGTTTGCATTCCTGCCTTTCCAGATGGTTCCGGGTGGCCGCGCTCGGGCTTGAGCCTAGCGGCATTCTGAGAAAATTAGTCGAGTCAACCGTACATGTTGTGAGTTTACGCAGCGGAAAGACCTGCGCGGATAATCAACGAGGCCTGAGGGCGTCCTGCCTCCCAGAGGGGCAGGGTTTAATAGTTGAAGTCGGTAATTGTAGGGCCACGCTTTGCTCGACAGATAATTGCACTCGGAAGCGCATGGCGCTAACAGTGCGCCAACTTGCGTGCGCAAAGCTTCGTTTACCCGAATTCGACTCGAGCGGATCGAGCCAGGCGTCGCACTAGCCCTGCCCGACCCGACCGCGCTTACATTGCAACTTTACGAGCGAGTCGGGCAAGTCAACTCGCTCCTTACAAAGCCGGGCTGATTGAATTCGCTTCGACTCTCGCTCGACCCGATCAGCTGTAGCCTTTACGTGAATCCGACGAACGGATTTTGGCCCGACCTGTCGATTCAATGCGACTTTATTGCTTTTGTGTAAATTTTGTACTTTTATGTGCCCGTTCCCCATCCCCCTGTGCAGAGTAGCAGGCTAGAGCGCCTTAGCTCAGGTCGACCTCTCTGCCTTCTTTCAAATAAATTCTCTCTCTCTCTCTCTCTCTCTTGTACTTTAAGTTATCAAAGTAAATAAATTCGTTTTCTTTTCTGCTGCGACTTCACGCGCAAAGCAAATACATATACAATATTTGCATCTCCGAAAGAGTTGGTATCGGAAGTATCGCTTATTCTACCTTCAAAAATTTCTTGGGTTGTCAGTGAACGCCCGTATAAAATATTGAACTGCCTCACCCCGTTTACATGGTGCGCCAGTTGCAGGCTTACTTTCTAACGTCTCAAAATGAATGTACTGTGTGGCGAAATTCTTTGATATAGTGCTTTTTTTTTTTTTTTCTAGCGCAATGGCGTGGACAACCAAATGGGTCTTCGCTGTATGTTTCTCCCGTCTTTGCACGGCAAGATAGCACTAGGTCCAAACGATGTGCGCATAAGCATTATGATCCAACGAAAAGTCAGCTAAATAAAAACACGTGACTTTTTAGCGTTGCGAAAAGGGAAGCGGCAGAGGGAGAGAGGGTGCGGGATAAGCGCGGGTCTCTGAGCCTCGCGTACGCATCGCCGGGCGGGAATCTGAACAATGACCCCACTTCTCGGAGAGCGTGTTGCGGTGACACTTGAGCGTCGCTTTCAAAAGGCCGTTGCTGCGGGCGCTTTAGTTCGGTACGTAAGCGTGCAGGAATAAAAGAGGGAAATTATGCCACTCGCGCACTTTCTTTCGGACCACGGAGTATATGCTATATGTGCGCGTGGCAACGACCTGCTCGCTCGATATGCGTGCCGGCCAAAATGGTCGCTTATCGCACCCGCGACATCCCCTCCGCGACCATTCGTGCTTGGACCCGCCGGACGTCTTTTGTTTTCTACGGCGTTTCCTTTGCCTTTCTCTTCTTCGCCGTCATCATCGTCGTCGTCATTGCCAGACGGTCTCTTGCTGGCGACAGGTTTACGACGCTGCATACTGGCCCGCTTCGCACGTATATGCACCCTCAGCCGCCGGGCACAGACATGCAAGCCGAAGGGGGCGATCGTCCTGGTCGTAAAACGACGTGATTGTCGCCCGCCACGGTTCTTGCTGCCTCCGATCCTCTGTCCTCTTTCGTCGCCAGCCACCATGTTTCAACCGGATTTCCTCCTGGCCCCCATCTTTATTTCTTTCATTCCTTTTATCGCCTATAGTTGTCGCTCACCTTTTGCTTTAGTCGATTCCAGAAAGTAACTGTCTTCCTATGCAACTCGTAATCTCGTGGAATGTTTATATTTGTAAACGCACAGCTCGTTACGCTGGTGTCATACAACGTTTGGGTTTACGGACTAAATGGTTCACAAGCCACGTCGAAATTTGCAGACAGCAGTGCACATGAATGTACACTCTTGAGACCGTCGACGCATGTGATCTGACGGGCACGAATGCGATGTTCGATATCTGTCGAGGTGAGAATGTCGAGGAGACGTGTACGGCAGAAATAACTATACCCGAAACGTTGACTATTACCCGCCCGTTTCGTTCCGGGCGTTGGTCGCCCAATGGAAAATGTCGAGCGCGCACGTGCTGTCACCTGCACGTGCTGCGCGACGTCGCATACACTGTGATGGTCCGGAAGAGCTACTACGCCTTGACACCGGAGAAGTATACGCGTGGGGTTGTGGCCTAATGGTTAGAGAGGTAATGGTTAGAGGAAGGGTATCGAAAGCCTACAGCGCCACTCATTTCCCGTGAATGGGGCAAAGGGGTTAGAAACAGCTAACCACCCGTTCGGCATAAAGGGGACAAAAACTTTATTCAGCACGGCCTCCTGTCCGGAGCGCGTCCTGTCCCGGCCACCGCTTCGGCGCCCCGGTGTCGTATCGTCATGCGTTTGTGGCCGGCCGCTTGGGAGTAACACTTATGGCGGCACCGGCTCGCGATTTTAAGCGTGAATTTCAACTCGCAGCGCGTTTTGCAGCGAAGATGTTAGCCTCTCGGTGATCGGCATTTTTCGTGTCCGTCTGTGAAAAAAAATCATCAGCAGCAATGATTCGTACGCCCTTAACCACGCAAAAGCAATGGTTCGAACCCCTACAAGGCGGAGGCTACAAGCTCTCGGCAAATGAAGCGAATGGTCCATACATTCATTGAAATCACCCATACAACACACAGAACGGCAAACGTTTCAATAAAGAACAACTTCAAAACAAGCATACGAACCACCAATAAAGCATTGCACACCCCCTAAGCAGTTGCAGTGGTGGCTTTACAAGCTTCGATGGACATCCACTTTCGGGCGGCCGGTATGGCGAGCCAATTTTCTTTTCTTTCTTTTTTTTCCGCCAGAAATATTTGATTAATGAAATTCGCTATTAGTGTTGCTACTTAGCGCCACTTCTCCGTTGACTAGACTTCTTGAAATACATGGCTTACATTTAACTGAAACTATGAAATAAAGTGAGGGTGCTAATAGTTGTTATACAGGATTACATACGAAGTGAAATCGAATAAAATTGGATTGTGGCAGTAGCAATATTTTCGCAAGCTAACGGCAGGTACATAAGTTTACATTCCTTATTTTAGTAACGTAGCGCAAATAAAATTTTCCTAAGCAGAGGCCGGGTTGTTCGATTTCTGAGTCCAAATAGAACGCTACAGGAGCAGCCAATGCCATCTGAAAGTGGTGTGCTATAGTATCAAGTTGTTGTCGATCGCCCTAGGCACCTACCCAGGGGAGGGGGGGGAGCGCCCCCCCCCCCCCTGTAGTCAAGCGGCACTGCTAAACCGTAGTCCGTAATCACCGTAAACCGTAATCAACACTGCTAAACCAGGAGCCGCCCTTTGGCTTTGAAACTGAACAGCAGATCCTATTCGCTTGTTGGATTCAATGTTAAGCAAAGGCTTCTCAAAGCCTTTTAATATGCAAAGAGACGCGTGATGCTTCCAAGTTCGGCAGAACCAACGCACAGGTTAGTCTATATGAACAGCGAAGCGTTCCCCGATGCACCAAAGTAAATACTATTTAATTGGACGCACACAATTCTCTTTAGTTAAGCGCAATGCGACGTGTAATCTCATGCGATGCTCATGAGCGCCGCATGTCCCAAAATCAATGTCATGCATTTTTTGCACTCACGCACTACACAGGTTTTGCTAGCCATGCCGAAACGCAAACAAGCAGTATACATGCGGATGCACAACGTGAACCATCAATTAACGCAGGAACGTCAAAAGACCAAAAGCGATGGGTGATGCTTGTCCAGGGAAGAACGGTTAAAGAGAGGCGTGAGCAGAGAGAGGTGGCGAGACTTCTGTAAACACATTTAACTTATGTACGTCCTTTTGGTCCCGGTGGCACATAGCCAGTGAGCCAAGAATGGGAGGAGGCCAAAGATAAGAAATATAAGTAAATAAAGAAAATCGTTGATTTATAGCGCTGTTGTTTAGGACGTCTGCGCGCTTTAGAGATAACTACACGAACGGACATCACCGTTACGAGTTTTATGTAGTAGTTTATAGTTTTCGAGTTACCTATGGTGCTATTTTACACGTACAGGCTTTACGTCGTCATATATAGTGTTCGATTAAGCGGAACAGAGGTGCGCTCGCGCTACATAGTCGGTCAGTGCTCAGTGGTCATAAAGTCCAGTACTAAAATATATATCCACAACCATGTCCTGCGACATAGCGACCAACCGATGGATGCGAAGCCCTACGGGTAGGCAACGAAAGCTTCCTTTTAAAAAGTATTTTCTTCTTAAGCAAAAAGACTACAGAGAAACCTCGGCCAAACACCTACAGCGTGGAATTGCATTCAATAGAATGCTACACAAACTAGCCACGCATAGCTTCAACATCATGTTAACAGGATTACAAAAAGAAACAGATAAAAGAAATGATTTCGTGCCACTTTTAAGTTGTGGCACGCCACACCTCTTCAGTGGAGTTGTACTAAGCCTAGCGCAGCGTGACCTCCTTAAGGGCCCCTCGAGAGTATTAACGAATCCCAGAGACACGCTGCATTCGGACAGATGCCTTGAGCGACGTCTAGTGCACCGACCAATCAGCCATCCGCGCCCAGCCAACCGCCCTTAAGGACTGCTGGCCGTGTGGCCGGACAATTCCAGCGTTCGTTGGACGCTGACAACCTCTCCGCCGTGTGAGCCACTCGGCTTCGAAGCCGGAAGACCGACGCTCTAGCAGAACAGGCAAGGCCCGCTCCTGAGTTGCGAACAACCTGGACGCATATCAACTCCACCGGCGCGCGTGCGCGGAACCCTTACCCTTTGACAGGATTCGGACCCTCTGCATCACAAGCACCTCCCGTCGCCATTCCACGCATGCAAATCGACACTCCATGAAGTGAAGAAGCGGTGACAATGACGCTGGTGACTGTTACTGAGGATAATGGTGGTTATATCTCTATTGAATTACATGTATGCGGGTCCACCGAGTGATTCACTTTTCTCCTCACTGTCATCATTAAAACTCTTATTATGAGGTCGGCAGAATGAAGGGCCCTCTTCGGTTGCCACTGTCTCGCACCGGCTGATCCCATCCTGTGTCTTCAATATTCCCAATTTCATCGCACCACCTAACCCTCTGCCATAACCGACATTGTTTCCTTTCGCTTAGCATCCGCTCCTGACCACGACTACTTGGTGCTGCTGCTGCTGTCTAGCCGCATAGCTCATACTTAAAAAAAAAAAGAAAATATGAGGAGCCATTCTACCCTGTGAAGGCGGCTGACCAGCGAAGCTACTGTGGTGGTATAAATTATATTGGTATTGAGTTTCGTTTGTACGTAACTATACCTATAATTATGTATATGCAATTTCTGGGAAATACAAAGAAATACGCAATCATTTGTTGTGTTGTCTCGCTTCTCTTTATTTTATCTGGGCTTCTGGTCGCTGTGATACACCGCCAATGGCTCTATGGCGACGCCGGTTACTAAGTTCTTGGCTAGCGTCAAATCTCTACACGACCGTTGACGCGTCATCGTGGGCACTTTGGGGTCACTGTAAAGACCGAACTGTTCGAGCACAAAGGACAGCAGCCTAAGGACGCCCTAAAGAAGCAGGTGTTGTTGACGCAGCGGCGACGGAGCGCCGTTTAGACACAGGTGGCCGTTAAAGCAACCTCGATGCGAGCGACGATACGCATTGACTCGGGCACAGTCCAAAGGTGTGCACGAAACAAAACACGTTTGTTTGTAATTTGTGATTGAGCATACTTCCTAGTTAATTGGCTGAAGGAAACTTGGAAGGACTATAGTTTTATTCTAGCGGACAAACATGGGGCTGTCCGTATCCCTCCCGTACAGAAGCCCATATATTGACAGCAGACGGGAATTCCACAATATTTACCACTTCACTGTGAACTACATAATTCCAGAAAGTAAATGAAACCCGACGTAATGTTAGTCATTTTAGCGGCTAATTGTCATATAACTTGTTTCGGGATAGTTTCGATAAAACGAGAGTTACAGCCGTTTTCTGTAACCATATACTCCTTCCGTAGATACCAATGTATTGACAGCAGACGGGAATTCTGTAACGATAACAACTTTACTGTGAACTAACTAAATATGACCAGTAAATGAAACTCTGAGAATTGACACTATGTCGTGCAACCTATGACGATCAGCAAAAGCCGCAGAGGGCGGATAAATCAACGGATCTCTTAGGCATGAAAGCTTTACGAAAAGGCCTTTGCAATACACTACTGACACACCTTGCAGATACTTTATAGTGACAATACTAGAAAATATAGTGCGGAAAATTTCCTAACATCTGCACATGCCGCGATTCTCTCTTTATAAGCTTAGATATATAGATGCTTAAAAGCACTTCTTGTTCGGCTAGTTGGTAGCTGTTCATTATAAAATATGAAGACGCCAAATAAACAGACACACACAAGAGAAGAGAACGGGACAGGGTGCCTTAAAAACACTTCTTGTTGGGCTAGTTGGTAGCTGTTCATTATAAAATATGAAGACGCCAAATAAACAGACACACACAAGAGAAGAGAACGGGACAGGGCGCCTAGCTGTCCATTATAAAATATGAAGACGCCAAATAAACAGACACACACAAGAGAACAGAACGGGACAGGGCGCCTTCTCTTGTGTGTGTCTGTTTATTTGGCGTCTTCATATTTTATAATGAACATAGATGCTTGCTTGTACAAATCTTGCAAACGTATTTGGGGAACCTAATACGTCAATAGATGTTAGCACTGCAAACCCCATCGGAATTCGCACTTATTATTGGCTCTCCGTCCTATCAGCAAGAAACAAGTGACAATATACTTCACCTTCACCAATCTGAGGTCGAAGAATTAGGTATGTTTTGTCGTAATTATTGAGATCTGCTGTTCGTTTTTACGCTGTTATGACTGCAGACACGGCGCCTAGCCGTAAAACTGATTTGATTTCACGGTTAGCTGATGGTGGTGATTGTAAACTTTATTGGAAGAGGAAAGAGGGAGGTGGCTGAGGGATGGGGGTCAAGTAAGGCCCTGGGCCTGCTTGGCCTTCTCCGCCCAGTCCACCAGTTCAAGCTGTCGGTTGAAGCCCCCAGAATTGAGCTGATGGCGCCACACCGTTTACGAAGTCACACCAGAGTGTCAATCTTGTATGCTGTAGGCGTTGTGTGCTACATAGCTTTAGTCTGTACGAGGCCACAGTTCTTTGTCTGAACGCTTCCGAGGCTCCAGGCGAAAGCCAGGAGAGCAGTCACAGAGGTTATGTTTCACTCAAGCTATTACTATCGCTGCTTTTTTCACACCTCGGCCAAAACAGAGAATTTGTCCCATTTCATACAAGCGACAAGGTCTACAAATTATATTCATCGGCTAACAGAATAAATTACTATAACCTGCGACCTGGCGAAAGCGTCGAGTGATCCAAATTGACCAATCGAAACGCCGCGGTGCCTGCATGCTCTCCAGCCTACAGAATTTAGCCCATCTCGCTTTTCTTCTTCTTTTTTTTCTCCCGCCGCCTTTTAAACCCAATCACGTCCGGCTGAGGACGGCTCTGCACATCGTTTGCATCACCCATCACCGATGCGAGCCCATTGCCGGCTTACGTGCCCGCGAAACGCACAGCAGCCTCCGTAACTACTTCTGCCTCTCCACGGTAAGCGCGCGTATTCAACATCGCAGTATAATCAACCAATAAGTCCCCAAAATAGACGCCACGGACTGCGCATACAAATGGCATATACGTAGTGCACGCACTCGTCTGCGCAGTCACGTTGACTGGTGAAAGGGGGGGATGGGGGCCACCGGGGGGCGCGATCCCGCCTTGCCCCGGAGTCGACCTCGACACGGCCGACCTTTCGAAGTCGAACTAATGAGCTACCCCAGCCCTTCTTCGGTACATATATGTGTGTGTGCGTACATGGTAGAGAGAGAGAGAGAGAGAGAGAGAGAGAGAGAGAGAGAGTTCGGTTCGTTACGAGGCGCTTTCGCGTGACGCCGAAGGCGCTAGCGATGCGATGCCTAGCTCCAGGACCAGCCTGTACTACACGGCACCGCCTATAGGGAAACCGGTTGGCATGCCGGGCACGATTCTCGCTTCGACCCGCGGCACGCTGTCGTCGACACGTCTTCCCTTTCGCAGGAACAACACGCGCTGACCCCTCGATCTCCGCATTCGCGCGGATCGACGCGTGTATATGCTTGCTTTACCGGCGCCCTTGTATAACCGTCGCTCGACGCCAATGGGACAAAAATTGAGCGCGGCCGCGCCTCGAGTATCGAGCTGCTCAGGTGATGCAGTTGGCGGTGAAGTTGCCGTTGGCTGTACGACGCTTTCTTTCTTTAGTAAAGAAGCCGGTGGCTACGAGTCAAACATCAAGGGTACTTCTTTAAAAAAAAGTCTTCACCTTCGTCTGTCTTTGACAGGAACTAGTCATAACATAGAGCGTAGCTGCGAAATTTTGACACCATCTGCTCATCGTGTACATTTTCGATAAAACCTGGAGTATAACGTACCGTCGCTATGAAACTTCGCTTAGCTATAACAAAGCGTTACTGGGCAGAACGATGCGGAAAGCATATTTCTGTTTCACCTCACCTCTCAAATTTCAACAGCAGTCGTTTGCTTTGTATTTACGGTAGTATATCGATCCCTGATCAAAGTAAACGCACAAGAACCTCTTGAAAGTTTGGAACCAGTACAGATTGATACTCAGTCCTCGAATCTTGGCTGCACACTGTGGTACTCGCTTGCTTCTTGCGTGACACGCCAAAGAAAATAACATAGGTTCAGGTTGGTAAGAGAGAGAATAAACTTTTATTCTGAGCAAGCTCAGGCTGCGCTGTCTCTTCTGGTCCGGGTCTTATAGCTTGGCCTCCCGCTGCTTTTCGGTTAGTGTTTGGGTGTCTACGATACCATGCATTCCTACACACCCCAATTCCATATGGCATACAGGGTGTCTGGGACATCATGGTACGTGCAAAAGTAAGAATGCCGAGTGGTTGAGATTCCGGTGCAATGTGATACCGTGGACGTAACTGTTGGTGGACGTAGCTGGATGTCGGGACTCCGGAAATTTTGACCACCTGGGGTTTTTTAACGTGCACCTAAATCTAAGTACACGGGTGTTTTCGCATTTCGCCCCTATCGAAATGCGGCCGCCGTGGCCGGGATTCGATCCAGCGACCTTGTGCTCAGCAGCCCAACACCATAGCCACTGAGAAACCGCGGCGGGTGTACCGTGCACGTAGCTGGAGATTCTTCCTTTCTGAAAATTCCGCCAGTCTGCTTGTGAATCAGTTACTATTATTGCTCTCGCTCCACAGGTTGAGATGGTCAGGGCTATTGCTTCTTCTTCTGCGTATCTACGTGTTTCTCCGCTTGAGATGCTAGCTTCCGTTCCTTCTTTACCCATGCTATTGACGACACTAATCGCATGGGCTGAAGTGCGTGAATATTTTATTGCATCGGTGTATCACGTGTCCGGATTTCGGTCATGAGCTTTTCGGTGAGTCTATGTTCTGGCTTTTGTTCTTCCTTCATGGTGGGTTGGATGCATATGTCTTGGAATGAAGACTACTGATATGTACTCCCGAATTCTCGCTGGGATTATCCTTTTCTCGCCGCGCAGTTGCATAGCCTCAGTATATTCTGATCTTCTGAGTGTTGCCCTTACTGTTTCAGTAAACTTGAAACATTCCAGTTGGTTAACTTTGTGTGATTCGAGGAGCTATCCCAGTGAGAGAGAGAGAAAGAGAGACAGAGAGAGAGGGAGGAGAGAGGAAAGGCAGGAAGGTTAACCAAACGCACGTCTGGTTTGCTACCCTGCACTGGGGAAGGCGGTAAACGGGTGAAAATAGAGAGAGAAACCGCAGTGTCGCGCATATTTGAAGATTGGCACCGCGACTACAAATGGTCGCCAAGAACTGGTTACCTTCAGGTACTGCAATAACACTTTCGTGGCTTTCTGTGCCATCCATGCATACGGCCATGGTCCAAAGATCTTCATTTACGAAAATGGTCTAGAGTCCAGCTAGTTCAATGATGTCCGGAGAGCTTCATGCTCGATGTCGTACAGGGGACAGAGGCATAAGATGTGTTCAATTGTTTCTGTAGTTCCACAAGAGCCGTACGTGGGCGCATCCATCATTCTAATGCGGAACGAACAGGCCTTTTCAAATGTCAGTCCGAGCCAGAGGCGGCAGAATACTGTTGCCTCAGCGCGGGAAACTATTGATGGCACTTGCAGTTTCAGAAATGAATGAAGTCTATGAAGATGACACTTCGGGAGGTTGGGAGAAGACTAATATTTCTGCGTCATAGCTTTAGCCACACGAAATGAAGCTTTCTTGCAGGGTCGGTTCTGGATAAGGGGAGCTCTCGTAGATGTTGGAGAGACCTAATCAGATGGTAATCAGCGCTTTATTTATCCTCTTGTGGCTTACTTCATACCAATATCCAGAAAGTTTTTATCTCTGGGCGTAATCCAATTGAGCGGGAGAATAGTACTGCGCGTCTTTTATGTATCCCAGAGAAATCTGTAGACCCAAACTATTGTGGCGTTTGTTGCTAATAACTTGGCGTACACTGACGTGAGACTGTGATCAAAGGCTGCGTCACTGATACGTAAAGTCACAGCGAGAGGCTCTGACAAGCGGTCCATTGCGTCTCGCCGCCTTCAAAAGTAAGCGCACAAGTAAATGAGCCGTATCACTCGTTTTATTCAGTGGCCCGTACTGCTTGCCTAGGTTCGTATATGCTTTAATTGTGTGGTTTGATTATTTTTCGACCCTGAACATAATAGTCTCAATCTAAATAGAAATACATTATAGCCACGTCATTAGTTCGATCGATCTTGCGTTATCAATCATCGATATGATCGCCTAAAACGTGGTCGGGAAGACTTGCCGTATTCCTCATCGATCGCCGCAAGGCGCAATAAGGATGCAATGATGGGTACATGATCGAGTGCTTATCTGTAGAACTAAGCTGGATGAAAAACAAATTGGCGTTTCCGTTACTTTCCTTCTTATCGCCCACGTGGCGAGCTTCAATTGCATCAGTTTCCGCTTTCTATTTATTACGCGCGGGTAGGCATGTTACGCGCAGCGGGTGATAAGTATATTACGTAAGCCCGAACACGTTATAGACGCCTCTAGTGTAGTTACGACGGATACTTATAAGTAATATTCGACGGAGGCTAATAACCACCCCGTTTTTCCTATGTCGGATGGAAGCACTGACAGCGAGCGTGGCGTTCTTCACGTGATCGAGCTCTTCATTTCGCCTTATGCCCACTTTACGCAAGTCATCCTTTGATCATACGTTATTTATCTCCATTTCGAGCAGCAAATCTTCGACGCATTCAAGTTCAACGTTGATGCGCCTAAGTACGGTGTAACGTGCCTTAAGCAACCTCTCTAAGTCTATAGTACGAGAGCAGTTGTCTCGAGTGCGCTTATAAGCAAAATGTGGGACGACATTAACGTACGCCTTTAATTCCTACGTCGTCGCTATAAATTAATCGTTGCACGTGTCAACGTAATACGCGGTGTGACAGTAATACTCGTGCTCCTCGCGCGCGCTTTTTATGTCTATCTTCAGGGCAGTGTCTCAGAGGCTGCGTAGCTTGATTAAATGGCTTCGTCAGGTGAGACGTCATTTCGGCACAGCCACTCTGGCTACGCTTCGTAATAAAAAATAATAACGCATAATATCATTCGGTCTCACAGGGCGTACGACAAGCAGGTATGCCGTTGTTACGGTCCCAAGATACGCAGGCGCTTCACCGTGCATGCAGTCCTCCTAGGTACGAGACGGGGCTTTTAATTAAAAGGATGATACCGGGCTTTGTGCACCCCAGTACCATTCTGCACGCTAGCAAGACCGCTTAAGCGAGCTGCCTCGCCTCGTTATAAATAGGGCAAGACCTCGTTACGGCGAGAAAAAGGAATGAGAACATCGATTAGTTCGCCGTACCACTCCCATATTCTATTCCTCGCAGACGCGATGCTCTTGCTCGGAGGTATAGGCGAAATCAATTATTTCCTTGCATGTTGTCTTCCGTTTACAAGCTGCGTTATCTTTGTCTTTGTTTGTTTCATCTCTATTGCTTTAGCGACTGCCTTTCTTTCGAAGAGATAAGGCATGGTTGGCTGAGAAAGGTACTAGAAGGGAACCTATTTCCTCCTGTTATGAGAATAGTAGGAGAAGTACGAAGGGCGCCATGCGTACCTCCCTCATTCCTTAACACTTCAATTTCGTTCCTTTGGCTGCGCTTTATTCCTCTTGTTTCCGCAATACACGCCTACCATATGGCCGCTTTCTTCGTCTTGCTAGAGTTGCTTCACGACAGCGTAGTCTACGTGTAATGAAGAAATTCCCTTGCTATTGTCAGGAATATTAATTAGCGAAGGAGACTGCAGTCTCAAAAAGTGAGTATTCCGTGCCCTGCGTGTGTTGTTCTCATGTCTAACTGAAAAAAAAAAACAGTTATATTCCACAGTTATACCATAAAATTGCCTTTTTATTTCGATTTTCTTTATTAAATTAAAAAAATAAACCTTGAGTTAATGAAAAGATACTACAATGTGCGAGGCAAAGCTCCCGAAGCGTTCTTTGTACAAGTAGACACCGCTTATCAGTCGTATGTTTCGAAACAATAAAAGTAACGTGCACTATCTCAGCCAACACTGCATGACAGATATCCCAAACACGCTCATATTTACGCGCATTGCTCGGCTACTCTCAAACGTTCTGCCGGAGTCGTCGTTTTCTCAGGGAGAGGCACCGCTGACGGTATCAAGACGTGTCATCAATGGCTGTGGAACTTGCTGCGCGTCGTCTCTGCGACGAAGAAGAACGGCAAAGATGGTCCGTATTCAACGTTTCGAAGCTTGCGCCGCCATCTTTACATTCTTTACTAAGTGCCCTACCTACTGCGCGGATCACACGAACAACTCGTTTTCAAGATCGGAGGGCTCACTCGTGCCTTGACCGAGAAAGGTCAGCTCCTCAGGGTTCCGTGGTTTCGAACTCACTGCGACATCGTATATAGGTGACGAGCACGCCGATAACGTTGCTCAGTCAGCTCTTGAAGACAGCACTCAGAAATACATACCGTTGACACGGTTAAACGTAGCTGGAACAGTTCGCGCTCTGACACGAGACGTCGCGTTCTCCATGTAGAACACGCGAAGTTTTCAATACAACCGACTGCGGCGTGTGGACTTTCGCTCTGCCTTCGTGTCCCACCAGCACTACGTCAGCGCATAGCTGTATTTATTTATTTATTTATTTATTTATTTATTTATTTATTTATTTATTTATTACACCTTCAAGGTACGTTTGTACATTGCAGACCCTGCTTATATATACCTGTTTATACAGCCTACCTTGTTGGCTATGGCTAGGTGTATAGTCCCTGAGAAATATTCTACTTGCCGCATTGTAATCGCAGACAACACTGATCGTGGGGACTGTGCAGGTCGTTTGAACACATTTTGTGCCGTTGAACATGTTTTGTGCTACTGTTCTCGATGCAGAGTAAAGAGACGATTGATCACAACTACATGCTAGGTCGCGTTGGTGACCTCGTAAATAGTCGAAGCGGAGGGCTACGAAAGCATTGTTATAATTCTCAAGAACAAGAAACTGCACAAGCGACTTTAGCCTTCACAAGTGTTAGCTGCCCTCTTCTGCTGTGATCGTTTGCGTGTGGTATCTCTCTCTCTCTTCTCTCTCTCTCTCTCTCTCTCTCTAGTTTCTCCTTGTCTTTCTGCCTCCCCTTCCCCAGTCTCCCATTGTAGATTGACAAACCAGTTCTTCTGTTGTTGTCGTCCTGGTTAACCTCCATAACTTTCTCCTTTCTTTCGTCTCCTTTTTCCACTTCCTATGGCTTCTGACCAAAACATAAACTAGATTATTTTCTTCTCAGTTTTTTATTTAGCATTATAAGTCTCGTGCGTGAAGCCAGTCTCATGAGTGTATTCGGATATAACCTGCGCACCAAAAATTGCAGCGCTGCTAAACATGTGGCGTGCCCTCTTCACTCTAATAGAAACATCTACAGAGTGTAAATGGTGTATATAGCGCGCATCCATAATTCCAAGAAGTTGATGAACTGTTAGACATATCCATGTGGAAGCGAAAGCGCTCCCCACTGGGCTGTTGTGAGTACAGGTACATACTGGCGCGAGCTGCCCCTTTACTCAGTGAGACGAGTAGTTGTTCACGAGGGTTTCAGGGTTTCACAATAGTCTAGAGCGCATTATAGCCACGCCCAGTAAGCTCTGCGCCTGAACACCCTCCCTCAGGTGCCTCTTACCATTAGCATATAATGCAGTTTTCGTTTAATATAAAAGAGAATGGGAAAAAAGAACATGAACCATGCGTATACCATCACAAGTTAAGGACCGCGCAAGGAGCGATGGAACGAAAAATGTTAGGCGTAACGTTAAGAAACAGTAAGAGAGTTTTGTGGACCAGCGAGCAAACGGCGATAGCCGATATCCTAGTTGACATTAAGAGAGAAAAATGGAGCTGGGCAGGCCACGTAATGCGCAGGGCAGATAACCGGTGGACCATTAGAGTTTCGGAATGGGTGCCAAGGGAAGGGAAGCGCGGTCGAGGGCGGCAGAAGATTAGGTGGAGTTATGAAATTGGAAAATTTGCAGCCATAAGTTGGAATCAGCACGAGCAAGGGTTTGATCGAATTTGAGATGGCTGGGAGAGGCCTTCCTCCTGCAGTGAACATAAGAAGAAGAAGAAGCAGAAGAAGAATATGATGATTATGATGATGATGGTTGTGGTGGTGGTGGTGGTGGTGGTGGTGGTGGTGGTGATGATGATGATGATGATGCCATCAATTCTCTTAATTCTTGAGCCACGAGAGAACGCCACGCCTTCAACTTTGTGGAAGGGCCACGTTTGATTTTCTCAGTTTGCAACGTGCGTCCTTGTCGCGCGAAAACGTTCCCACTTACGACATGGTTTTTTTTTTTCTGCGCGCCAAGCGCTTGCTCAAAACATAAGCGCTCTATTGGAATCCACCCCTTAAAGAAAAAAAAAAGTAATTTTTGTAAGAATAAAAGATACAGATTCATTCCTCTCCACTATCCACGCCCCCACTACGCGACTTGAGCACACATTCATGTTTTCGTTCTTTAAATATTTGTTTTTCCCGTGTTGTCTACGCTTATTCGCTTATTACGATATTCCTCGGCCTTTTGATCGTTTCGAGGGCGGACACTCGACAGTGCACGCTTCCGGAAACCTTGCATGCGTGCCCGCCACTGTTGTGTCATCGCTCCCACTCGACGAGATTCGATTTCCGAGTCGCTCTCGCTTCATACGATGCGGAAGCTCTCTCCCTCTCCTTTTTTTTCTTCCTCCCGTTTTCGTAGCCCTCTCTGTCTGTTTACTTATCATTCCGCCGCGGTCTTCTCGCGCCTCTTTCACTGCCTCATCCGTTCCGTCTCCCACAAAGGCTCACCCGACGCTGCCTCTTTCCCAACGACTCCAGCCAAGTGGCCGGTATACGAAGCGCGCAACAATCGCCCTGAAAGGCTCCTCCTCTCCAGCTGGTGTGCTTGCCGGCTGGGCACACGGGAGTAGATAGCCGAGCGTCTCGCAGATCGGCCCCTCCCTTCACCTCAGCCTGTTGCGTTTTGTACGTCCTGGGGTTTTGTACTTTTTGCGCAGTTTGTTTTCTTGCTGCTTCAATGTACAGTTCCGTGGGATGCGTTGATTCCCCCCCCCCTCCCCCACTCCATGTATAGTTCGCACCTTCGTATATATATATATATATATATACTCCCGTTTCGTTTATTTATTATTTTCTTCTTATTCTTTTTAGTATTGTCGGCTTTACTCAGCCTGCCACGCTTCTTCAGGCAGTCTACGCATAGAGGAAGAAGAAGAAAGTGCGCGTCACATACAAACCTGTCTTTCCGCGTTCCGGTCACTGATAACGGCCCCACAGAATACCTGCGTTCGGTAACGTACGTCCCTCTAGAACATGTTTCTTTGCGTGACAATTTCTTTTTTCTCCAAACGCGAAACAATGAGAAAGTTGTGAAGAAAGAAAAAAAAGAAGAAAGAATGTGTGCCTTTGCACTCCTCGCATGGCCAATGCAGGTGCTTGTGCTTTCTCCACCTTTTCTTCTTTTCTTTTTTCTTTTTTTTTCCCTAAATGGCGAGAAAAGATGCGCCAGCACAAGCACGCGCGAGTGCTCGCTCTTGTGTTAGTGTGTATGTCAAGGCTTGTGCGTGCGTCCGTTTCAAGAATAGGGTGGAGGGGGGTGTTAGTAGAGGGTATATGCGTCGAACCCTTAAGAAATAAAGAATGCGAAGTGGTTTCATTGGATGCCAGGAACAAATAAAACTACTTTTAGGGGGTTCCAGCCGGTTGAATGCAGTGCGTGCGTTCCGTAATTTCCCGACTACATCCCGCATGCGGGGTATCTTGGATAAATCTTCACTAAATGTGTGAAAACTGCGGCTATAATTCTAATTGATTGGTGCACTACAGAGTCCGTAAGAATGAGGTGTTTTTTTTTTTTGTGTGTGTGCAGTGCAGAACTGGCGAACCACATCCAAGAGCGTATACTGCGATGACCACATGGTTTAATCATCGAAGCTAAGCGCACGATGTGTAGAACTGAGGGAACAGCTATCGCATTTCGCAGTGGTCAAGTCAGGCATGCGATACAGCATTGGCAGAACAGAAAATACTACGACGTGTCTAGACATCCGCTACAGTTTAATCGGCGAAGCTACGCGCATGCGCCGTGGAATGTGCGTCACGCAGGCACGTTTATTAGGAACTGGAAGATACACTTCCTCGCTTTGTTCTTCATGGGGCGAGGTTGGTGATCTAGAACACTTCGTCTGATTGTTCCCGCAATTCGACGAGGAAAGAAATGCGGTAATTCGCGGTCTACAAAAGAGGGGACTTCCGCGCGCGAGTTTTCAAGACGTATAGTGTTCAAGGAAGGACTCAGAATAATCGGGAGAAAAGTTATACACCTGTATTGCCTTCCTCTTAGACACCGTGTTGATGAACGGTTTACGCTGTTACCATTGGTAATAGCGTAAAAGGTGCACAGGCGAAAGAACGGCCGGCCAAGTCCGCCAGACTAACGCCGCTTGTTGCAACATACCACTACCACCGCCGTCGCGTTATAACTCACTGAGCAATTATAAGTTGCGTGTTCTTTTGGACACGTAGCCGATAAAGACAACACTGCAGGGCTGTGTTCTTAAACACTAAAAAAAAAAAAACGTTTTCCAGCGCTCAGAGCGTGCAGCCAGCCGTCATTACCGCCAGCGATATCGAAAACAGAAACGTTGTGTAGTTCATGCCGCGCACCTGTAGATATTCGCCCAACATAATTCAGCACTTAAACTGTAGCATTCTCCGCGGCCTGTAGTGAGAAAAATGTGGTATTTCGGTGCTTTCTGTCTCTCGCGCGCGGGCATCCGAGACGCGAGGTCTGTCGGGGAAGAATCAGCGTAAAAAACCGGACGCCCGCAGTTGTGGTGCTGCAGGAGCGTCGGCCCATTTGCCCTGAGGGATCGGGCCTTTTCTGCCGCTATATATCCACTTCGCGCGCTTCGTACTTGCTTTCCTTTTTTCGTTTTTTCCACCCTTGACGACATTGCGCATTGGAAGGCTTTGTTCGGGCCAAAGCGGAAGGTTTCGTTGTCTACTGGACTCTTGATTATTTCAATGTGGAAGTGTGATAGACTGAATAATACGTGCTGCTCGGTTTGTTGGCTCATGGTTCAAGCTCAATAACAGCTCAAAATTAGATATGAACCACTGTGCTGGCTTAGCGGATTATTTTCTTTTTGTCACGCTGCTAAGCCTGAAGGTTTGCGCGGCGGCTAAGTTTCAATGAAGGCGCAATGCAAAAAAAATAAAAAAAGAATAAAAACACACGTGTACCGTGTATATATGGGGCGCGTTAAAGACCCCTGGCGGTCAAAATTAATCCGAATTTCCCCGCTATATGGCGTGCCTCATAATCATATCGTGGTTCTGGCGTGTAAAACCACAGAATCTAATTTTTTAGAGTTAGATACGGACGAGATGGGCCGGCGGCATCCCTCTCGTGCATGGTTTCCATTCCGCTATCGTTCTGCTTGGGTGCAGTAAAGTGCGTATTAAGATTAAAACTCGGAAGATCAGGATTTCATCCACAGCCATAGGTCGCGCGAGGCTGGTATAGAAAACTTAAGCAATACCTCACGGATGCGTAGGCACCGGCCGTAATTGCACTAATAAATAATGTTTCATCAACTTGTGCTATGCCGTATTCGGCTAGTGCCATATTTCGCTAAGTATGGGCAGCTGGGCTAGTTGCTTGTGATCAAGCAATCCCCCACCTACAGCGTGGGATTGCTTTCAATAGAATGCTACACAGACGAGCCACGCATAGCTTCAACATCATGTTAACAGGATTACAAAAAGAAACGGAGAAAAGAAATTATTTCGTGCCACTTTTAACTTGTGGCACGCCACAACTCTTCAGTGGAATTGTACTAAGCTTAGGCACAGCGTCACCTCCTTAAGGGCCCCTCGAGAGTATTAACGAATCCCAGAGACAAGCTGCATTCGGACAGATGCCTTGAGCGACGTCTAGTGCACCGACCAATCAACCATCCGCGCCCAGCCAACCGCCCTTAAGGACTGCTGGCCGTGTGGCCGGACAGTTCCAGCGTTTTTTGGACGCTGACAACTTCTCCGCCGTGTGAGCCACTCGGCTTCGAAGCCGGAAGACCGACGCTCTAGCAGAACAGGCAAGGCCCGCTCCTGAGTTGCGAACAACCTGGACGCATATCAACTCCACCGGCGCGCGTGCGCGGTACCCTTAGCCTTTGACAGGATTCGGACCCTCTGCATCACAAGCACCTCCCGTCGCCATTCCACGCATGCAAATCGACACTCCATGAAGTGAAGAAGCGGTGACAATGACGCTGGTGACTGTTACTGAGGATAATGGTGGTTATATCTCTATTGAGTTACCTGTATGCGGGTCCACCGAGTGGTTCACTTTTCTCATCACTGTCATCATTAAAATTCTTATTATGAGTTCGGCAGAATGAAGGGCCCTCTTCGGTTCCCACTGTCTCGCACCGGCTGATCCCATCCTGTGTCTTCAATATTCCCAATTTCATCGCACCACCTAACCCTCTGCCATAACCGACATTGTTTCCTTTCGCTTAGCATCCGCTCCTGACCACGACTACTTGGTGCTGCTGCTGCTGTCTAGCCGCATAGATGATACTTAAAAAAAAAGAAAATATCAGGAGCCATTCTACCCTGTGAAGGCGGCTGACCAGAGAAACTGCTGTGGTGGTATAAATTATTTTGGTATCGAGTTTTGTTGGTATGTAACTATACCTATATTTATGTATATGTAAATTGTGGGAAACACAAAGAAATACGCGATCAGTCTCGTTTCTCTTTATTTTATCTCTGTCTTGTCACGCAAGTGACGATGGGCTTGTGGTCGCTGTGATACACCCGCCAATGGCTCTATGAAGACGCCGGTTACTAGGCTCTTGGCTAGCGTCAAATCTGTACACGACCGTTGACGCGTAGTCGTGGGCACTTTGGGGTCACTGTAAAGCCCGAACTGTGCGAGCATGAAGGACAGCAGCCTAAGGACGCCCTAAATAAGCAGGTGTTGTCGACGCAGCGGCGACGGGGTGCCGTTTAGACACTGGTGGCCGTTAAACCGAGCCCCGACGCGAGCGACGATATGCGTTGACCGGAGCGCAGTCCAAAGGCGTGCACGAAACAAAACACGTTTGTTTGTAATTTGCGATTGAGCATACTTCCTAGTTTATTAGCTGAAGGAAACTTGGAATTACTAGAGTTTTATTCCAGCAAACAAACATGGGGCTGTCCGTCTCCATCCCTATATATTGACAGCAGACGGGAATTCCACAATATTTACCACTTCATTGTGAACTATGCAGATCCGAAAGGTAAATGAAACCCGGCGTAATGTTAGAGCCATTTGAACGGCTAATTGTCCTATAACTTGTGTCGGGATAGTTTTGATAAAACGAGAGTTACAGCCGTTTTCTGTAACCATACTCCCTCCGTAGATGCCCATGTATTGACAGCAGACGGGAATTCTGTAACGATAACAACTTTACTGTGAACTAACTAATTATGACAAGTAAATGAAACTCTGAGAATTCATATATCGTGCAATTAACCTATGACGATGAGCAAAAGCCGCAGAGGGTGGATAAATCAACGGATCTCTTAGGCATGAAAGCTTTACGAAAAGGCCTTTGCAATTAACTACTGACATACCTTGGACATACTTTCTAGTAACAACACTAGAAAATATAACGCGGACAAATTCCTAACATCTGCACATGCCGCGATTCTCTCTTTATAATCCTACATACATAGGTGCTTGCTTGTTCAGATCTTGCAAACGTATTCGGGGAACCTAATACGTGACTAGGTGTTAGCACTGCACACTTCAACGGAATTCATGCTTGTCACTGGCTTTCCGCCCTATCAGCAAGAAACAAGTGGCAAAATACGTCACCGTTGAGTCTCATCTTAATCTGAGGTCGAAGAATTAGGTATGTTTTGTTGTAATTATTGAGATCGGCTGTTTGTTTTTACGCGGTTAGTATTGCAGACACGGCGCCTATAGCCCTAAAACTGATATTATTTCGCAGTTAGCTGATGGCGCCACACCATTTACGTAGTTTATTTATTTATTTATTTATTTATACGGCCTATAAAACTACTAGCGTTGCTTCGTATAACTGTCTACCAATTTGCTATCGCTATCGATGCTACACCTATCGCGCGAAAATGCGACTTTTTTATTTAAAATGTGTCGTCTGTGCCTTCCCGCAATGTCCCCTTGTGTATATACTTTGCTCTGATAAGATTTGCAATCAATTGCAAGGAATGGTCGTCTTTGTTGTGCGTGATATGTCAGTAACTTTTACGTGATTTTTCTCCCAACTATCACTAGCACCGCCCATTTCTCAACGTCCTTATATCGTGTCCTGCTCTCGCTGCAATGGATCGGTTTCTAACTCAATTTTCTAACCGCACGCATAAATATTTAACGTTGTCCTAAAAGGATAACAGCTAAACACGAGCTTCATCGCCCACAACAACGTACACGATTTTCAGCCGGGGCTAAATGGCGGTTCAGGGTCCAAAGTCATAATGAAGGAAACAAATGTCCTATTTTGGGCGTGGCTTTTGGCAGGCTACATGTGATGGTGCGGATGCAAGGGAAATTCGAAACTGAAGCTATGTGCCACTTCATTGTAGACTTTGTCTCTGTTCACGTGTGCATTCTTTAAGACGGAAACAGCGTTTGCAACCTCTGATAATTTTCATTGTGGCGAACAGGGAAGGCTCTCACTCTAATTTCCATCAAGAATTTGCACCCAGCACATTCTGCAGCCGTTTCAGCAAAGCGTCCATAAGTGATTATTCGTAAAAAATAATAACATATACAGTTGCTGTATATTGCAAGAAAAAAACATTTCAGAAGCACTTATACATTCAAGGAGTTCTGGTAAAGCTGCTTTTTATCCTTCCTCTGCGCGCATCTTCTGCAATTCTACGTTGTATCTATATGATCCGCCGTTGTAACAATAACAACCCTGAATCTGCATCTCCGTAGTTTACTTTAAAGAGAAATGCTTACTTTCTGCCTTGCACAAACTATTATCAAGCGTCATAGATAAATTACTATATGTATAGCAAAATAGTTGCAGGTCCTTGCATTTTCCTTACGCGAAATGTGCGTGTTCGCATGGTGCACCGAATTCAAGGTGAAGATAATCAATAGTGTCAAAAACAGAGAACGCGAGAAGGCAAAACACCGCAAACTGCAAACACTGCAAATACCAACCTCCTGTAATGAATGTTTCCTCCGTGCATGCTTAATTCCGAAAGTATGTGGACACAGTTGTCTGTCTTGGTCGTTAAATACAGCTGTGCCGCCGTTTTGGTGCAAGTGGCGTCGGCGTCGGCGCACAAGCTGGTGCCATTGACATTGCAACTTCGCCTACAATGCGAAACAGTGACGTGATAGCTGGCGCAATACTGCGCGGTAAGAGTACCTGATACAGGTTGGAGCGAAAACATTGGCAGATGTGTGCGTGCAGTTTGTTCGGAAGAGTTCGGAAGAACAGGAAGCTGCAGCAGAGGCGTGTAGTGGTTTAGTTATATATTGCACATGTTCACAGCATTCTCTCCCAACAAATCACGCGCCTTAGCGTATCAGCTTTTCTTTTTTTTTCTTTGTTCGTTTGTTCGTTCGAGCGTTAGCTCATTTGGCCTTAGGAATTCTCGAGGAGCAGCGGACATACTACGGGTACATCTTTTGCGCGCATGTGAACATCTTACGCTGTTTTGTTTATTTGTTTCTTTCGTTTGTGACTGAGACATATAGGCCTGAAGAAATATTAGATAAGGAGGACATTCATCCCATCGCAGACACGCAAAATAAACTGACAGTTGCCGTATTTCATCGTCGCCTCTACCTTCGTACTTACGTCCAAATAGAAAACACGGAGTTCTCCGACAAGGCCCGAATGATGAAATGCCCCTGCGCTCGGCTTCATCTAAGTTTCACGATCGCGGTATAGCCCCCAGCGACCCTGCAGCATTGATCCGCATCTCAAAACAAACCGCCGTTTTTCTTCGTATCCAAAACTCGCCAACTGAAGGGCGAATCATTCGCACGTCCTTCATATAGACGTGTCTACGACGCAGCCGTCTTTAAGCGCGTTTCCTCGGGCGGGTTGTGTGACAAGTTACCTCAGCCGGCTATAGCTGATCCTTCCACCTGGCGCTATCTTCGAAACTCACGACCAGATGGAGAGATGTAACTTTTATGCTTCTCCTGCCTTCTACGTAAACAACTCTCCAAACAGATCTACTCCAGTTCTATAGCGAACACACGTGTTGGAAGTAGTTTCTCAGGAGGCATGCAGCTTCGTTCCTGAAGCGTGAATACCGGCATCGGGGGCTCTCCAACAGCTGAATTGACGACGCAACAGATCCATCCCATCGGCTTGACACGATCATATGAAACCTGTCAGGGCGGTTTGAGTTTCATCTAAAGCCTCTTCTTTGAGCGATTGCCGACGGGATTAGACCAGATGGGCTGCTCGTAAGCGCTCGTGCGTTTCCTGCCAGCTTGGCTTCGATGTCAGCCTCGATATCTGCGCGCCTTTAACGAACGCCTGCTGTCACAGAAATTTTGAGTTGCGCGTGATTTTGATCTCTTTAGTTCTTCTTCTACCTCAATCTCTCTCAAGCTCTGTTCTGACTGCCTCTTCTGGAAATACACAATGGCCTGCCCCTTCCACTTCCTCCCCCTCCCCCCCGACTTGAGTTGTGAGCGATGGGTTTCTTCTTCCAGAAAATAGGCCTCGTTCACTTGCATGTGATGCGCGAGGAGACCTCTTGTTCAGTCACAAATGCAGCCGTTCCTGATACGTTGCCTCAGACACGTCAGCTACGAAACAAAAACACAAGCGCCCGCGTGTCTTTAGGAATTTACATGCCTCTGACTTGAGCGGCAAAGCCTAAAGTTTTACGAAAGGCGCGCGAGCTGAGATTGGTCGCGTTGTCATTGAAAGGGATGCGTCTCTACAAGTCGTAGGGCACTGCGAATTTCTGCACGTCCTATTTATCCCTTATTCCGGGAACGAAATACGATACGTCTATATCGAATGATCACGCCAAATTCTGTTAGGCTGAGTGCACAGAGGGTAAAAGAAAATAAAGCCGAACTGCCTTCACACGTGTTTGTTAGTATGTTTTTTTCGTGCGCGTGTACCATGTTTACTGGAAGCTGTCAGAATTTGGCCCCAATAACTGCGTTATACGTACTTCGTTTCACAATAGATATGGTACACACTGGAGTGGATGCTATGCCAGACGTGCACTAAGGCTCAAAACTGATCTCCAAACTGAGTAGGTGACGCCCTGGCGTCCGGAATGCCGGGGAAAGGTTAAGGTGGCAACGAAGGGGGAGAGAAGGGGAGAGGGGGAGGGAGAATGGGTGTGACACGCAGCGCAGGAGTATCTGCAATCTCGTGACTGTACTCTTCCTCCTCGACTGATGGCAGAGCTGCAGTTTCAATTCCTGCCTACCATTATTGTGTAGCGGAATATATATATATATATATATATATATATATATATATATATATATATATATATATATATATATATATATATATATATATATATATATATATATATATATATATATAAGAACAATCTGCATACAGCGCAATATCAGCTGCTCAGCAGCTGCACACCTTTTTCGCATTTTGTTACCTATCGGAACCTGTTTGTGTGAACCTGATGGCGCGAAGTTACCTTCGCTGTCAATGTCTTTCTCTTTAATCTACCGTATAGACATAGTATGTGCATGTCTTTTCGATATCACAATACTCGGTCTTTTTTTCTTTACCTTCAAATATTATGTTATTTTATTTCTTAGGGTTTTATTAATCCGTTCTGTACCCGTACTATAACTACCTGCCAACGGCCCGTCCTCGCACGCAAGCAATGTTGCTTACGCGGTCTGAATATTTAACTACGAAATGCATGAATTTAATAAAGGTTATTATTATTATTATTATTATTATTATTATTATTATTATTATTATTATTATTATTATTATTATTATTATTATTATTATTATTATTATTTTCCTTTTCCACTCGAAGAAGCTGCTAACCTACCGTTTTTCTCCCTCTTCCGTTCATAACACAAAATCCATTGTATGTTCTTTGCTATGTGTGATTGTATGAGGTAATGAGCTTCCTTCTGAAAGGCCGCGATGCATGGAGACCTCGTTGGTTGCGCCGTGCTAGTGCCCGGTATGTCTCCGACCTCTGTAATTGACCAGTCCAAGGAAGGAAGGAAGGAAGGAAAACTTTATTTGGTCCTGCAAGAAGTGATAATTAACCACTAAGTGGGCCGCTCCCACGTCGGGACCCGAAGGCCAAGCCTCACGGCCACGTCGTGAGCCTGCTGGACAGCCCAGAATCCGAAGATACCCTATAGGTCAAAGATACCCTATAATAATATCACAGATCTCATCCGATTTTACCTAAAAAAAGGCCTGCAGCTCCATCCACCCACCTGTGTTTGAGAGAGTACGTTTATATGGCATCTTTATATATATATGAAGGACCTGGGGGGGAGGTAATTTTGTTATCCGTCACACTGAGCGCTTTGTCTGAACATATAAATAATGCATTGTCTCCGATTTTGCCTCTGGGGCGATGCTTCAAGATGGCAGTGATTTCTTCATCCGCTACGACGAACCTTCAGTTATTGATCTTTTGTTTCTCCGGATATATTAATATCTCTTAATACATCCGGAGACTCTGGCTTCAGTTAACGGTGCCGGTTATTTCTTGTCGCACGTTGGCAAAAAAAAGAAAAAAAAGATACGTTAAGGAAAAAAGCCGCCCACACTGTCATCATCATCATAATCATCAGCCTATTTTATGTCCGCAGCAGGACGAAGGCCTCTCCTTGCGATCCTCAATTTCTCCTGTCCTGCGCCAACCGATTCCAACTAGCGCCCGCAAATTTCGTAATTTCATCAACCCACCTAATCTTCTGCCGTTCTCGACTGCGTTTCCCTTCTCTTGGTACCCATTCTGTAGCCCTAATGGTCCAATGGTTATCTAACCTGCGCATTACATGACCTGCTTAGCGTCAGTTTTTCTCTTAATGTCAATTAGAATATCGGCTATACCCGTTTGCTCTCTGATCCAAACCGCTCTTTTCCTGTCTCTTAAAGTTATACCTAGCATTCTTTTTTCCATCGCTCTTTGCGTGGTCCTTAACTTGCTCAAGCCTCTTTGTCAGTCAGGAGCTAACAATGTCTGGCGTATGCGATCCAACGCATTTTTATTCTTCTGCCAATGGAAACTGACCCTTGTAACGTTTAACGCCGAATCATCTCGAGTGGAGCTAGCCAGGACTCTTTGAGAAACTATCAGGCGTTGTTTGGGATATCATTGGCCTTAGTGAGGTTAGAACTGGTGAAGCTTATACAGGGGTGACAAATCGCCACGTTCTCTGCTACAGAGGACTACCAGATAAGAAGCAATACGGGATAGGATTCCTAATCCATAAGGACATAGCGGGCAACATTGACGAATTCTACAGCCTTAATGAGAGGGTAGCAGTAGTGATAATAAACCTGAATAGGAGGCATAGAATAAAGCTAATACGAACGTACGCTCCAAACTCCAGGCACGATGATGAAGAAATAGAACAGTTTTATGAAGATGTTGAATTAGCAATGCGAAAAGTGCGAATGCAGTATACTGTAGTCATTGGCGACTTCAATGCAAAAGTGGGGAAAAATAAGGCTGGTGAACAAGCAATTAGCAACTGCGGCGTCCATTCTAGGAACACTCGAGGAGGGATGTTGTTAGAATTCGCGGAAAGGAATAAGCTGCGAATAATGAACAGCTTCTTCAGGAAGCCTTGGAACAAAAAGCGGACCTGGTAAAGCCCTAATGGTGAAACAAGAAATGAAATTTATTTCGTACTTTCTCCCGATACCAGCATAGTGCAGGATGTAGAAGTGTTAGGTAGGGTAAAGTGCAGTGATCATAAGTTAGTGAGGGCTAGAATTCACCTCAATTTGAAGAGAGAAAGAGTAAAACTCGACAAGAAGAAACAGGTCAACCTAGATGCAGTAAGGGTAAAAGCCGACCATATTCATGTTGGCACTTGTAAACAAATATGGAGCCTTAGAACAGAGAGATGAAGGTGGCATAGGGGCAATGAATGAAACCGTAACTAGGCTGGCTTCAGAAGCAGCAATTGATGTGGGAGGTAAGGCACGAAGGCAACCAGTAGGCAAGCTCACCCAAGTAACAAAGTATCTAATAAAGAAACGACAAAGAATGAAAGTGTCCAACTCAATAGATAATATAGAACTCTCTGAACTGTCAAAACTGATCAACAATGCGGAAACAAAGAATATTTGAAATTATAACGTGAGAAAGACTGAAGAAGCAGTTAAATATGGACGCAGCATGAAATCAGTGAGAAGGAAACTTCGCGTCGGACAAACCCAAGATGTACGCACTGAAAGGTAAGCAGGGTAATATCATCAGAAATCTCGAAGATATAGTAAAAGCAGCGGACGAACTCTATACTGATCTATAGAGTACCCAAAGCAGCCACGATAACTCCAGTTAGAAGGGCCTTGCAAGATATGAAACGGGGAAAATGGCAGGAGAAGATGGAATACCAGTCGATTTAATCCAAAACGGAGGAGACAATGCCTGAAAGAGTGGCGGCCCTTTATGCGAACTGTCTATCGACTTCAAGGATCCCAGAGAAACGGAAGAATGCCAACATTATATTAACCCACAAAAAGGCAGACGTTAAAGAATTGAAAAATTATTGGCGCATTAGCTTGCTTCCAGTATATATGGGCACCACTGGGCATCGGTAAACCAAGGGAACAGGCTGGTTTCAGGAAGGGATACTCTACAACAGATCACATCCATGTCATCAATAGGTAATCGAGAAATCCGCAGAGTACAATCAGTCTCTCTATTCGGCTTTCATAGATTACGAAAAGACGTTTGATTCAGTAGAGATACCAGCAGTGATAGATGCATCACGTAATCAAGGAGTACAGGACACTTACGTAAATATCTTGGAAAGTATCTACAGAGACTCCACAGCTGCCTTAATTCTCCGCAAGAAAAGTACGAAGATACCTATCAAGAAAGAGTCAGACAAGGAGACACAATCTCTACAGTGCTATTTACTGCGTGCTTGGAAGGAGCATTCAAGCTATTAAACTGGGAAGGCTTAGGAATGTATCCTACCTATGCTGACATATGCGGCAGAAACTTGAAGACTGAAAATAAAAGCTCGAAAAGAAGTTAAGGACCACGCGAAGAGCGATGGAACGAAGAATGTTAGGCGTACCGTTAAGAGACAGGAAGAGAGTGGTGTGGATCAGAGAGCAAACAGGGATAGCCGATATTCCAATTGACACTAGGAGAAAGAAATGGAGCTAGGCAGGTTATGTAATGCATAGGTTCGATAACCGGTGGACCATTAGGGTTACAGAATGGGTGCCAAGAGCAGGGAAGCGCAGTTGAGTTGATGATGGCAGAAGACTAAGCGGGGTGATGAAATTAAGGAATTCGCAGGCTCTAGTTGGAATCGGTTGGCGCAGGACGGGGATAATTGGAGATCGCGTGGCCTTTGTCCTGCAGTGGACATAAAAGAAGAAGAAGAAGAAGAAGAAGAAGAAGAAGAAGAAGAAGAAGAAGAAGAAGAAGAAGAAGATGATGATGATGATGATGATGATGATGATGATGATGAAATTTCTTTCTGATGATCAGGGTTCCCTGTGAGTAATTGACCTAGGTAAACGTACTCCTTCACAGATTCTAGAGGCTGACTGGCGATCCAGAACTCTTGTTCCCTTGCCCGATTATTTATCATTATTTTTGTCTTTTGCATATTAATCTTCAGCCCCATTCTTACACTCTCCCTGTTAAGGTCCTCAATCATATATTGTAACTCGTCCGCAGTGTTGCTGAATAGCACAATGTCATCGGCAAACCGAAGGTTGCTGAGGTATTCGCCTTCGTCCTTACTCCCAAGCCTTCCCAGTTTGATAGCTTGAAGCACGCAGTGAATAGCATTGAAGAGATTGTTTCTCCTATTCTGGCCCTTTTCTTTATAGGTATCTTCCTACTTTTCTTGTGGAGAATTAAGGTAGGTGTGGAATCTCTGTAGATATTTTCCAGGATATTTACGTAAGCGTCATGTACTCCTTAATTACGTAATGCCTCTATGACTGCTGGTATCTTTACTGAATCAAATGCCTTTTCGTAATATATGAAAGCTGTGTAAGGAGGCTGATTTTATTCTGCGGATTTCTCGATTACCTGATTGTCCGGATGCCCGCTAGAACATTTTGAGTCGTTACATGTGCTATCTATACCGTGTTATACGTAAGTATTGATTCAGTTGCCATATGTGGTACGTCCGGCTGCCCCATGCGCATGTTTATATTTCTCAGAAATGGTGTCTCTACCGCTACCGTCGTCACAGTCACCAGTCTGAACCAGTCCTTTAGGATGCACACCGCTACCACGCTACGCTGATATTGCGGGCTCCAACCAGCCGAACTGTGAGCAAATGATGCCTCATATTTGCCTGAAGCGTTCATCAGTGTGAATTTTGAAACTGTTAACACTGCTACAACATTCTTCCTTTCTTTCTTTCGTTTGTAAAAGAAAAGGTATTTTTATATTAACCTCATCAAAGCTATTCGTTATCGTTTTTGTTGGTTTTGGCTTACATGTAATAGAATTGCAACCTATACTTGAGCAAAATTTATAGACAGTTTTGTTTTCTTTTCTGTGAGAAATAAAAGCCGCAGTTTACCTTTTGTAGGAGCGATCGAAATTCCATGTGCGCAGATTATGGGTAATCCTAAACTAACGTTGACTCCAGTCACGGAAAGCAGCGTTAGGAGGAACAAAAGCTCGCTGGGACAAAATTAAGTAGAACATAAAAGAAATATAGATTTGCATCATGTAGTATAAGTGCCCTGCAGTTTTCTCCTCTGAGCTCGTTTCTTTCGCAGCGCAATATCACCGTAGCAAAACTTACTAGATTCAAAAGAGGGACGCTTGTGGCGAAAAGTAGAACTTTCTTTCCTCCAACGACCGCACATTTTCGAGGAGTTATGCGGGCTGACGGAGTTCGAGGAGAGCGAGTAAATTAAAACAAATTGCCTCCACAAAGTCGTAGTTCCCGCGCGAGAATCGGCGATAAAGCGAGCGAAATCAAGAGAGAGAGAGACAGGCTGCGGCATTACCGAGAATCAAAGACAACCACGGCAAGCGCGTTCTTTTGTATTTTGCATCTGACCGCCCGCGCATCATCATCTCTCGCGCCACCTCTTCGAAAAAAAACAAAATTGTTAAGCTCGACGCGGTGCGCCGAGAGAAAAACCATCGGCGCGTGTACAATCGCAAGTAAAAGACGCACGCGGGGAGAAGTTCTTTTTTATTTTTCTCTCTCTGCCCGCATCTGCATACAAGGAGTCGACGCGCACTGCGAGAACGCGTTTCGCGCCGCCAGCGCCGTCTGGGGAGAACAGACAGCTACAGCGAGGTGTGCTTGCGCGTTTGTTTGGTTCCGATTACTTAGTTTTTTCTCTTCTTCTTCGGCTAGCTAGTCTCGCCTTGTTTCTTTCATCGCGCCGATATGAGCCGCTTTTCAAACGTGCCGCTATTCGAGCAGCTTAAACACGCATCGGTGGCGACGACGAGATCGCGCGGCATCTTCGTTCCCGCGGGAGGTAGTGGGTGGCTGGAGTTTCTTTTGCAGTGCCGGGGACGATGCGATCCCATCGACGCCGTGTACTCGTGATCTATATAGCCATACGCCCTTGGCGGTGGCATTCTGTGGCGCATAAGAAGAGGTAATAGAAGAAAGAAAAAATAAAATATGTCGAAGACAGTAAATTAGTAAAGGAAACGGTCATATAGGAGGAAGGGTGCGCCGATGAAAGTATGATGGAGCGAGGCAGAACTGCTATAGCAATAACATGGAACCGCAGCGGTAAAGGGAGGAACTCAGCTTACGCGCGAGCAATCACAACTGTTATACTTCGCGTTACGGCCCGCACGTGTTAGCGCCCTCTCGTGGCGTTCTTCGGCATCGCGACGCGCATAACAAGCCGAGCTCTCGCACGCCAAGGAAGAGAGACGCCTTGCTGAACCGAACGGAGGAGAGAGATAAACTGAAAATTTTTTTCCGGCGTACTGCTCATTGGCGCAAGAACAAATAGACGTACGAATCGAGAAAAGGAGGAGGAAGGAGTAAGAAGGACCCCGTGGACGGCGTTGGCTGCGAGGACGATGACGAAGGTCCAGGATGCAAAGGAGGCGGACGGGCCTGATTTGATCGGCGGTGGCGGAGCTCTTGGCTTTGAGCGGAAAGTGGGTTATGCGTGCCCGCCCAGGGAGACCGGGGGGGGGGGGGGGGCGCAGCGCTTAGGGAGCGTGAAATGTGCTGATCGCGCCCAAAGTTCTTCAGCTTGCTCGCGGGCACCTGCTGCTGCTCCAGCCTCTGCGCTTGCTGACGGTCGTCCCTGTCTCTTTCTTGGCTTCGACGTTTACCCGGGTGTTTTTTCTTCCTTCCTTCCTTCCTTTCTTTCTTTTTTTCTCGGCTGTTTAAGTGACGGCCGAGGACCGTCGTCCTGATGGTTTGCAAAGCCGCGGTACGGTCGTCGTGTTCTCATTCTTTGCCTCCGTCCTGCCCTTCGCTCAGCCCATCTAGACTGCGCGTTGCTCTTTTTCTTGATCCCCTCCGTCTCTCTCTATTTCTCTCTCCCCTTCCTTTATTTCAGTCGCACTGCAAACGAAGGAAACGCACACGTGAAACGGGAGCACAAATCAGACGTTTCTCCCTTCCCGAAGTTTCTTCCTTCTTGATTTATTTCCTTTTTTATTATTTATTGTTTCTTTTTATTATTGTTTCCTTTAGAGACTCCATTCTTTTATCCCCACTTTCGTCCATCTCTTCGCGACTGCGTACGGGCTTTGTGCCATCAGGTTTCACTTGTCTTGGCCCACGGGGCTCTTATATTTCTTCGTTTTGTTATTTTCTCTCAGAGGCCAGGGAGGCCTGCTCTCGTCTTGAATCGAATGTCTGGATGACCTTCATTTCTTTGTCCGTTTATTTTTATTCTCGTCGCTCTTTGTCACGCTTTCGTGCGACGCGATTCTGTGTTTTCGCTTCTTTAGGACAGTGGTTTCACGTCGCGTCGACGGTGACTGCGTCTATGAATGAAAATGCTCTTCCGGCTCCCAGCTCCTTTCTCTCGGTTCTTTCCTTTGTTTTTTTTGCATCTTTCTTTTTTTTTTTATTGCAGTGTCATGTTGTACTTGCTTTTCACTCAGAGGTCGAATAGCAGCTGTTTTCTTGCGTAAATTAGGTGCACATCAGATGCGCGCGCACGTGAACCTTCTTTTGTTTCGTATTAAAGAATGGCTGCGCGTGATGATTATTCTTTCCCGCAGTGGTAGTTTCATTTTAGAACGTTCCAACTTGTAAATTGCCTTGACTTGCTCATCAAATTAAGAAGCCGCTTTGCGCTTGCGTCATTATCACTAAGCAATTTTAATGTGTCATTACGATAGCTTTGGGAATCTGTGGAAACTGGTATGCGAATATACTTCGGGACTGGGTGGCTTAAACAATTTGTTGGCCAGGTGAACGCGCTGGAGTATTCTAGTTGAGGTCGTGTGCAAATAATACGTTAGATGATGCATTAGCTCCTCGCTTATCATTTCTTTCTCGAAAAAAAAGAATAGCATTTGGCATGTAACAAACTTTCTTTCCCAATACTGTGGCTAGAAAATCGTGGGCCGTATTCAAAAGGAGTTGTTACACGCCATGTATAATTGTTCGTAAGAGAAAATTTTGCCCGGTCCTGACGCTGGACGTGTTATTAGCGATGGCGACGGGCCATTGGCGGAGAACGCTTACGACAGAAAAGCATTGTGAATTCGGCCCCATAGTTCTAAACAAGGGCAGCGAAATTAGAAAGAAAGAAGTCTTCAAATGATTTGATGACAGCCAATTAAATTTATCCTTGCTTGAATATGGGAATGTAAGATACGAACAAAACAAGAGATCACTAACACAGACATACCAAACGCGATGAAAGCTCATAACTTGCCGAGATCACAAATAGCCGCCGCTCCTGCTGAAAATGTTTACACGCAAACTAAAAAAAAAAGAAATGTCTGTACGGCGAAGCCGCTATGCCTTTCGAAAAGCATAAGAAGAGTACAATAATGATACCTTACAACAGCCCCCTTCCAAACTTGTAAGTTGGCTTTATTGCAAACGATGGGCGTTGACGCAATAGCGACAATACTATAGTATTGTCGCTATTGCGTCAACGCCCATCATTAAAGTCACAGTTGCGCGATGAACGTGTTCACTGCAATCAGAGTGGTTCAGTGTGCAACACGCATACACTACATACAGACAAATGCAGTAGCGGTACTCGTGTACAGATGTAAACAATACTTTCAGGGCCATGACGTTTCGACTGACGCGTTAGAAGAAAGCCATTCCGCTGTTTGTGAGCTCTAAGGCATTGCTTCCTCCTCCTGTTCCTCTAAGCTTGCATAAACTTTTTGAGACAGCATCCCATGCATTTTTGTGAAATCTTTTCTACCTGCAGTCTTAATAGGGAAAAAGTAACGGAGTGGGCCCACTGTATTTCCTTTACCCCTGCATAGTGTCGCTTTAAGAAAGACAGGCAATATACTTGTTGTTCTCATCCCGGTTAATTTATAAACACCCTCAGATGATTTGAAGGTAAAGCATGTAAGTGTGGAGTTGTTGAAGTAAACTGGCGCAGTTACGAGACTCGTGAAAGTTTTCGAGATAACCACGGTCGTATTTTCTTGCTCATCTTATACCCTTTCGTCTATTTCCTTTCTTTCTTTTTCTTTCTTCTTTTTTCATCGACAGTATGTGAAAGCAACAAATACGTTTCCCTCCGTATTTTTGGTCAGGACAAAGCTAAGTTTCTATTGGCTGTCGTCATCGAAAGACCGCTGAACTCAGCTTCTCGCATCACCAGTGACCATTTCCTACCCTCATGCCAACAAAACTAAAAGAAAAAAAAGAAAGCAGGAGAAAATAGTTATACTAAAATTTGAAAATTTTGTCTTTTCGCATCTCCTAACCAGATAACGTCTCCGTCCTATACCGAACGGAGACGCCAGGCCAGTTTGCGATGGATCGTCCATTTGTGTGTGTAACAAATAAGGGAATGAAGCAGTAAAAAAAAGAGACGTGGAAGGAATAGATGTTCTCACAGACGAGGCGAAAGCAGCTCGAATGCATTAAATCGCTCGTGTGTTTCCTCCGAATTAGCGGAATGGCTAGCATGGCGAGCTAATGCGGTTAATGCGCCGACTCCTTTCGCTTTAACTTTATACCTATACCAGGTTAGGCTCTTTCCCTTTTCTTCGTCCTTCTCGAAACTCCATTTGCACAACGATTGATTTATCGCCCCTGCATTGTGATCTTGCTGCCGTCGTACACCAATCGTCTCACGTCCTGGCACCCCCCCCTCCCCTTTTTTTTTATCTTTTTCCTGTGTTCCCTACTTTTTCACCGCTTAGCTGCGATTCATCTGCATCACTGCTGTTCTCTTACTCAGCGCTGCTGTCTCCTCTAGGGCAAAAAAAAACAAAACATAAGAGTTTACCGGAAGTGACCCCCACGTATTTTTAGAAACCGACCCTCATTGTCTCTGTGCGCGTACCTCTTTTTTTTTTTTTTTTCTACGACGTAACGTTGACGTAATTTTCTCTTCGATTCCGCAAAACTCCCGTTTCAGGCGTGGGGATGCAAACGAATACGCCCGTGTGCCAAAATTTCGGCGCGCCGTACGGAACTCACGGCCGTCAAAATCAATCCGATGTAGTCCACTTAAATTTCTTTCATGTGGACGATGTGGGGTGCACAACCCGATAATTTACATATAGCACACCGCGATGGTCAGCGACAAGCTTGCGTCCAAACTTGCGTCCAAAACTAGAGAGAGAGAGAGAGAGAGAGAGAGAGAGAGAGATGTTCACAGGAAGATGATGGATGCTTGAACGAAGACTAAGCCCTCTTGTCGAAACGTTGCCTTCAGCGACATTCCTTGTTCTACCACTCTTAATCGCTGGCACTTGCTCGGAACTCTTACGTCACCATCGGAGAAGCCCCGGTCTTATCGTTCGAGCAGCATTACCGGATTTCCCCATTTTGCTAGGAACAAACTCATCATCATCATCATCATCATCATCAGCCTAGTTACGCCCACTGCAGGGCAAAGGCCTCTCCCATACTTCTCCAACTACCCCGGTCATGTACTAATTGTGGCCATGTTGTCCCTGCAAACGTCTTAATGTCATCTGCCCACCTAACTTTCTGCCGCCCCCTGCTACGCTTCTCTTCCCTTGGAATCAAGTCCGTAGCTCTTAGTGACCATCGGTTATCTTCCCTCCTCATTACATGTCCGGCCCATGCCCATTTCTTTTTCTTGATTTCAACTAAGATGTCGTTTACCCGCGTTTGTTGCCTCACCCAATCTGCTCTTTTCTTATCCCTTAGCGTTACACCCATCATTCTTCTTTCCATAGCTCGTTGCGTCGTCCTCAATTTCAGCAGAACCCTTTTCGTAAGCCTCCAGGTTTCTGCCCCATATGTGAGTACTGGTAACACACAGCTGTTGTACACTTTCCTTTTGAGGGATAGTGGCAACCTACTGTTCATGATTTGAGAATGCCTGCCAAACGCACCCCAACCCATTCTTATTCTTCTGGTTATTTCAGTCTCATGATCCGGATCCGTGGTCACTACCTGCCCTAAGTAGATGTATTCCCTTACCACTTCCAGTGTTTCGCTACCTATCGTAAACTGCTGTTCTCTTCCGAGACTGTTAAACAGTACTTTAGTTTTCTGCAGATTAATTTTCAGACCCACCCTTCTGCTTTGCCTCTCCAGGTCAGTGAGCATGCATTGCAATTGGTCTCCTGAGTTACTAAGCAAGGCAATATCATCAGCGAATCGCAAGTTGCTAAGGTATTCTCCATCAACTTTTATCCCCAATTCTTCCCACTCCAAGCCTCTGAATACCTCCTGTAAACATGCTGTGAATAGCATTGGAGATATCGTATCTCCCTGTCTGACGCCTTTCTTTATAGGGATTTTGTTGCTTTCTTTGTGGAGGACTACGGTGGCTGTGGAGCCGCTATAGATATCTTCCAGTATTTTTACATACGGCTCATCTACACCCTGATTCCGTAATGCCTCCATGACTGCTGAGGTTCCGACTGAATCAAACGCTTTCTCGTAATCAATGAAAGCTATATATAAGGGTTGGTTATATTCTGCACATTTCTCTATCACTTGATTGATAGTGTGAATATGGTCTATTGTTGAGTAGCCTTTACGGAATCCTGCCTGGTCCTTTGGTTGACAGAAGTCTAAGGTGTTCCTGATTCTATTTGCGATTACCTTAGTAAATACTTTGTAGGCAACGGACAGTAAGCTGATCGGTCTATAATTTTTCAAGTCTTTGGCGTCCCCTTTCTTATGGATTAGGATTATGTTAGCGTTCTTCCAAGATTCCGGTACGCTCGAGGTTATGAGGCATTGCGTATACAGGGTGGCCAGTTTCTCTAGAACAATCTGACCACCATCCTTCAACAAATCTGCTGTTACCTGATCCTCCCCAGCTGCCTTCCCCCTTTGCATAGCTCCTAAGGCTTTCTTTACTTCTTCTGGCGTTACCTGTGGGATTTCGAATTCCTCTAGGCTATTCTCTCTTCCACTATCGTCGTGGGTGCCACTGGTACTGTATAAATCTCTATAGAACTCCTCAGCCACTTGAACTATCTCATCCATATTAGTAACGATATTGCCGGCTTTGTCTCTTAACGCACACATCTGATTCTTGCCTATTCCTAGTTTCTAGTTGCCTAGTTCCTAGTTTCAAACTATACGTCTTCAAAGGGGCGCAGTCTTCCACTGCGGCGGTAGTGGAACGACGAATGTCCGTGGCGACCATCCTGCGTTACAACGCAAGGTTAGATTGTGCACATTAAGGGCAAGTGCTTCAAGTCAATAGCAACAATAAATCCAACACGAATGCTTAGGGGAACCCTACAATGCGAAGGGCACAATAACGCATCCCGTACCATTGGAAAAAAAAATGTCCTGTCGCGTATGTCGCAGTCATGAAGGTCCGAGCAAAATAGCTCCGCTCTTTCTCGTTTCTCGCCAAGAAAAATAAGCCTGAAGATAAATTACGGTATAAATAAAGTCGAACGCTACCTCTGTTCTATGGCGCATGCGCGTCTAGCACTCCCAAAGAAAAGGAAACGAAGAAACGAGTACGTAGCTCGATTCTCCTACTTCTTTTTTCTGATTTTCATGGCATAAACACTGGTCCGGGCTCATTAGCAATTAGTGAGCTTGAACGACTCATTAATATTCACCCCGGTGCCTCCTATGTATGACGTCGTCGTGCACTCCCTCCATTATTAATCACCTGCTTTTCTTCCTCCCGCGTGCCTCGTAAAATATCTCCCTGATTACGGCGTAAAACAGCGTTGTAAACGAGTTAAGAGTCTTCTGATGTGACGCGTGCTATTGCACTTGCACAGACGCACTCAGAAGTACGTTTTCTTACCACACGGAATAGACGTAATGGACTGAGCTGCCTTCTTCACTTCCGGGCGAAACTCAGTTTAGAAAGGGCCCTCTTTCGATTCACCCTGCGTATGAAAACGCAATGCAAAGTAAGTGAGGTAGAATTTTTCTGAGGTCTTACATGCGTTACGTTTTCTTTTTTTGCTTGTTTTTGCTGTCTAGATGTACGTACAGAATACGTACACACACAGACACAAGAAACAACATTCGTTTCTTCATATATAGAGTGAGCTGCCGCCTATCGTAGAAATGGTATTGTAGCGCCGTGACGTGAACAAATTTGAGTGGAAAACTTAATATACCGACGGGCATGAACTTGTAGGTTCAGACTCTAACCACGCTGGCCTCAAAAAAAAAAAAAAAAAAAAAATCTTAGCTCACTCTATGGCAATGATATAAAGACGTTCTATAACAAATTATGCAGAGTGCGCGGAGAAACAGCGCGTGTTACTTTTTTCCCCACCGTTGTATACCAGGCAAAACAGTATTGTGGAATTCTGTAGGCCGTCTGCTATACATGGTTAAGGTATTTAAAAAAAAAAACGTCAAGGCGGCACGCGTTACTAGCACGCAATATTACGACAGCACCAAAAAAATGTATGCAGCCGCGATGATGATCCGCTCGTGGCGAGTAAATGAACGTCCGCGCATAGTGGAAGACAAGACGCGCAAATTAGCCGCGAGCGTGAGTGTGCCGGGCAGTGGCAGGCTGCAATCGCCACTAAGACGCGACGCGCTCCCCACCCGGCTGACCTTGTCGCCTTATCGATTGGCCCGGTGCCACGGCGTGTATTAGCCACGTTTTTCTTCCTCGCCGCCAGCGGCACAACACACCTGCAACTGTGAGACACAACGCGTATTCTTCTCGGGTTGCCAAATTCTGAACCCCCGCTGACAAGGCGATCGGGCAAATGCGACACCGCGAGGTGTTCGAAAGCGATACGTCGAACGCCTTCGCAAGCGGCGGCACTCAATTTGTCGCTGCGATGTGCTGCAGATTTTTTTTTTTCCTACCTCCGTCTGTTTTTTTCCGGCCCCTTTCAGTGAGCTATGCAGACGTGTGCGCCAACAGACGTATTTGAAAACACAAAAGCATCTGCGAACAAACGATAGGAAGTCCTGCACCGACGACTCGAACGACGTCACAGTTGCGGCTGTGTTGAGCCACAAATGACTTCGGGGGACCACAGCGATGCGTTTAGGTGTTAATGAGACAGCGGATACGAGGGTGCGGTCGCGATATATCACTGCGCCAGCTTGTCGGTGGCCGTTACGATACGGAACTGCGCACGAGGCAAAGTGCACCCGGACCAAGACGTAGCTTTCGTAACACACGTCTGTATGACGTCAGCAAGGCGCGCTTGCGCGCGCGCGCACACATAAATTACAATTACAATTACAAAGCGACGTGTAAAATTATTTGCACGGAACCGTTGTGGCGCAACGTTGCCGTAGCGGATTCGTTTCTGAGGTTCAACTGGGCGTATCGTGTGTTGTTAATGTGGCCACTCATATCTGCGAGTATACCATGAAACTATCTCGCCGGATGTCAAAGACTGAATTTACGTAGCTCATAGTTTCTTTGTTGGTTTACCTTCGTTATAAACACAATTCGTTAGCGATATAGATGGATAGATATAGTCGACCGTGAATAGAAAATAAGAGCTGACATAATTTTTCAAGGTTTCAGTCTCAATCACTGCGCTCTACACAGCGCTCTGTCGCCGCTATTTCCTGGGCGCGTTTAAACTAGTATTTGCTTTTCACGTTAAATTATATACGCTCTCATCTCTGTTACGTGTATTTGTGTGTGGAACCGATTGCAGCATGTTCCTCTTATCTTTCACACGTTTTCCTTACCTGTGCAGCGTTCGTTTCTAAATAGCAATCTCGGATAGCGGCTATACTCGGTTCTCGAGGTGCGCCTATTGGGAACAATTTTATGTTGATGGGTAGCTTACACCTTATCTCAGAAGAAACTTACGTATATAACGGCTATAGAATTAATATATTTGGGGACCAAGGAGCTGCATACGGTTGGATGTCATATTCGAATTTCACGTTAAACTAACGTTATTTATTTATCAGTGTACGCGGATGCTAAATGGCCCTCATACAATGGCCCTAAAAGTGCCGTCACTTTTAATACTTTTTGTCAAGCACGGAACTCAGCTATACCATGGTTGAGTTCTCGATTCCACTTCCGGCGGAAACTCTCGAATTCGCAGACGTTTTGTTACACTACAGTAGCTCTAGGGTTCACTGAACCTGCCGGTGAATTTCCTTTACTCGGCGCCTGCACGCAGAGCCGGTAACCTTACGCGCTGCATTAGATGAAGCAAACTTCCAATAAACTTTTTTTTGCAATTTGCTTTTATAGTAGTAAATTCCGAATGGTATCTGCCTCCTTCCCAACTACTGAGGTCGAAACTCAACGCGTCGACGAGCAAACAATGTGTTGGCAGGACAGGGCGGTACACGGTGCGAGTTCTCGACGTGAGAACCTACTCGCGGAGATCGCGTGCCCTGCTGGGAATTGCTTTTGACTAACAGTGATCGAAACGCGGATGTCACTGGCGCCAATATTCCGACAGGACGACTTGACTTCTTCGGGGGCTTGTCACCTTGACGAAACGCTAATTGGCTCAATGTTAACTTTAGGAATACGTCACGGAACACCAACCCGGCCAAACCGCGGCCATTGTCGCGGCACCAGCGAGAAATCCCGAATTCGAAAACTCTTGATCGCTTCAAGTCTTCCAAGTTTCTCCTCTCTCTCTCTCTCTCTCTCTCTTGTTTCGCTCAGTAAAATGCTGTAGCATCACCCGAACAAACCGACCAACCTGCGCACTTCCGCCGTGATTTTCCTTCGAATTTTGTTGGCGATACAGTCGTTAGCGCTCGAAAGAGGCGAGAATCTCACACTTTCTTCTTCACCTCAAGCGAGTCCCGGTGAAGGCACGTTGTATTGAACGGCAGAAACTTATCTTGCCACGAGCAGGTTCGGCTGGGAAATGATTGATTTGCCTATACAGACTCTCCTCTTCACGCTCTATTCCTGTTTTTAGAGCTCACTGTACATGTGTTCATTACTTTTTTGAAAACTTTGCACGGGACCATCTGCGTATTTGTGTCTGGTAATTGTACATAATATCATCCGACGGTCAAGCATCATTCAAGTAAGTACCGTAAGTAGCGGATCGCGCGACTGGCAGACGACTAGGTCGCGGCGTCGCCGTTATGTTCGGCATATGAGTGCCTTTGACAAATAGTTGTATTAAAATAAGGAATGTTGCGGGAGCCAACGTTTCGACAAGGGGACTTCGTCACGGCAGTGACTGATTTCGCTAGCAGCGTTTATTTACTTGTAACTCGGCCTCCCCACATTCAATGGAGAAAGTGGTTGCGTTTAGTTGTTAAGATATAGAGAAAACAGGTAAAGGGTACGTATACGGCTGTTGCCTCTTCCGAGAAGTTAGGGGTTCACAAAAACGGTAAAAAAAAGAAAGATCTATCAACACGTGTGAGCAGGGTTTGCCCCTTCAAGCCTTCGTGCGAACTTCTGTCTTGCTGGCATTTGACGGTGTCTGAGAAATGAGCGATTCTCGCCGGACTTGACTTGACTACACCTGCTTTCCTCCGCGTTGCACGAATAAAGTCTGTCCCTGCGGCCTCCTCGCTACTCCCGTCTTCTACGGCTTACTTTTCACCTGCGTCAACTTCTCGCCACAAACTTTTTCCGGGCCGGGAGGCGCGCGTAATCTTCGTGTCAGACAGCCTCGAGTCCGTGCGCTCCCCTGCCGGCGGCGTTCACATATTTAAGGGCGTCTTTAACGGCGAGTCGCTCGGATTAAAGTTCCGCCTCCGCGCCATCAATCATGCCACTTTTATAAACCGCGTCGAAACTCACCGGTGAAACTTCCACGAAAGTATTCGCCTTTATTCTCTCTGTCTATCTACCTTCGTATGCCGTGTTTTATTTTGCACAGCAAGTAGGGCTTTTTTTTTCTCTTTTTCACTCTTTTATTTTTAAGCATGTGGTGTAGCGTTGCACGCATACCGTCGCCTACAGGTCATGTGATCACTCGGGAGTTGATTGATACCGGCACGCCGCTTAATATTATACTCTACTTCTGCGGCGTGGAAACGCAATTTCGCGTCGCAAAATCAAAGAAAAAAATATTGCGGAAGCGCAAAGGGCTCCTTTGGATGATTGCTTCTTCATCAACTTTTCTCACCCAGCGGGGCTTCAATTTTGAAAATCTTGGGCCGCGCGAAGCCTCAAGTGACTCTCCAATACGGCAATATACAAATGAACTGCGGTCTTCTCGGCCACTGCGTAATATGAGCATTCCACGCGGACATTCTGCCACTGTCGGTCGCTTATTACCTCTTATAATGATATAATTTTACTACCTTCAATTTTATTCGTAGAATGTGTTTACAAGAAGAAGAAGAAAGAGACACGTTCTCACGCTTTCACGAAGTCATGGCAGCGTTAGGTTTTGCATATAGGGCATTTCAAACATGTCGCTTTGAGGAATTTGTTTGCGATCTTAGAAATCTCGAAATTCACGCCACTAGCAAAACTGTCAAATTTAGAAGTGTGTAGCGTGAGCCTGGGGCGTTTACTGAGGTTCGGCGAACCAACGAAGATAGAGAACGTTTTAGTATATGTAAGCGTATTGGGGTGGGGGAGACAAGCTGGACATAGGCGAGACCGAGTCCCGCTGTAGACCTCTCTCTATGTTTCCCATCTCTTGATGCGGGCACGTTCCTCGACCTGCTGTGAAGCCCTTGCTGATTAATTTATTCTGGTGGCATTCGAAATGTTGCTCACTCAGACGGCATCGCAGGCGCGTGCGCGTGTTTGGAACTGTGCATACACTTAAATGTCGGGACTCAGCATCAGTGTGCGGTGCAACCATCCTCGCCTTTTGTCGCTTCCTTGAACTCATAACGCTTTTTTTTCTTCTTATTTTACAATGATGTTATTAGTGTAACTGTTATGTGAAAAGGAGTATAGCCGTCACCATGACAGGTGACAATATACTTTATTTATTTTCATTAAAGAAAAAAAAAGAAGAAAATGCTGTCCTAGCCGACTACTCCCGCAACGTTCAATTCTGTTATGAGCACGCGCGAATGATGACAGATACAAAAATTAAAACGAAACAAAACAAAGCAGAACTTCTCCTACACTTTCATTCTAGATTTGACCCACTTTAACTGCTGTATGCTTTACACATATAAGGCACAATAATGTTAAGGCAAAAGGTAAAATTAGCAAAATGTAATGGTGGCTTTGGTAGACTTACAACAACAAAGACAAAGTTGCACAGCTAATAAAAAGGAATAAAATAGAAATAAAATAACTTCTCGAATATGTGAGTAGCTTAGAAGGGTAGCGGTTTTGGCTAGTTGGTTTTCCGTAATGTTAAGTGCTGCAGTGCGAAGCAGAACAGAAGGGACACGGTCCTCGTCCTTTCCGTGTTCCCCTTTCCTGCTTCGCGCTACATCACGTAACATTAGGCAAGTAGCAGAAAGAAAGCGAAGTCAATATTAATAACCTCACACAATGCTACTACCGGTTAAAAAAGAATGCGGTTAAATCTGTAAAAGCGCATTTTCTGTCTACTTGAGGATCGCTCAGTGGCTCCAGTGCTTTCTAGAAAGCGAAACTACTGCGACCAGCATGGTCCAGTCTTGACCGCGCAGCGTTTCTTTGTGATCCGCAAACAGGGCGTGCAGCTAATGAAACCGTCTTCACGCTCTCGTACACGGGACCTGCACTGCCAACGAAGGCGGTGTTGCTTGATGGTGTTGAGAGATAGAGAAGAGAAATAGGAAAGGCAGGGAAGTCAACGAGATGCGCGTCCGGTTTGCTACCCTGCATAGGGGAGGGGGGTCGTTGAGAGGAAAAAGGGAATGCAGGAATGCTTGCTGCCCTGCACTGAGAGAAGGGAAATCAGGAAGAAAAAGAAAGAGGGGAATTCAGCAGGAATAGCATAACAGACGATGCGTATGCCCACTCGGCAGCGTTCACCGTGCGTACGAAGATTGCTCGTTAAGCCCAGTCGCCTTTAAGATGTGCAACGGCGCTCTGGTGGCTTTCTGCGCATATCACCGGTAGAGCCCATTGTTCCCAATGTATCTTCTTCCGTGAACACCTCGTCATCCGGTCGGCTTAAAGCGGCACGCATTGACGGTCTTTCGTTCGCACATTTCTGGGGGATTATAATAGCGCGCAAGGCACTGTCACGCGGATACAAGTAGCCTCCAGCACTCACGCGAATACAAGTAGCCTCAAGCACTGCGAGGAGTCTCGATATGTAGTGCAGTCTCGCAACAACCGCAAACTTTTGATGCTTTTGAATATCTTGTTAACTCGATCAGGGTGACGCAGGACTGCTCCCTTTCCCCCACCCCTCCCTCCATTATTTGTATTTCTATAGGCTTGCACTGCTAGGCTGAAGCCCCTGCATCAGCTAAGTTTTGCACCAGCCCCATCCGTCGTTTTACGATAGGATGGGTCGGTACAAGCTGTGAAGCTACGCATATGCACCCGCATATACTTTGCACCGAAAAAGGGGGCTCGGGACAATCCGTGGAAGCGACATTAGATTGATAATGGGTTATACAATCAGGGCATGTAGGCGTTGTTTGACACGGCGGCATCTTACAGCGGCGCGTGGTTAGCTATCCCAGACAACGAACGTCGTCTGCCCTCGGAGCGCGGCAAAATTGGCATCGCAGTGAAATCAATCATCGTCGCACTTCCGGCTCGACAACCCCTCCCAAATTCATGCGTTCCTTCCTCCCCTGTCTCCTGTCATCATAGAACTGTGGGCTTGTGCCAACTTCACCAGAGAAGCTGCACCCCTTACCCAAATCCTCGCTCCTTCCACGCATCCTTTCCTCCGAGTGGCTGTGTGCTGAAAACGTGCTCCAAGTTCAACCGTTTCTTCCGAACTTTACTGGCCTAGCGCTAGAGGCCGCCGTAAGCGATGCCTTGAACTTGAGGGCTAGACGATTTTTTTTTATTTTTTGCCTTACAACAAAGTTCTCTCTCTCTCTCTCTCTCTCTCTCTCTAGTCAACTACTTCACACTTCGCTGTCGCCAAGCGCCTTGACTGCAGCTCTGGAGCCTTCTTCGATCCTTATCCCGATATTCCTCGCATGCGCGCCACGTTCATCACCGGGGAACTGATTTGATTGAAAAAAAAAACATTTATTTGAACGAAATGCGGACGTCCGCGCTTATTTAATTAAATCAAGCATCGCACCCGCGGCCACACGGTACAGCCTGCCGCCATCGTCGTGGCCGGCGTCCCCGCGAATGTTTTCAACGTTTGTTTTTTGCGACCGCGGAAGTTCCTCGATTAAATTTATCTTTATGTATTTATTTTATATATTTTATGACGGCGGAGGGGAGCGCGTCGGCGAGCGACGCTTCCGCTTCGGACGACCGGCGCAAACACCGCGGAGACGTCGCGGGACTTAACTTGCGCAAGCACAATTTCCTTCGTCGAATGAACTCACGGCGCTAATTTTGCTGCGTCGTCTTTGTGCACAAAAATAAAAAGAAAGAAAGAAAAACCTCATCCGCTCGTTTGGTTTTCACGTCAAATTGCTGAATCTAGCTCGAAATGAGGAGCACTTGATTCTGTTGGGAGCCCATCACTTTCACGCGTCGCGAGGTGAAACGTGTAAACAAATTCGCCTTTTCGGGGAATGGGATTGCGCCGAAGGCTCTGTCACGTGGAAAGAAGAATCCGTCAGCACTGCAAGGATCGTAGCTGCTTTCCAGCTACTTTCCTTCGTATACACTTTGATTTCAGCAATTACAATAGTAAGTATACGACAGCCTTACGAATCAAGCCGCGGGGAAACTTGCGTGCTATAGCATTTCTTTTTGTTGACTTAAGGAAATGTTGGTGCTACACGTGTCGTCGGCCGATAGATCGATCGACCGATCAATCAATCAATCAATCAATCAATCAATCAATCAATCAATCAATCAATCAATCAATCAATCAATCAATCAATCAATCAATCAATCAATCAATCAATCAATGTTTTACACAAGATAAAAATGAAGGACCGTCAACGAAACACAGCCAGAAATAGTTGGGCTTGGCAAAATTCAATTCGGTCTCCCGTACAGTAGTTCAAAGACTGTTTCACTGCAGTAGGAATGCGTAAATAAATAACGTTCCCACATGAAAGTTCTACAACGCAGGCGAGGCTAATGGCGAGATATACAGGTACACTTCTCTTCTTATGCATGATTATTGGGCTGAGAACGATCACTATAATAGAAGTAACGATTGGAAGAACAAAGCGTTCCTTCTACTTCGGCTCTCCACATAAGCACAGGGGCCTAATTTTCCTTTCCGTGAAAAGCGGAAATTGATGGGGGCTGTTTGAGCGTTTCCAATCTTGAACTCGAAATCAGCAACACGCAGTACCTATAGTACCGTATGCACTTGTGCGAACCTCTGCGGGTATGTTCGCAGTGATGTCTTGTAATGAGAGGAACATCTTTTTTTTTTTTGAAAAGCACTACGCTTCCCCATCAGCACTACAACAAAATAAGAAATTATATTGTTCTGAGAGTGTCTGTACGTCGACGAGATCAAGACACTTTTTTGTATCAGTCCGAAGAGGTATCAACTCTAAAGACCATACATCTTTATCTGCTTGGTCGCATACTTATAGAAGATTTCTTCATTATTATTTTTTTTCAGCTCTTTTTGCGGGTCTCCGTGGCGAGGTTTTGCGATTTCAGGAAAAGAATGTTGCATATCATACAGAGTACTCTGAGAGATCCTACACAGCATCTGTACAGCTGAACTCGAACCGACTAGTTCGATTTCGTAGGCTTCTAACATTAAAGAATATAGGCAACCAAAGGAAGGACAGGTGCTCTTCTGTGTTCATTTGTTAGCAGTAGCAGTGTCAAAGTAGAAAAGGGGGCATGAGTGCGATGTGTCGAAGCTCATCACGTAGTATATATATAACTTCTTTTGCAATGCAGTGAAGGCGGTTTAAATCATCAATCCGGAATCTCAAAGAGCTTCGACGTAATGCTAACGCATTTCTCTCGCATTCAGCGCTAAACCCGCACTGAACATTTATTTATTTATTTATTTATTTATTTATTTATTTATTTATTTATTTATTTATTTATTTATTTATTTATTGCTACAGCACGGTGATGCTAAATAAAAACTGAGCAAGATGACGGTCAGTCCATGTACACAAAAGTATCGCTGAGTGCTTCCAAAGCAACCGGTAGATATAGCTGTTGTCCTATAGCGAATAATCTTTCATGGAAAAAAAAAAGAAAAAAAAAGACAAGTTCCGGAGAGCCGCGCTGTGCCCAGGAGAAATCAGCAAGACATACCAAGAATAGAACGCGGCCACAGGTGTTTGGCCAACTCTATATCGCTCGCGCTCGTTTTCGAAGGCTGCAGCACTGGACAACATTGCTCTTGTTGCGAACGCTGCTTGCGCAGCCTGACAGGATACATAGGAAAACCGAACGTTATCAAACGCGCTGGTCGAATGTTGTAAAACCTGTTGGCCAGCTATTGGGCAGCATGGAACCAAGCGTGAATAGGCCGTTAAGACTCTGAAACCGGTTGCCTACCCCCCCCCCCCCCCCCCGCCGCCCCATATATAGGCACGCGCAACTGAAGAAGTCACATCCTGTCATCACAGTCAACTTACAAACCAAGGGTACTTACCCGACCGAAAAGAACGAAAAGCGTGGCCTTCAGAAATAGCAAGACTGCGACGCACTCGCCAGACAGAAATAACAATAGCTGACGTAACAGTGAAAGAAACCACGGCGACTCCCGCGGAGACACGTTCCGTCAGCCCATATTCTCCGTATACGCCACGGAGGAAGGAAACTAAGGAGAGGCCCTGACGTCACTCTTTGTGAAGCAAAAGTAAAGCCGGAAGTTGGCGTTGCTCATGGCGATGCTCCGCCTTTTGTGCCACCCTCCTCTCTTGTTTACATCTTTCGCGAAACCACGCCGCGCTGCGCGTGGTTTCGCACGCGGAGCGCGCGCGCTCGCGCAACATCCTGCAGAGCACGGTGCAGGTAACACAGCGCAACAAGACACGGTGACTAACGCAAACCCGCCCACACAGCGCCTTTGCCACGGCACGAAACCTACCAGAGCAACACGTGTGCGCGCTCAAAAAATCAGAACAACGCAGCCATTGTGGCCCAAAAGGCGTGGCCATGCAACAAAAAAAATAAAAAAGCAGCAAAAAAAATGAGAACCTACTACGTCATTTCCGCCACACTTTTCTCCTAGCGCGCGGAGGGGGTAGGGCCTCTCCTTAGTTTCCTTCCTCCGTGGTATACGCTAAGTTGCGGCGATTTCCGGGTGTATAGGGGGCAGCACCGCACGACCGGCGTTCTCTCGCGAAAGCCAGATTTTGGATTGCGCTAGACACTGCGTGCTAAACCGGCTCGGCGTGTGTAATGCACTTTTCGTGTAGAGCACGCGCGCACGAAGGACGATCGGTACCTCAACTATATAGGGAGCGCCACACAGGCAAAAAAACGTTGTTCAACTAATCGGTCGCCGTTGCGATCGCAGCGGAACGTCGCGCGAATGCTTATGGCCGCGTTCCCGATTCGAAGAATGCGCGCAGCGTGTGACGTAGAGAAGCCGCGCCTGTATATGTATATATCCGTTATGCGGTTACTGCAACCGCCCGCGGACGCATGAAATTCTCGACGCAATATACGGATCGTTGGCAGCATTTGCGACGGTTTATACGCATCCCCCGTCTGTCGAATATCCGTTTCTGACTCGTATCGTGCTCCACTTTTCGACAAGGCTGGACAGTCATTGAGAAAACCTATCGTGGGTTTCACCATACAGCGGGCCAGTGCAGAAAGGGTTTCTTTGCCGCAGATTGACTCAGTTTCGACTCCACCGAAACGTGCCACAGGAGCGAGCCTTTCGCACACAAGCATGACGGACATGTAAACGCATCGCGCTAGCCACCCTTTCTCTCTCTCTCTCTCTCTCTCTCTCTCTATCCTTCACCCTCCTCTTATTCGTACAGGCCACGCTCGCCTCCCTCGAAGGCAGGGTGGGCACACAGACAGGTAAGCTTTCGCACTTTGACATGCCAACCATTTTTAGTTTTCATGTTACTTTATCGATAACCAAACAAAAAGAATGAAAGAAAGATTATCTAGAATCCATGACAATCAGTATTTATGTTGATGCCATAGCAATTGAAGGTTAACGCACACAATGAGGCGTTGTTCTGGCGTTGTACATGGTTATTGTTGCGGGCACTGCTATGGACGTTTTTTCGACGTTTTCGTCCCTAATTAAAGTTCTCCATAAATGACTCATCACCCGAGACAGCCACTAGGGGACAGTGTATTTACATTTAAATTTCCTACCCCGTCATCTCGCGTTTGCGTGGTCAGTTAGGCCTCCAGTCCTTCCAATCGGTATACGGTCTCAGTAGACCAGAAGCATGCCCCAGGGAGTCTTTCCTGAAATGGTGCAGCCGATTGTCTGCAAGGTTAAACGCACCGATGATCTGCTCCCCTAATTGTCACTGTATATCACGGGCAGTGAGGTGTGTGGAGTTCTCGTAGTACTCTGTTGCTGACGTCAAATGTTGATTCGGTGTTGGGCTCCTTGACAGCCCCTTTCCCCACCCCTTCATTCATGGCCGCTACTCATTTAGCTGTGTAGTTCCTTCAGTTACTGGATGTCGTTCGGTTTCGCGCTTTTGTTGTAGCCGCTGTTCAGTATTTTCACTTCGTCTCAATGGTGGCTCTCTGTTATTGACCCGTCGCTCTGTCATGACTCTCTGTCATTGATCTGTTGCAACCTGCGTTCCCTTTCTGCGTCGTTTCTGGCAGCGTAACAGTGACGTTCTGTGGCGGCCTGTCGTTCTCGCTCGGACACCTCTCCCGTTATGTCGGTGTGCTTTCCCTCCGCAGCCATCTGCTCATAAGCGAATGTAGTAAGTCTAATATAAAAGTGAATTATTGTGATAGAAGTCCTGCTACGCGGATTACTTGTTATACAGTTTTTAGCCAAGGCAGCTAGATTAGGGAAAGTAGCTGGTGTAAGCAAAGGAATGCCAACGAATTTGAGAACGTTGTCCTCTTCCGCAGGCGTTGCGTTGAACTTGAAAGCCAACGCACGCGCTAACACACATACACGCGAGCACGCACGCGCGTACACGCAGACCGACTCGATGCCCATGTGACACTGCCGGAGCGAAATCATCAACGCGAAGTAGGCTTTATACGGAGAACGCCGCTACGGCTGCAACATGTCTCTGCAGCTCTCCAGCTCTGCAACAACTCTCCAGCTTTCCCAGCGAATGAATGAGGTCTCCATCGACCACGTCAAGAAGAGCGGAAAGGCAGCTCCGGAATTCCCGGCATCCGATTAGGGAGCGGCTCGTCAATTGGCTAGACCTCGCACCGAGACCAGAGCACGCGGACACAGACGCACGAACGCACGCCGTATATCTTGAACAGGCCGCCGTGTTGACCGGTCCGTGTGTTTGTTTACACTTCTGCCTAACGTTCCTCCTTCTGTTGTAGCCCCCCCCCCCCCCCCCCCCCCCCCGCCTCGCCCATCTATTCGTTCCTCCGTCCCCGCTCTTTCCCATCAACACTCCTGAACTCCGGTGCTGTTCGCATCGTCGGGTCCTTTCGTTCATATATGTGCGCGCGTATAGTTGAGTTGTTGATGGCTCTCCGGCTCTCGCTCCTGCTGACGTCCTCTAGCGAAGCCAAGGCACGGGGAATTTGCGCATTCCAGGTCGTCTCGTCGTTATCGCTTGACTCGTGCCTTCGTCCACAACGATAGAAAAAAGAGAGATAGGAGAGAGAGAGAGAGAGAGAAAGGGGGGCGAGCAAGTTACCAAAAACAGCGGAATACGAAAGAGCAAGCAGAGGCGGCAGCTGCAGAACAGTGCACTGGAACGTCAGCAGCGCTGAACCCGAACGGTGAAACGGGGCGCGGCGTAGTGGACGTCGTCGACAAGCATTATGAGATGCTGCTTCCTGTGGGTAGGAGCGGTCGGTCATGACGCGGGTGAGAAAGTCTATGTGTGTGTGTGTGGGGGGGGGAGGGGGGGCGTATACGTCTGACGATGAGGCGTTCGCTAATGGTTGCGTTCAACGCTCGTCGGTACTGCCGCTATACCGGGAACTCGTCTCCGGCGGTTCTCGGCGCTCACAGGAACGAGGAGCGAACGCGAGTTGTACAGCGCCGAATGAGCGCTCGCGATGCCGCCACTCGATGGCGTCATCAACTAGATTGAAAAGTTGTCAAGTAATGCGCTAAGGGGTTCAGAAGCCAGCGCGTGGCCAGTCCGATTGTACGACTCTTTATTCGGAATGTGTCTGGTTCATTCTCTACAGGCACACTTTCAGTGTGCAGAACTGTATAATTGTGCAGTCTATTTTACCTACATGACAATGGGAGGAATGCAATGGATCTATGCTTCGGTGCAAGTAGACAGAAGCCCAGTGTATGCTTAACCGAAATAGAGCATACAGAATCTAGTTTTTCTTTTGTTGCTGTTGTTGTTGCGCACTAACGCAAAAAAAAAAAATGAATTGTATTCTGTAGTTTTACGTGCCGAAACCACGACTTGATTATTAAGCATGCCGAAGTGGGGGACTGCGGATTAATTTTAATCACCAGGGGATCTTTAGCGTGCCCCTAATGCACAGGGCGCGAGCGTTTGTGGATTTCGCCCCATCGAAATGCGGCCGCCGCTGCTGGGATTCGTTCCCGCCACCTTCTGCAAAAGAAAAATATTCAGATAACACAGTAGTGGCCTCACAGCTGAATACCCAGTTGAGTGTGCCTATTTACGTGTGTGAGCCCGATTTGCGCTAAAAGTACTGGTGTGTTGCTTAAGAGCATCGGAACAGTACGGACGCCTGTAGTAATCTTCCGGCGCGTGAATTGTGTGTGCGCGGACAGATATTCTTTGCATCGTCTCTTCTCTTTCTTTCTTTTCATTTTTTTGTCTCCCCTTTCCACTACCCCTAGGGCGGAGTAGCTAACTGGACAGTTACTCTGGCTAACTTCTGTGGTTTCATCTCTTATTCATTTTCTCTCTTTCTTTCTCGCTTGTGCTTGTGCGTGCAGGCACGTTTCCCGTGCTCTTTCAGCCTAATTGCGCTGCAAATGAGAGTATGAAGAATCACAAACTACCTCACATCACGTCCCTATAAGCAAAGATCAAGAGCGAGAGAGAAAACGGGAGGAAAGACAGGGAGATTAGCCAGTGTAAGTACCGGGTAGCTACCCCGTGCTGGGGAAAGGGCTAAAGGGGAAAAAAAAGTCGAAAGAAGAAAACAAAAGTGAGAAAAATTCACACAGTAACGCGATGCTACACGCTACAACTTTCAAAGAGAGGTCGCACAATTCGCAAGCCCTTAAGAACTTGATTAAGGCTCCGAGTGCTGAAGCCCGTCTGGACTAGTGTCCAGACGGGTTGCTGCTATACCACTAGACCAATGCTGCTATACTTCTGTTGGCTGACTGCCGTCTGCAGCTGGGTTTGTCGGTATACCTCGGAGATTGTATTTGCGAACATGTTCACGAAGTTTATATGATGCGCGAATGCTAGTACGCCAACGTTTATACGTATAGACTGCGTGTGCTGATCGACAAAGTAGTGACAGTATGAGGAAAACGAGCAACACCGCTGAACAACGGGACGTGACTGAGACAGACGAAGCGCCTACTTTCAACCAATATTTTATTCCGCACATAGCAACACATACAGGGACTTGAAATAGGCAGGAGGCAGGTGAGAACATATCACAGTAGAAATACATTGCCAGGAAGACAACCACGATGGAGAATGTCGAAACAGCACAACTAAATGGTCGCCACCGTCCACGTGCAATATACGCGAGTTCCTTCGCGAGGAGCGATATCGAAGCCACACTCACGCACATATCACCTTTCTTGTCGACGCAAAAGGCCTCATATATCTCACGTGCAACCTGGTCACCATAGCGTCTTAGTATTTTGCATATGTCAAACAGTGCACGGCAACCACAACGGGAGCTATGCACGGCTAGGCGGCTGCCAGCACACCCCGTCATTAAACTGGAATGATCTCTAAGGCGGTCATTAATACAAAAGCCAGGTTGGCCGGTGTAGCATCGACCGTACGAAAAGGAGGCCTCGTACACTACCTTGTGGAAGCAATGAACGGGCTCCTTATCGTGTTTCTTATCGCACGTGCGGCGTCCCATGTCTTCCCTATTGACTTTTTGGCACATACTGGAGAATGTGTGTATTTTTTTGTTTTTTTGCCGAAAAAACAACTCAAATGCCTGCCTTATGTGCTACCTTTTTTATACGATGAGGCAGTACGTGCAAATAGGGAATGGCTGCGGTTCTTCAATGCGATCTTTTCTCTTCTTGATTGTTACGTTTGTGAGCTTTTGGCTGTTTTAAGTCCGCTAAAAGACATTTGGCAACGGTGGACAGTAAATTGTTCGGATAGCCTGCCGTTCGCAGTCTGAGGACCTGGGAATAAAAACTAAGAACGACAGAAAGCTGAGCTCCTTGGTTAGGATTCATTATACAAAAAAGAGGTGAGGCGTGCAGACAGGACACAAGAGTATACTCTTGTGTCCTGTCTGCACGCCTCACTTCTTCTTTGCATAATGAATAAAAACGGCTGCGCATTGTGTGAAGGCATGACCACGACAAGGCAGCTCGTAAACAAGATTTGGCAATCGCGCGCTTTACAATTTTCGAATGTGCCAAGCTGTAAGGTAGAAGGCTCTTCTTGGTACGGGAGGCATACTGCCAGCACACATGGTCAGATAAAAAAGTTCAGTGTCACGGAACTTAAGTTTGTTATTATCGGAAAATTTAGTAGTTCTAGTTTACTCATGCAGGAACGAAACACGTCAACAATTTGTCCAGCACAATCCTGAGTGTCACAGGGGCTAGATCCGTAAAAAAAACTACGAAGTCGTCTACAAATCTATCTCAACACTTTTACGGCGCTTTTCGGTTGCAGGCATTCCATGAGGCATCTGTCATAACTTGCTAAAAGGACGTCACTAAGAATTGGGGAAAGACGCGAGCTTACGCATACATCGTCTTTTTGAATAAAATATTCTCTATTGTGCTTCATGAAGGTGGAACGTAAATAAAAATTAATAATTTCTCAAAAGTTCCAAATGCCGATTCCGCACGAGTCCTGAAATGGGACGCACCCATAGCGGTCGATGCACCCGCTCACTTCAGCGCAGACCTGGTCCACAGGAAGTTTTCAAAACAAGCGACTCCACAATCTTGACTCCTCTCTGCGCCTTTCTATTCCAGCTGGACTCTGCCGTCGTGAAGCTACCCTGCTTTGTCTAATATGGCTAGGGGTGGCTTTCACCAAGTCTTTTGCTTTCCGAATCGGATGGGCCAACGACGCCTCGTGTGACGACTGTGGTAACGAGGAGACTCTCCAACACCTTCCTTGTGACTGTCCTCGCTATAATTTACAGAGACGATCACTCGCAATCGCGATAGCACGCTTTGACCGAAGACCTCTCACAGAGGAACTTATTTTAAAATGCCGCCATCACAAGCCATCGCAGCAGAGGGCGACGAGGGCACTGTTGCTGTTTTTGAGGGAGACAGAATTGGACAAGCGGCTGTAGCCTGAACAGATGTTTATAGTGTTGCAAGTGCTACTGTGCTGTGCGGTGGCAGTATGCGGCGACAGTGACCGACTGTGATTGTATGTCTACGCTCCTTTCTTTCTTTATCTCCCGGCTAACATCCCTGCCTTTCCCCTTTACTCTCTCTCTCTCTGGTCCAGCGGCAGTGAATAATACAAGTCTTTTACGTCGACTGAAAAGCAGCTCTCTTGTGGCGAACACTCGTGCTGAATATAGTCGGACACTTCTTGTGGCTTCCTTATCAGGCAAGGGTCTTCCTCATCCAGGATGGGTAGGAAGCGGAGTAGGTATACCTTCCCACTAGGCGCTGCCAAGTGCCTTGTTTAGAAGCGATGGTACGGAAGGGAACCTCTGTTTTGTGAGTCTTCGCTGAGAAGAAGACTGATAGGTTTAAACATTTCGTCGACCGCAATGAAGGGGCTAGCTTCTCAAATCCGGCCTCTTCGCAAAGCTTGGTAGCAGCCGCTGTGACCTTTGAATGCTTGACTTTGGCAACTTGGAAGTCGCCAACGTCATTTCATCACTCGTTTTCTTCAGACATGTACGAACCAGCCCAAGTTAGCACGTTATTGTAGTGCAGCAGGCACACCTCTGTTCTGCATAATAATAATAAAAAAGAATTATACATAAAACCTGAATATGTAATGTCCGCTCGTAGGTACGTTTAAAACGCACCGACTTCTTAGTGGAATATCACGTAAAATTGACAGAACTATCTGATTTATTCGAGTTTCTTTAATTTAGAGACGTTCGGTATGTGCCCCTGGGTGTGTATCCATAATATGTTAATCCTCTGGTATGCGTATACGGGTCACTGCGACAAGAGAGTTGCACAATCCTTACGCGTAGCGAGGTATCTGCGATACTTGCCTGCGCATAAACGCGCCATCCCCGTTCTTCCTTCGATGGTCATCGTACATCAATTTCGTCCGCGTGTCATCGCTGCGCAGGCGTTGCACATCCGCTTGGTATTTGGTGTTTTCGCGTCGGCACAACTCGTGAGCCCTGTAGTGCAGAAATATAAACACTGCCTGAGGCTGCAGGCTGCATTGAATAAAAGTAAACACATTTGAACGCATCGGCGTTAGTTGTGTGGCTCTGTTATATATATAAAGAGAGAGAGAGCAAGCTTTATGCAAAAGAGCACACGAGCGTATAGGTATCTCCTCTGCTCAGCAGTGGGTGGTCCCTCAGTGCAGAAGGAGGCCACCCACTACACGGCGGAAGAGCTACGTACGCTCGCGTGCCTGGTTGTGTAGGGTTTATTGCGCACCGTTTCGCTGGAAAATGCACGCGGGGCAGACTCGAAAATACAAACCGCTCGACTAAGGTTCCGGTTCACACAGATCTGAGTGCGTGCGTTGGATCCGTATATTTTCAATATCTCCTCAACCACGATACGTTTTTTTCTTCTTTTTTTTTTGCCCCAAGGAACGAGGACTCGCACGACGGAACCATTTAACGCGCACTCACGCACACACGGAGCAGTGCAGGCGTCCGTCAAAGCACCCAAGCGTATTTCCCATTGTTTGCCTATACTGATCCCCAAAGGCAAACACGGTTTGGTGCTTGCGTAATTGGGGTGCCCAGAGGCAATGTACGCGTCTATGGATTATTCGCTGCTTTTCGAGCAAGCATGCCTATGCGAGATTTTACTGAAGCAACGTTGGGTGTTTTTTTTTTTTTGCGTGTGATTTACCACACTTGCGATAGCGCTTGTATAGCCGCCTTTTCACACTTCGCAGATTGTTTTGCCAGTGCTTCAGACGCTTCGTGCAATCTCGCGTCCTTTTAGTCGGTTGCTTTATGTTGGAAATTTGACGAGGCTTCGTCAAGCTTACAGGGCTCACTGCTCTCCTTGCCGCCTTTCTGTCTGACAACCATAATTCGATCAGCGCCCTTCGAAAACAAACCGCTAACATTAAAGCGACGATAAATTTAAAGATAGCTTTAGCCGTTCAATGCAAACTTTTAGACGGCGTGTATCCAGGACAACATGAGCTGAGAGCGAGTTTCTAGAGGCCCGCAAGCGTATTAAAACACAACTGCGACCTCTCCCGAATTTTTCGTAACGTTTACGAATTTGGGCCCATTCTACAATTTCGCGAATGTTGCGGCATGTTTTGCGAAAAATAAATTTAGTTTGCTAAAACGACCTAAAAGGGTTGAAAGATGGGCCGGTGCGAGTTTGCGGAAAACATTGTGATAGTACTTACGCAGCATTCTTGTGGTATCACTATATAAGTAGACTACCGGTAAATATCGGCTATAGCCTATATCTACCGGTAGACTTCTTATATAGTCCGATATCTACCGGTAGACTACTTATATAGTGCTACCACAAGAATGCTGCGTAAGTACTACACTACTAACGCAGCATTCTTGTGGTAGACTGCTTAATTCGTTGGGGAAAGCTTATACAGGCAAGTACCTGACGCAGGGGATATCATCGTCGGCAAGAGAGAGAGAGAGAAATAGAAGACAGGAAAGGCAGGAAGGTTAAGCAGATGCACGTCCCGTTTGCTACCCTGCACTGTGGGAAGGGGGTCTGGGGATGACGAGAGCGAGAGCGAGAGGAGAGAGAGAGAGCAGAGTTTCGCGCACAGTTGATGGTTCGCACCGAGCCTACACACGGTTCCCAAGACTTGTCGACTTGAGGTGCAAAGTCGCTGAAAAAGTCAATGTGATCTAAAAAAAAATATGCTGCTTGTCAACATTTGCTGTGCCAGGTTTCCTACTGCTCCGGCGCTACAGCTAAATATTCGTCAACAAAGTGGGCGTGTACGCCTCAGAAGGTGTGGGCCCAATTAGGCGGCCTTCATAAACATGCGTGCTAACCCCGTCCCCTGTCCCCCGCCCTCCTACAACGTAGACAGTATACTTCACGAATTTTAATGTTCGCAGGTTGGTATGTGTATGTGTTCAAGTGTAAAATTTAGCCGATGCCGCGGCATTCGCAGACATCACTCTTGCCAACTTGTATGAAAACCGCGAGAAGCTGCCTTCTGCGAGCTTTCACTGCATCCGCCGCATCGAGCAATTTCAACTGTACACTTGGTAGTTAATTTAGAGATATCATTCGCGTGCATAGGAGCTTTCGCCTGGACACGCCTTGTTGTCTGGCGGTGGCGGTATCACAGTTTGAAAATCTACCCCACGTGCTCCGTACTCCACGAGCGTGCATATGCGAGCACTCAACTGCGTATACGGTTACAACGTGCACACGGTGCGTGGAACGAAGGCGCCGAACTCGGACAGGAGACGACAGGACAACACCGAACGCGTGATGCCGCAGAACTGTTCGTTATTCGCCGCGCAGTTCAGTCGGAAGCCGCGCACTAAGCAGTGATGCGTGGTATACTAGTAGCTTAAACAAAGACGACCGCCTTCGGCGTAGGGGGCACTCTACACATAGCGAGCCTCACTCCTTCGTCCTGCTGCTGCTGCTGCACGCTGGCACCACTTGCGCGATTTCTACGGGCGTAAATAATGCGCTCCCACCAGGAGTCGTAAGCCGGCGCATGTGCCCCTGACGTCCGAAGAGAGCGCGGTGGGTATTTTGTTCTTTAAGTTCGCGCTAGCGTCCTTGTGATGCTAATTCTTCCCCCTGGACAGAAAGCGGACGCTCGGTGAGCCTGGGCTTCTCACGCGCGTTTACCTGGAGGGCGCAGGCGGCTTTCTCACGTATTTCACATAGGTTTTTTCAATTTTTTTTTTTTTTTTGTATTCGGTTTCGAACGTTTTTTAGGTGGCTCTCTCATATATTTCTCATAGACTCTTGTTGTTCTCTAAATCCCTTCCTTCTAATATAGCTTTTCTTTCTTTCTTTCTTTCTTTCTTTCTTTCTTTCTTTCTTTCTTTCTTTCTTTCTTTCTTTCTTTCTTCCTTTCTCGTATACTACACAATGCTGCGGCGGAAAGTGAAGTGGGCACGCAGCTGAAAACAGGCGCCACAACTCTTGCAAGAACGCAGCTTTTTGTTGAGCAACTCTGTGTGCTTGGCTGACTGCGCAGGATAAACAGACCCCGGGTTATAAAATGCGGTTCTGCCCCGCATTAGAAGTACTGGCATTGAATTATGTTGTGATTCAATCCGCTTGTCAATGTAGCGCAGGGGGCTGAATGACATCGAATCGATAATGAGGCTCTTGATTCATCATTAACGCCATCGCCACCGATTCCCGCTTATTATGAACAGGCTTGGTGATGCCCTGTTTTCTCTCTCTCTCTCTCTCTCTCTCTCATTATTTGTTTCAGTTCGCCTGTTTTTGTGTCATACTCGCCAATCATATTTATTTATTTATTTATTTATTTATTTATTTATTTATTTATTTATAAAATACTGCGGACAAGAAGTCCAAGCAGGCTGAGCAGAATGCGAATGCTTTTAGTGCAGTTTAGGACTTAACTTCCTTGCTTATTTGTCTGAAACGACGGTACTGCAATGAATACACTTGTCTTCATGAACCTTTTCTGTCAACAACATGTTCGTATGGTCCGGAGTAATGCATTCATTAGATGCGAAATTCCTGTCTCAAACGAGAGAGAGAAAGTAAACTTTTCCCACGAACACTTAGTGCGGTGAGGCGCTTTAATATATTGTAGGAGTCGGTTCCCGACAATATTATGCAATCTCTATAAAGTAAATTAGGTGATTCCCGAAAGCGCCTATATTGAAACAAAATGCGCTATGTATGCTTCTAATTCGTAAGACCTCGCCTCTGAAGCAGGATCTGTGCGTACAATATACATCTTAAGTATTGACACGTGTACTTATCTTTATCGGGCGACCACGTTTCGCCGCTTAACAACTGTTATCGCACAGCGCGGGACGCGCCTGCATGTATCCGAAGTTTCTGGAAAGTTATCGATGCTTCTATACGCTCTCTGTTGTCGCCGAACTTTATGTTATCTGATTTCATCGCCTGACGCGAATGGTGTAGAACTTTGTGGAAGGCACGCAGGTCCGAACGATCAGTCTGGAACATTCGACGACTGCTCTATAAAAGCCGACGCTCTTGACCCGCTGATCAGATTTTCGACGATCGCCGAGCGTGTTCGCCGCTATCGTTGTGCTATAAGTGTAGCCTGTTTTGTGGGCACAGGTTCGCCCAATAAAAGTTAGTTTTGTCGTTCACAGTACTGCTACTGTGTTATTCAACGTCACGACCACGTGACATCTGGTGGAGGTGCTTGTGCGTTCATGTACCGAACGCCCCCGCAAAGCCGCGATCCAAGCCCGAAGCCCGAGGACAAAACCAACGTCGCCCAAGACCAGCGAGCTAGCCGCCGGCTGCAAGGACTACCCCCAGAGCACGGACTCCTACCTGAGACGTGCAGGAAGATTGCCACCAAGTCCTCCCCAATGGCAGCCCCAGCATCCCCCGTCGTGCTGCAGCAGCCCAGGGAGCCCCCCACGTTCCGCGGTTCAACATTCGAGGACCCGGAAACCTGGCTCGAGACGTACGAGAGGGTCGCTGCATTTAACAGCTGGAACAGCGACGACAAACTGCGACATGTCTTCTTCGCATTGGAAGACGCTGCCAGGACGTGGTTCGAGAACCGAGAAGCCACGTTAACGACCTGGGACCTTTTCCGAAGTGGCTTCCTGCAGACATTCACAAGCGTCGTACGCCGAGAACGAGCCCAAGCACTACTGGAAACCCGAGTGCAGCTGCCCAACGAGACCACCGCGATTTTTACAGAAGAAATGAGCCGCCTATTCCGCCACGCCGACCCGGAAATGTCCGAGGAAAAGAAAGTCCGGCTACTAATGCGTGGTGTTAAGGAGGAACTTTTCGCCGGTATGGTACGAAACCCACCGAAGACTGTCGACGAGTTTCTTCGCGAGGCCACTAGCATCGAGAAGACACTCGAGATGCGAAACCGGCAATTCGACCGCCGCACCAACGCTACAAACTATGCCGGAGTTCAATCACTGGCCTCCGAAGACCTGCGCGAGGCTATCAGGGCAGTCGTACGAGAGGAGCTTCAGAAGATCTTCCCGTCGTCGCAGCCTCAAGTGGCCTCGATCGCTGACATCGTCAAAGATGAGGTTCAGCGGTCGCTTGGAGTTCCGGAGGTGCAACCTCAATTACCGCAACCCCAACCCGAAGCGATGACCTACGCCGCCGTCGTACGCAGTCAAGGCCCTCCTCAGCGACCGCGCCAGGGCCCTGTAACGCCGCAATTCCGTCGACCAGCGCCGCCGCCGCCGACAGCGCGCCCACCCGTCGCCAAGCGGAGCTACCCGAGGAAGACCGACGTTTGGCGCGCTCCTGACCACCGCCCGCTCTGCTACCACTGCGGGGAAGCGGGTCACGTCTACCGACGATGTCCATACCGGGAAATGGGACTGCGAGGTTTCGCCGTCAACGCTCCGCGCCCGCAGCAAGGTGAACGCCCTCGCGATATCGCTGACTACCTCGCGGCTACTCAGTGGAGTTCTCGACGACCGTCGCGTTCACCATCACCAGGCCGCTACCTGTCGCCGCAGCGCCGACCATACACTGGCCCAGCTCGGGGCCGGTCAGCGAGCCCGTATCCGGAAAACTAAAAGCAGCAACCGATGGAGGTGCGGTTGCTGTCCGTCGAACTGTCGAAGATCCTCCGCCGCCGACGAAGACGCCGAAGAAACTACCTCGACGACATAACGACACGCCGCCGTCCCGACGAAGTCTGGAAGGAAAGAATGCGACGACGAAAGACGACCTGACGACGTCACATACCAGCCACAAGTCAACGCGACGCAGTCGTGATCCGACGCCAAGACCGAACTGTAATGCAAGACAAAGAGCCACCGACCTCGACGTGCTTCTCGACGGCCACGCAGTCACCGCCTTAGTCGACACAGGGGCTGATTACTCCGTCATGAGTGGACACATCGCCGCCCAGTTGAAGAAAGTTAAGACTACGTGGGAAGGCCCTCAAATTCGTACCGCCGGAGGACACCTCATAACGCCGACTGGAATGTGCACGGCAAGAATTACCATTCACGACCGGACTTACCCTGTCACCTTCGTTATCCTCCAACAGTGTTCACGAGACGTCATTCTCGGCATGGACTTCCTCAACCAACACGGCGCAGTCATCGACCTGAAGTCGAAGTCAATAACTCTGTCGGAAGACCATGCGATACCGTCGGAGAACCCTCGTAGTCACCACGCCTTGAGTGTGCTCGAAGATCAGGTGAGCATCCCGCCTCGCTCCAGCATTGTTATTTCGGTCGGCACCGAAACACCCGCTGACTTAGAAGGTGTCATCGAAGGCTACCAACGTCTACTGCTAGACCGTGAAATTTGCGTCGCAAGAGGGATCGCTCGACTGCACGGAGGAAACACGAAAGTGTTGCTGACAAACTTCAGCCAGGAGTACAAGCACATCAACAAGGGCACGACGATCGCATACATCGAGGAAATTCTGGAAAACAGCAATGCGTTTGTCCTCTCGGATTCCGCCGCATCTACCCCGACGACCATGGTTGCCGAACCAGACTACGACATTAATCCAAGTCTCCCCGTGATTAAGCAACAGCAGCTCAGAAGTCTGCTCCGGCGATACAAAGGCTGCTTTTCGACGTCATCGAGGATTCGACAAACACCAGTCGCCAAGCATCGCATAATCACCGAGGAGTACGCTCGACCACTTCGCCAGAGCCCTTACCGAGTTTCGCCGCGAGAACGTGAAGCTATAAGAGAACAAGTCGACGAAATGCTGCGCGACGACATCATCCAGCCGTCGAAAAGCCCGTGGGCATCTCCTGTTGGGCTGGTGAAGAAAAAGGACGGAACCCTTCGTTTCTGCGTCGATTATCGTCGTCTGAACAAGATCACGAAGAAGGACGTATACCCTCTCCCACGGATAGACGACGCATTGGATCGGCTCTGCAACGCTAAATACTTCTCCTCGATGGACCTCAAGTCTGGCTATTGGCAAATAGAAGTCGACGAAAGAGATCGTGAAAAGACCGCCTTCATCACCCCAGACGGCCTCTACGAGTTCAAGGTTATGCCATTTGGACTGTGCTCGGCGCCTGCAACGTTCCAGCGCGTGATGGACACGGTTTTAGCAGGATTGAAGTGGCAGACCTGTCTCGTTTACTTGGATGACGTCGTTGTATTCGCCGAAAATTTTGACGATCACCTTAGGCGGCTTGCCACAGTACTAGAGGCCATCAAGTCATCAGGCCTCACTCTGAAGCCAGAAAAGTGCCGCTTCGCTTACGATGAGCTTCTATTCCTAGGCCACGTCATCAGCAAATCCGGAGTACGCCCCGACCCGCAGAAAACAGCTGCCATTGCAAAGTTCCCGCAGCCCACCGACAAGAAGGCAGTGCGTAGATTTCTTGGCATGTGTGCCTACTACAGGCGATTTGTCAAGAACTTTTCACGCATCGCTGAGCCGCTGACACAGCTAACTAAATGTGACGTCGAGTTCAAGTGGGAAACGCCACAGGGCGACGCATTTCAAGAACTCAAACGACGCATGCAGTCGCCGCCCGTACTTGCGCACTTCGACGAGCACGCCGATACCGAAATACACACTGACGCCAGTAGCCTAGGCCTCGGTGCCGTCCTAGTCCAGAGAAAAGATGGACATGAACACGTGATAGCTTACGCTAGCCGATCATTGTCAAAAGCAGAAGGCAATTATTCTACAACCGAAAAGGAATGCCTCGCCATCGTTTGGGCCACAGCGAAATTTCGCCCTTACCTATATGGCAGGCCATTCAAGGTGGTCAGCGATCATCACGCGTTGTGTTGGCTAGCTAACCTAAAAGACCCCTCAGGACGGCTGGCACGGTGGAGCCTCAGGCTACAAGAATACGACATCACTGTAACCTACAAGTCCGGACGAAAACACTCAGATGCCGATTGCCTATCCCGCGCCCCCATTGACCCGCCGCCGCAAGATGACGAGGATGACGACGCCTTCCTTGGAATAATAAGCGCGGAAGACTTCGCCGAACAGCAACGAGGAGACTCGGAGCTAAAAGCCCTGATCGAGTATTTGGAAGGGCACACCGACGTTGTCCCAAGGGCATTTAAGCGTGGATTATCTTCGTTCACGCTTCAAAACAACCTACTCGTGAAGAAGAACTTCTCACCAGTCCGCGCCAACCACCTTCTTGTTGTTCCGTCGGCGCTACGTCCAGAAGTACTGCACGCCCTACATGACGATCCGACCGCTGGGCACCTCGGTTTCTCCCGGACGCTATCGAGGATACAAGAAAGGTATTACTGGCCGCGCCTAACCACCGATGTCGCCCGTTACGTCAAGACATGCCGCGACTGTCAGCGACGCAAGACACCACCGACAAGACCAGCGGGATTACTACAGCCGATCCAGCCTCCTTACCGACCTTTTCAGCAGATCGGGATGGACTTGTTGGGACCGTTTCCGACATCAGCTTCCGGAAATAGGTGGATTGTCGTGGCGACGGACTATCTCACCCGCTTCGCTGAAACTAAAGCTCTACCGAAAGGCAGCGCAGCCGAAGTGGCTAAATTTTTCGTCGAGAACATCCTGTTGCGACATGGTGCTCCAGAAGTCCTCATCACCGACAGAGGAACGGCCTTTACAGCGGAGCTCACTCAAGCCATTCTGAACTACAGTCAGACAAGGCACAGGAGGACAACGGCCTACCATCCGCAGACGAATGGTCTTACGGAGCGGCTGAATAAGACCCTCGCCGACATGCTAGCAATGTACGTCGACGTCGAGCACAAGACGTGGGACGCGGTCCTGCCGTATGTCACCTTCGCCTACAACACGGCGGTGCAAGAAACAACACAGATCACGCCATTCAAGTTGGTTTACGGCAGGAACCCGACGACGACGCTCGACGCCATGCTGCCGCACGTCACTGACGAGGAGAATCTTGACGTCGCTACCTATCTCCAGCGCGCCGAAGAAGCCCGACAGCTCGCCCGCCTACGGATCAAGACCCAGCAGCGTACCGACAGCCGACACTACAACCTCCGACGACGCTTCGTCGAGTACCAGCCCGGCGACCGTGTTTGGGTATGGACCCCGATACGCCGGCGAGGACTCAGTGAGAAGCTGCTGCGACGCTATTTCGGACCCTACAAGGTCATCCGACGTATTGGCGCACTAGACTATGAGGTCGTGCCAGACGGCATTTCGCACTCACAGCGGCGCCGCGCACGATCTGAAGTGGTCCACGTGGTGCGCCTTAAACCATTTTACGGACGCTGATGAACTTCCTTAGTTTGTTGTTTTCTTTGCTACGAGTGCTTTTCTTTGTTACTTTCGTTTGTTAGCAGCATCGGGGCGATGCTTTTTAAGAGGGGGGTAATGACACGTGTACTTATCTTTATCGGGCGACCACGTTTCGCCGCTTAACAACTGTTATCGCACAGCGCGGGACGCGCCTGCATGTATCCGAAGTTTCTGGAAAGTTATCGATGCTTCTATACGCTCTCTGTTGTCGCCGAACTTTATGTTATCTGATTTCATCGCCTGACGCGAATGGTGTAGAACTTTGTGGAAGGCACGCAGGTCCGAACGATCAGTCTGGAACATTCGACGACTGCTCTATAAAAGCCGACGCTCTTGACCCGCTGATCAGATTTTCGACGATCGCCGAGCGTGTTCGCCGCTATCGTTGTGCTATAAGTGTAGCCTGTTTTGTGGGCACAGGTTCGCCCAATAAAAGTTAGTTTTGTCGTTCACAGTACTGCTACTGTGTTATTCAACGTCACGACCACGTGACAGTATAATTGCATGCTTAAGTCGCTGCGACGACCGCCTCCTTGTCATTCCGATAAATATCTGGAGTCGACTGCACGCGAATGCTAATAAATGAGGAACTATTCGAACAGAAGAGAAGTTTCGTGGATACAGGCGCAGATTTCTCGGAAGAAATAGTCCGGTTCTTCTGGAATATTTATGACAAGCCGCACCACTTCTTCTTCCTCCTCTTCCTCTTCTTTTTTTTTTTTTTAATCTTGTCTGGGAAGGAGGAGAGAGGTGAGGAGCAGATGATTGTTTGGCTTTTTCTAATGCGCCTATTGATCGCTTGTTGGCTGCGATTAGTCTGGCCGTTTTGTCTATGGAACAAAAAAACGATATCCTGCTTTCTTTCTCTCATCCTTTGCTTCTTTTTTTTCTTTTCTTTTTCTTTAATACACGATACGTAAAATGCGCGGCACCTTTAAGCGGCGCAGGCTACTCATTTTCACGTAGAATGAATACATACTAATGAAAGAACAATACCGTCTTCAACGAAGGAAATGTCAGGATAACTGAAGTTTAAAGCCATGTAACATCTTTCTTTTGTATTTTTCGTTCTGTATGTTTGTCATAGCTTGCTGACACCTTTGTGGCAGTATTGTCAATAAGTTGTTCGCGCAATTCTTCTTTTTTGCTTCCATTTGTACGTATTTACGACTTCCACAGGCCAGGCTGTTACGAAACAACCCTGTTTCGTAACTGTGATATTGTCATTGTTTGGCTGCTACTTTAGAATCCGACTACTATCGGTTACAGTAGAGCGGCGAGTTGGGCTAGTGTGTTGAGAGAGAGAGAGAGAGAGAGGTATAGAAGAGAGGAAGGCAGGGAGGTCAACCATGACACACGTCCGGTTTGCTACCCTGCACTAGGGATGAGGTATGGGGACGAATAGAGAGAGAGAGGATATAGAGAAAGCACAGTTTCGCGCCCATCTGAAGGTTCGCACCGAGTCTACACATGGTTGCCAAGACTTGTCGACTTCAGGTATCGACGCGTACGGCCAAGGTCCAAAGATTTTCGTTTCCGAAAATGGCCTAGAAGTTCATCTTGTAATAAGGGGGGTACTGCGCAGTAAGCGCACGGACAACACAAGTGGAAGTGAACAGGAGGCACACACAATGCGCGCGTCCTCTCCAGTTCTACTTCTGTTGTCCGTGGGTTTATAGCGCAATACCCCTCTTATTACAAGATAAACTGTCGGTAGACTTGTAGTCCTCGATACATGTATCCGGTGGCTTCACTCACACACACAAAAAAACGAGTACATGATCAAACTTAACAAGAATACCCAACACGTGACTTATGTCTCAGCGCAGATGATCGGAATAGAGAAAAAATAACATCACTTTGTGTTCGATCGAGAATTTAGAGAAAATTGTGCTCCTAGATGAGCCCGTCGCTGGTCCCGCTAACCGCAGTTCAAGATGTATCGAAGAACGGAAAACGGAACATTAGTTCAAACACACCGCAGAGAGCTCGAGCGAGTTTCGGACGGGAGTCACGGGCCCATGAAATGAGATCTGTTCTTGTATTTCATTTCCGGTGCCCGGTCGTCGCAGGAAACAAAGGCTGGTCGTAAATGTCTAGAGTGTACGTCTGTATATATTGCTCCAAATATGAAGAAGCCTAGAAAAGAGAAGAACGAATTGTAGACGTTCGCTGAACTCGGGGAAAACGTCGTCCCCCTTTGAAACGTTCCTTTTTCGCTTGTTCATTCCCTGTTGCCTTTAAAGGTGCACTAACACACGTTAAAAGTTTTCCACTGCGCACTGAAAGTACGCGAAGAATTTGCTCGTTCCACCGTTTCCATATAGGTAAAAAAAAAAATAAAAGCAGCCGCTCGTTAAGATATTTTCGTGCCCCCTATTTCACTCGTTAGGCTGTCTTGGATATTCTTTGATTATTGCCCCTTTCTCCTTCTTGAGGCGTGAAACTAGAATTCGGGGACGAAAAAGCAGAAAAGAACGGGGAGAGAATAGCTGCATCGCGTGCGTTTCTTTCTTCTCTGCGTGCTCAAATGCCATCCCTCGGTTAGCTTGGCAGGAAGACGTTCCTAAGTTTTTATTCGTTATTTCCCCTATTTGCCTGAAAAAGGTCATGTCCGCGACTCCTTGTAGAGCTTCTTTCGAGACGTTATCAGAAACAAAGGAATGACCCGGTGCATAACGGAAGCAAGGCAAAGCGTATTCATAAAAGAGCAAAGGATTAAGGACGAGCCAGTTTTCGCCCCCTTTCTGTTGTTTATAAGCTGTTCATTTTGTTCGCTTGAAGCGGTCTTATACTAGTTGTCTTTCTATCCTAGCCTTCACTTTTCGTTCGCTGAATTCCGGCTCATCCTGCATTCCAAGACTTTCCTCTCGCTTTCAGGAAACCTTGGCTCGCCGCGCGATTTCCTTTCGCAGGACTCTTGCCGTTCTCTCGCCGTTTCTCGCAGTTCCGAGTGCAGCTCTCTTTCATTCAATCCTTCTTGTTTCTGCCGTTAGATGGCGTGCTAGAGAGGGAGCCCGATGTGCCTCTCGTAGAATATGCGCGCTAGCACATCTAGGAATGCACAGGGGCTATTAAAATAAGCGGAAAACAAACAAACAAACAAACAAACAGACAAACAAACAACAGCAACAACAACAACAGGAGGCTAGCGGGAGGGAAGGGAGTGCAATTAAAAGAGCGGAACCACGCGGAATTTTTTTTCTCCCTGCACGCATAAACATAAGGTACGCTCGTACACTACCGCCCCCGCGCTGTCTCTTTTCTTTTTCTTATTTTTTTATGTATTTACTAATCTCTCTGACGAATTCACGTAAAATAAAGCTACTCCCACTTCCCTCATTTTTTGGCTCCTTCTTCACTGATTTTCAACACCGGCAAGTTAAAGCTCGCGGTCGTCATTCGATTACCATACAGGATTCAATGTACGCTTCTATTCTTGTCGCACCAGAAGCAATTTTATTTGTTTCGTTTCGGCTTCCCGGCTAAGTGTTGCGCTTCTCCCAATGCGTATCCGAACGTGCCTAGCAGCCTGATCTTATGGACACACTGCGGAGTCAGGGCTGACGTAGCAGGACTCTCGGTGGTTGCCAGCTGGTGGCGATTCAATCGTGCGAAACTGCGTTTCCGAAATCGTGCTTCGCCCTCTTCGCACTGGGCTGTTCTCTATTTTTTATGCTCTCTCATACAGTATTCACGCTGAATGTTAGGAGTCAGCAGTGCCTATGAATGGATCTTGTTCTGTCAGTTTCGCTAGACCTTGTTTAGTGTCCGAAAAAACCTCCCCTCCTGCGGCCTCTCCGTCATCGACATGAATAGAGCAGTCAGCTGTGTGCCCTCTTTTTCTGCCTGTTGCATTTATAAATATTTTTTACAGTTTAACTGCGCTGTTTAAAAAAAGAAAAAAAAAGAAGAAGAAAAATTGACAAGAAAGTCTTGTAGCTGACATTATAGAGAGCTGCTTCCGGTTCAAGGGCTTCAAGCGCAATTTTATGTATCGGTAACGCATGCCTCCCCTTTTCTAGACCACCCTACATCTATCCGTACGTGTAAGCCAGTTCTCGTGGGCGACAGCGGAATAGTTTTCTGCGCGTATTGCGGGACGTCGCATTCCTTGCTTAGCGATTCTCGTAATGGCTACATCCACCACTGACTTTGCGAAATCCAACGCCATCCAAAAAATTCGCACTCTCGGAAGTGTCTGATCTTACTGAAGTTGTAGTTCGAAAATATCTAAGGTTATACAAATCTATCGCACAAATTTGTGCGCGGACTTAAATTTCCTAACGAACTAATGCAGCAAGACCAGTACCCAATCTAATATACATTATATATCGCCATAAATAAATAAATAAATAAATAAGAGAGAGAGAGAGAGAGAGAGAGAGAGAACAAGGATAGGAAAGGCAGGGAGGTCAACCAGAAATATAAATGAGAAGTCTACACACACTATAAGGCCCGCTTCTTTTGCGTTTTGTGGCATTTTCAGAATATTTTTAAGTACGGAAGAAATGAATGTTGGCGAATGTTGTGTTTCTCTCAGGGCGAACCTTTTATTCCTCAGTCGGTACCTTGGTTATCTGACAAAGGTTGTACACATCCAAAGTCGACTAATAAAGAAGCGAACTTACAAGGCGTTCGCGCACTGACTGCAATGAAGACATTTCATGAAAGCCATTAATGCACGGCTTTGTCAACCCATCACTGTAAAGAACCAATTACCGCGAGTCATTCTAGATCGATGGTGATAGTGACCGATAACCGATGACGGTCATCTTGCAAAAGTAGCCAACTGTAGTCAACGTCGACTGTCAGTGCCAACCAAACAAAACAACAAAAGCTAGCTGATGACTTCATTTCGATCTAGATGGGACCCGATAAACAGTGGTCAGCAAACTGTCACTATATACCTGATTTCTAGATAATCATGACAGGCAAATTTAACCAAGGCGCCAGTGAATCGGAAATCATTCTGACGCGCCAGCAGATTTCTGGAACTAGGCACCTGTTGTCTGAAATTAGGCGCCATGTTTGTATGCTGCAGTGCTACATATGCCGCATCCAAATACCCGTGAAAAGTGGAGATGCCCTTGTTAGCTAAAATAATTTTACTGAAACTTGCTGCAATTAAATAAAAACGCCTATATTCAGTGTATGTCGGGGTAATTTTTTTTTTTTTTTTTACTTCGACGTGACACCTCCTAATGACCTAAATTCACCACGTTTTAATCATTTGAAGCGTAATATTCATAAATCCATAAGGAATAGGTCAAGACAAACAGATAGCCCATTCCTGTAGACTGCATCTATTGCGAAATCTAACACAATATCCATAGTGGACTTGCTCTTCTTCTCTTAATCTTTCCCTCCCCTTTCCTCCTTCCTCCTGTGTAGGGTAGCCAACTGGGCTCAATCCTGCTTAACCTCCCTGCCTTTCATTTATCAGTTTCTCTCTCTCTCTCTCTCTCTAGAAGGAAGGAAGGAAGGAAGGAAAAAGTGGAGAAGGAAAGGTAGGGAGGTTAACCAGTTTCGCTTAACCGGTTTGCTACCCTACACATGGGAGAGGGATGGGGGAGATTAAAGATGGGGAACGGGGAGAGGGAGAGAGAGCACATAGAGACGGCAATATTACTATATCATGCCAACGCTACGAGAAGTGCTGCGCACTTGTGCCGGCGCATTGCTCACGTGCGTAAATTGACTATTTCGCATAAACTGTAAGCTAAAGCTTTGCCCACTTCAAACACTTTATTCGACGTAGCTTTAAGGATTGCGACGCCTGTTCGGGGCGTGAAGATAAGAAATTATAAACCCTCCTCTTTTCGATTCGAGGCAATCTGTTCAAAAAAAAAATGCGAAGGCCTCAATCATCAAACACCTCTTCGGAAGAGTCACTACAATTCTCAATTTCTTATTAAATTGCAACGAACTTCTTTCAAATTCATTTGTCGCTAGCCCAATAAATTCATTCCCGCATTGCATGTGCGTGTGAATGAAGGCGTCGTAGTTGGTTCCAAGCTTAACTTTCTTTCGTAATGCGAAATTTCATTTGGGCATAATGGTGGCTGCACTACGAACCCAGTTTCTTCCTTTTTTTTTTTCCTGCGTTGCTATAGCGTTGGTGTTGTTTCACATCACGTGCATTGCCAAATTAAACCTGAAAAAAAAAAAAATAAGGACACCTCCAGTGCCGGGCGCAGTGTATAATATGTCGTACGTAACCTTCCTTTGCTCGGAGCAAACATGGAAAACATTTCGAAGTTGCGTGATTCGCCACCAGTACTTCGAGGTTTCGAGCTTTCGCAACTTTACTACAACGCCTGCAAGCTTTAGGACATTGGGGGGGCTTTCCGGGGTATTAAACCGAAAGGAACTTGTTTCGAAACTTTGAAGCTCAGGTTTAGGGGAATTTAAGAACACTAAGCTCTTCAGTTGCACCGGGATGGCTAAGGGTAAAGTAGTGTTGAACTTCGTTTTAAAAAGAGGGGTTAAACAACGGAGGAGAACAAACGCAAAATTTCGGCGTTGTGTTTCCGTGTATTATTTCTGTATTTTTTCGTTCCTAGTGTTTTCCACGTTCGGCTGACCTCTGAGCAAACAAATACGCGCTTCTTCAACAGCTCCATGCCCATTTGATTGATTGATTGATTGATTGATTGATTGATTGATTGATTGATTGATTGATTGATTGATTGATTGATTGATTGATTGATTGATTGATTGATTGACTTGGATGTATGATGTTTTTATCTACAAATAAGGCGTTTCTTAAGATACATCCGACACTGAGAAAAAAGAGCATCAGAGCTTTTCCCAGAAGTCTGAGTATCAGAAACTCTAATTACTTAATTTGCCAACTTCGGACTGTGGATAACAATGAATATCTCAGATATTTGGCAAATGCATATGCGCTGCCTTAGGTTAGGTCTCTGTGCCCATCTTCTGAAGCTTGCTTTCCAAGGAATATAACCTGCCAAAAAAATGGCCTTTAAATAATTTGTCCCCATACTTCACAACGTTAAGATCGTGAATTAATAGTCAGAAGAATTAGACGCTGCGCGCGATGCCTTGAGTTGTTTGCAATTCACGAGAAACACCTTCGACGTGTTGCCAACGAACCCACTGGAAAATGTTCTTTTTTTGCCCCTTTTGTTCCGTTTGCCTGTCATTTGTTGTTCAAGATAGACGTAATATAAATAATTCACTTCAGTAATAACAATTTGGCAGGATAGAGTGAAGTGGTCAAATTATAATAGCCTGAAAATGGCTTAAAATATAAGTTTCCGGCACGCAAGTAGCTTTCGCGAATGAGCGTGCACGGCGAACGAAGTGTGTGGTTTTATTTTACGCGGTTGAACGAGAACGTGCAGTCGTATATATTTAAGTTTATATCATTCTCATTGTTCACAAAGCTTGTTTCAGTATAGGCTTCTTCCTATCGGAAGCAAGAAGGCTTATCTTTCCTTACCGAGATCCCGCACTTGCGGGAAGGAATTAATAAATTTCTTGCGGCGGTCTCCCAATTTGTTACAGCCATTCCGTTAGTTCTCCGGGGTTTTGTGCGGTCTTCTCTCGTAACCACTCAATGCGATTGGTCTTCGACCTTGGCGAATTCTCTGGTATATAAACGCTGCTCCACGAAGGAAGCATCATTCATTATCATCGTGAGCATCGAGCAGTAAAGCGTCTCAACCGCACAATTCGATATACGAGCTCCGAAAAGAAAGATAAAAATAAAACACGCATATAACGTTCTCATATTTTGTCTCATCGTTTCCGCTTACTTTGACCACGTGTTGGGCTCTAGCCGACCGCTAACAGCAGTGGCGTTTATCCGAAACCACTTCCAATTCCGACAGTCAAGAAACGAACACTCACACAGGCGACATGCATGTCAGCTTTTCTTTTTCGTTCTTTCTTTCTTTTGCGTTTTTCTTTTTGCTTCTTTTCTGCCTTTGCTCTCCGTTTCCAATTTTCTATTATCAGCGCCTTGCTTTCTTTATCGAGACGTCAACAGGTGTTTGTGAGATATCTGTTTGATCTGTGACTCGTCCTCCCGTTTCCTTATGAATTCGCTCTCTCTCAGATCCTCTTTGTCCTCAGATGTAGCCCTTATTGGGACAGTCGTGACCGTCACAAAGCTTTGTTTGCCTCACTGGACTTCTTAACAGACTGCAATATTTTTTGAAGTGGTTCAATTTAGCTGTGAGGCATAATTTGAGCTTAGATGCTCGAACTGTACACGTCGATGGAGTGCCGCGTGGTCGATATATATCACAATAATAACATCCTTCGGATACAGCGATCACCCCCCCACCCCCCCATTCTGCAACTAATACACTATCCGCACTTATAGGCTACCCTTTCATATAAACCATCCAACCCATAACATTTCGACATTTCCTCTACTTCACGAAAAGAAGAAAAAAGACAGAAAATGTAGCCATTATGACAACTGACGCAGATCTCTGGCGATCAATCAAAAATTAGTTCGGGAGCCTTCGTTACAAATGTAAGCTGTCGTGAGCGTCTGAACGCCGTTGAGTTGTGTGGTCTTCTCACTCAAGGAGCGCTGAAGGACTTGAATTATACCAGCTTCTTTGTTGACGCAATCTCTCTCTTCGTAATAGGTACTTCTGTTCCTTTCTTGTTCTGCATGTGCGGTCACGTTCACTGCCTCCACTACGAGGAGATATCAGCGGACCTTCATTCTTCTCGTGCCCCCTTCAGCCGAAAAAAGAAAAATAATGGCGCAACCATGTGCCGGCGTAAGTACGCGTTCCAAAACATGCCATCGGTCCGTCCCTCAACAACAGGCGCCGCTATGCCGCCACCGCCGCGATCCGGCGCCCGAGTTCCTCCAAAGCCAGCCAGCCAGCCACTGGCCGGGGGCCTGTTCGATTGGCCCGAAATAGGAAAGCAGCCACGCTATCCAAACCTTGCGCTCTCTCTTCCCTATCGCGCGCATTTCTTTTCTTTCTCCCCGCTTTTCCCTCTCGCCCATCCCGATATCCTGATCGTCGCGCGCGCTTCCTTCCCTTCGCTCCCGCTCCGTTTCCTCCTTTCCCCCCGCCGTCGCCCATTCACCGTCTCCCCACCATTAACGAAGCGCCGGCGAACGCGCTGTTCTTAAACTTAGCGGCCACGCGCGCCGCACTACACTGCCATTACGCTGGCGCGCGCGGGCTCGCGCCCGGCATTAGGACAAACCGGGAAGTGCTTCCTGCGCAGGTCTAAACTAGCTAAGCCTCGCGCGTGTATACCCGGACAGGTAAAAGTTGCTCGCGATAACTTACGAAGATGCCTCACAGTACAGGGCTGCGTATGCTGGTCATAAGCGTTCCCATACCTTTAATAAAACGTCTCGATCGTTGCGTCTCAGCGAACCGGTAAAGAACGGCGCCAGGAAGTATGGCTGGCCGATTAATACTGCTCGTAAATTTGCGCGAGCCCTCGGTGCGGGAAGACGAGTAAATTAGGACAAGCTCAAGGGGCGAATAGAAAAGCTGTCGCTTCGGTTGTATAAAGCGCGATGCACTGACAACTGACGCGTTAGTAGCGCAACTATAAGGCCTGCAACTCTTTCGCGCGCAGTGCTGCAGTTGCACAAAACGCATACGCAGCAGCATCGCGGAAACAATCGGGGCGCGTATTCTATAGAAAGCTCCTAAGGCTAAAATTTGTCGCACGAGTAAATGTCAGCCAATCGTGATGAGGCAGCCGGCCTTTGTCAAAGAGCACTTATGAGTTTGTGAATTCGGTCCCCGGTGCCCAATTCACGAGGCTTTTCGTTCGTATAAGTGCTTTTTTACCATTGATTGATCGGCCGCCGCATCGCTGGTACTATGTCCCACATCCCGATTGACTCCAGCATCTGCCCTCGTGGACGGCATCAGCGTCAGAACGCTCTTGCGAATGTGGGCCCAGCTTCGCAAAAGCGCCGCTGTTGATTCCCGCTTGTTCCAATCCTTCCTCTCATGTTCTTGCTGCCGGCTTTTCTAAACTTCATTGTCACCTCTTCATCATTCCATATAAACCACCATCGCGCGTATACCACAACCGATTGCCTCGCCAAGTCTTGCCGATTTTGGCGAACTCGACTCTTGCCTGTCTAACTTTCTCTGAGCAAACCTATATCTGAGCGAACCTATATATGTAGCAGGAAGAATCTTTCGCTCGAACACTCAAAGCACCTGGCGGCTGGCAAATGGGAGCGTCATATTAATTCACTCGAGCGAAATTGTGTGTTTTTCTTTACGGAGAAAATATGGATGAAGAAAGAATAACGCGAGTTGCATACTACGCCCGTACCGCTATATAGCCAAACCTATCCTGCAGTTCTTGCTGCGCCGATGCCGGAAGTACTACAATATTTTTTATTATTATTTCTCTCCTTTAGAAACGCTACATAATGTGCATATCGCACGCCTCATGTCGACAGTTGCAAGAAGCACGCGTATCTACATTAAAAGAATGTTCTAAGACAAGGATTTAACACACGCCGCTGCTTCGTCCCCACACGAATGTCACGACAAGATTGCATATTTTGTTCAGCATCGTGCGATAAAACTCGCGGCACCGTTTTGTTTCGTCCGCACGTATACTTGCTGTCACGTCGGCAAACCAGTCAACCACGTGTCACTCTCGCCTGCGCTTTCCTTATTAAGCAACTCGCTGCCATACAATTGCTAAGTGCAGACACACAATCGTGCTTTTCCTAGCCCTTCCGAATGAGTCGGTCAAGCGAAGATGCCACGTGCTTCTTCGGACGATGCGGACCGTTCAGCTTGGTAATGTCGCAAAAGATTTGCGCGAGAAGGCAGGAACCGTAAACGCGAAATCAACTTTGAATATTGTCAGAATGAAAGCGCACCCAACTGTGTACAATGTGGGCGCGTTTAGCAAGCACTCAAGCTCGATTACCTATATGGAGACGAGTGGCCGCGGACAAGCTTATAGAGCGAGGGACACAGTTTTACGCCTCGGTCAACCACGGGAGTGTGTACGTAACAGTCGCTTCGCTCGTATAGCCGACGGGCACAACCGACGCGGGATGCACACAACGGATGGCCGAAGCCAGCGGCACACACGGGCGTCGCGGACCCGCATGGATACCGCTGCCTGCATGCGCTGTTAACGACGCGGCGCATCCTTTCTGCCAACAGCGGCGACGCTTTAGAAAACTATACGTGCGCGGGCTCGGAAGCGCACGCTCGGAGAACTAGTGCGGGATTCCACGCGCTTTTTCGAGGTTCTCCGCGTGTGTATATACGTATACAAACACGGCGCGAATGCGTCGTGCTCGGCAGTATTACGCCGTCGGCGCGGGAAAAATATATATGTGCGTGCGTGTGCGTGCGTGTGCGTGCGTGTGTGAGTGTGTGTGTTCTTAGGTTTCTTCGTGGTTGCAGGTTAAAATACCTGCTGCGCAATTGTTTGCCCTCAGTTTCGCGATGCTGCTGGGTCTGAAAAGAATGTGCACGGCTCCAGACGGTGCGAGGAAGCTTATCGCACAGTACTCGAGGATTACGCCTCTGCGTGATTGTTTGTGTGTGCAGGGCGCGCAGTATAATTCACCTCAAGAATTGGCAAATCCTACTCCTTGGTATTATTTGTTTCGGAGCAAGATGCTATGCTTTCGACGTAGTTAACTCCGGTATTTATTTATAGACCATCGTTAGCAATGGAAAGTGTCTCATTGTTTTCTAGACCATTAAAGGCATGGAAGCAAGCTTTGGTTATCTGTAAGGGAGACTCAGAGCGAGTGCGCAATTTTGCTGCCAATATTTTCAAATGAGCAAATGAGAAGGATCACGAAGGAAATACTCATAATCACCTATAATTTTCTCACATACGAGCCCTTTGTTTACATGTTTCCTCGGCGGCTTTAATTTTACCGAAACAGTGAAATCGCAAGAAGTTCCTGTTACTATATACTGTGCTTGCCATCGGTTCTTCGCGCGCTAAATGTAATTTGTGTGTAGGCCGGGAGACTCCTACCTTTATATTTTCGTTAAGTCGAATCAGTTTAATTTCTTTTTGCCTAGCCAGTACACTTTAAGCCAATCATCATTTCGCATTGGAATGGCAGACAACGCTCTCTGCCATGCCTGTCTTTGCGAGGAGACGCTAGAACACATTCTGTGCGACTGTCCTGAATATAATGTTCAGCGACAGTCCCTGGCATCCGTTCTAGCGCACACTGACACTAGACCATTGTCACTCGAAACGATTTTCACATGTCGCCGACAGAAGACATCGCCGCTGAAGGCGACGAAGGGACTACTTCGGTTTTTGAAAGAGGCGGGATTGGACAAGTGGCTGTGACAGTGATATCACGTACCACGCAAGAGTGATAGACTCTAACTGACGATGCGTGTGCTGTGCTATGTGCTCTCTCTCTCTCTCTCTTTCTCTCTCCTCACGTTTCATTCCCCCCATCCCACTCCCATGTGTAGGGTAGCAAACTGGTTGAGCTTAACTGGTTAACCTCCCTGCTTTTTCTTTTCTACTTTTTCCTTCCTTCCTTCTTTTTGTGACCTCCTCTGTTCGTATAGTCTCTTGCACTACGTCATATGACCTCCTGTGGCCACCACTTACCCGAATCACATCGGAACCGTGCCATAAATATTTCATTCCCACAAGAGAGCAAACATTCACTTATACATCCGCTGTGTTAACCAAACTTCTCCTGCCGCATCGACAGGATATTTCGCGGAAATTGCGATCATCCCTGGAAGAGACGCTGAAAAGAAACAATAAATCAATTAACGCCTGATAAAGTATTCTCTCGTGGTCTATATTTGCGTTAATTTTGCAAAGAGCAGTTGATTACTGGAAGAGGAAACATAGGCGCTACTACCATATTTTTTTATTATTTCAAGCCGATACACAATCGCAGGTGTACGTCGATGTGACGTCACGTGAGTCAAAGTTTTCACTCGTACTTGGGTACTTGTGACACCGTGAGCTTTCTCCAAACTTTATATAGTTCAGTCTTCTTTGACTCCTCTTGATGACACTGTGGCCCATATTAGCCGGTAAACGATTAACAAGGACCAAACAGACGCTGTCGAAACCCGTGACGTCGCAGCGATCTCAGTGCGAAAACTGCAAGGCGGGTGGCGTCACCCGCCTTTTGTTTTTGCGACTTGCGATCCTTCAACTGTGCGCGAAACTGTGCTCTCTATCTCCTCTCTCGCTTCGTCCGCATACCCCTTCCCCAAGTGCAGGGTAGTAAACGGGACGCGCGCCTGGTTAACCTCCCTGCCTTTCCTGTCTTTTATTTCTCTCTCTCTCTTCCTGACCCGTTACCAAGTATCCTCTTAAGCTTAGAGATTTGGAGCGAAACTACTAAAGTACGTTCGACGACCGCTTTTGTACGGCGTCGTGATCGGTATGAAATGTCAATCGTAGAAGAGCCAGCAACGAAGCCAACGTCGCAACCCCTAATTTTGTTTGGAACCTAGCAATTAGAAGTTATGAAATTAAAAGCTACTTTACGTAAACCTAGTCGAAGGCACAACTCGGCGCAGCTTATATTAGCTAGTAAAGCGTAATTTCTGTCTCCCACGTCGCATTTAATTCACCTACTACACATATGAGGTCTACAGCAAGGGGCCCAAATCGACAAGTAAATTGTGGGTATTTTAAGTCTTTTAGCCAGGATCCCCCTTTCCGGTGAATCCCACTGGTGTACAGGTCTGGGGCAGTCATCCGAATCCTCGAGCGAGCGCTCTGATTTCGCGGTTCCGAATCTGCCAGTGGAAAACAAGCGTGCAGCTCCGCGCCATATCACAGCGAAAGCCGTTGCTCTCGACCCGTTCTGGAAACGGGGCCTCACTTTCGCGCAGTGCGTACCCATGGTAAGGGAAGTCTCTCTCTCCTAGCTTGTGTTTTATTGCATGTGCTCGACTTCTGCGTCGAATCGGTAATAATCCGCATGGGCTAACATAGCCGCAGACGGCGCCGAATGGGCGTCATGAGGCGATGCGGCATGGCGATGTTTGGTACCATACCGCACCCCATTGCCACTGCTACCACCAAAACGACCAAACTGCTCCAGTTCATTCCGCTCCTCTCGGCAGGTGGAAGTGATGTGCAACAGGCCTTGGAAGTTACGGCCTAATCAGTGTCGCCGACCACGAGGCGATAGCGAACTGTCGATCCGGCGCTGAGCTAGTTGAAAGAACCAGTGGAACACGTTAACCCGCACCATATATAACAGTGGAATACGGAGTCAACGCCGCGGGGAAAAAAAAGAAAAGAAAAATGTATTACTCTGCGGATCTACAAGTAAAATTCACCACTAGTAACTGTTCATGTGAATACGTTCGTGGGATGCAGTTTCTTTACATATTTTAGGAATTTAAAGGGAAAACACGTTCGTACAAATCCCGGGGACAGTGAAGCGTATGAAAAAGCTCCGGTATGCCGAAGGGATTGCACATGATATAGTGGAGTGGTTCCTGGGTCGGGTAGATCTTGAACAGTGGCAATTCAGACCCTAGGGTCTTCCCAAAGGTGTGAGAACTTCTTTACACAGCTTCACTCTCTTTGTTGCACGAGGTAAATACGAAGTACCGCTTACGACACATTCGCACAACTGCTGGAGCCAAATAATGCATTATGTAATGCAACATGCTCGCTATATCCTGCTCAACTTGCAACTTTCCCCTGGCCACGTACGCGATTCTTCCGTGAACAATGACACATTTTTTTTTTTAAACATAGAACACACTGTCGCATTTTGTCCACGGCTTATGTACTGCTTTTAAACAGGCCTATTGTATACAAAGAGGTATGCGCCACAATAGCGAACTTCGCCAAATGACGTTGGTAGAGCAGCTCGAGTGAAACAAGGGCCGGCGCACTCACGAAGGCGTCTCGTCAATGTCTGCTATAGACAAATAACTTTGCATGAATTACAGCCTCTAACCAATGCGCCATTTTAACGAAAACTAAAGAGTAACAATACGTTTATGCTGGTAAAATGTTCTTCGGAAATTCCCAGAAGTCAGTGTGACGTTACGAATTTTTCAAGTGTTTTCCTAGCATTCAGGCCGATTTGGTGCTAGAAAACTTACGGCAAATGCTGTAAGTTCACTTTTCAGTTACCAAGACAATGTAGCCCTTGTTCTCGTTTTCCTTTTTCTTTTTTTTCTTGCCTCAATTGCGGTTTTCTTAGTGCTCTCCCGCAGACGTTTACTTCACGGAAACTATTTATCATCGCCAGATATGGCTCAACGCGTGTATATACCCGTCTGCATTATCGCTACAGATGCGCCGGTCACCGTCTTCATCCTCTACGGCATTGGGCAACGAAACAACAAATGCTACATAAATATTCTCACCGCAACAAGTGAAGGCTAACGAGCGCATCGTTACTTTATTGAACCGAATTGACTTCTTTCGGCTCTTTCGATCTCTCGTTTTAGACGAACAGTGTTCTTTCGCTCGATCGGTGCCCCGTTTTCGTGCTCGAACCTTCCCCGCCGGACACTTGCTCTACAGCGCAACCGAGATTCCGGGGCAAGTTCTTCTCCGAACGCCACCGACTGTATGGCTCATTGAGACTCATGCACTTGCTGTAAGCACGACACCTTTATGTCGTCCGCGAGTTTCGTGCTCAGTGGCAATAGAGCTGTGTGTCGTTTCTCCGTCGCCTGTGTCGACGGTTCCAGATCGCGTTTGTCACCGATGTCCGCGTCGCCTCTCTTCGCGAGATGCGCCGAAGCCTACTTTTCTGCCTCAGGTAATACAAGCTTCAACTCCACGTCGTAACGGCAAACCGAATGTGTGGTCTACACTCACCGTTCCTATAACACTCCAGCAGTCGCATCTTGTGCAGTAACCTATAGGTATCCCTAGCAGCGTAATTTACTGATGCAGTTCACCGTGTCTTTCACTTCGGCGTCCCTTTAAAGCGACAGAAGACCGCTCTCCGCGACGCACACACTTTTGCATCTCGTTACCGCGTGTCATCTCCTCCTTTCATTCGCGTTTCTCTTAAAGCGACTCGTAGTCATTTCTCTCAGAACTCGTTAGCGCCTTTCAGACACCATTCTTCGGCGAGCAGGCGCGTCCGCGCAGGCAGCGTCCAACGTTGTCCGCTGCAACATTTAAAAGATAAACAAGTAAAAAAGAACGCGGCCTCTATCTTCCCGGCGCGCTTGCTTGCGTGCGTGCGTTCGTGAGCGAACGGGAAAACAAGGCGTCAGCCAGGCGCGCCTTCGTGGGTGCAAAACGTGCGCGCCAGACCGGAGCTTCAACCGCAAAGCTACAGCGACAGCAGCGGGCGCTGCGCCGGACAGGCGCGACGGAACGGCCGCTTCGGCCCCGGGCGCCGACGCGCGCCATTCATCCCGCGTCAGTTGGAAGCGACGCGCACGACTCGGCGCCCGTAACTGTACGCCGCGCGGCTCGGCGGTATATGCGCCTGCGACGAGGCAGTGTAGCGTGCAGACCATACGTAACTGGGAATGCGTGCACGTCGTCGTGGTGGAAGCCTTCGAGCAGCATGCGCACCGTATAAAGGAGTTAAGCCGTACGGCGTTTCAGTGGATACCAGGGCATCGTAACGTTCCTGGCAACACAGCAGACGATGAAGCAGCACGACAAGCAAACCTCAAAGATGATATGCTTCCGTTCCCGATTTCAAGGAATGAATTACGCTGCATTATAAGGACTTCTTTCAAAATGTGTAGAAATGCGTGGTTTCACGAGAATTCTGAGAGCTTGGATTTGTATCATATTGATCCGTTTATTGAATTCGAATTTTCATTGTCATTACACAGAAATATGGAAACTCTTACTCATCTATTAAGGCTACGCGCTGCCTACACAAAACGTATCTTACGTAGAATTGGCCTTGCGGAAACCCCCGAATGGGATTGTGGATTTGTAGATGAGTATGCTGTGGCATACATCAAACGCCTTACTGAGGTCAAAATAAATAATATCCAGCTGTCCTTTCTTATACACTGCTTGAGAGGTACGCGTCATGAAGCTAACGAGGTTGGTAGTTGTGGAGCGTCCCGATATGAAACCATGCTGCTGAGGAATGACTGAATGAAATTATTGAGTGCAGAGTTGGTTCGAATAATTTAGATGCTGCGCATAGGAGAAAAGTAGGCCTGTAGTTACTCACAGTAGTTTTTACCTCTGTCTTAAAGACGGGAATGACCCGCGTTGTTTCCCAAGTCTTTGAGAATGTGTTCGTCTTTAAAGCAGAAATAAAAGTACAAGTAAGCAAGGACCCGCACGTCTTAATCAATGAAGGTGGAATGTCATCAGGACCACACGAGAAAGACGGTTCTAAACGTTTGATGCTCTTAAAGACAAGTTCCTCTGACACTAGACTTGAATCCAGGGAAGGGTGATTGGAAAGCTCAGTAACTCTGTCACTGTAACCTTCCCCGTACACAGACCCGAAGCGTAGGGCGAAGGCGCCCGCAACATCTGGAATAGGTTGGTTGCCGCCACTAAGTAGAGAGATATTTTGTTTCATATTGTTTAATGTCTGTTCACGAACGTGTCTCCAAAAACACTGAATTTTTAGAAGTACTAGCTTCCACATATGCTTATATAGATGGAATGACCAAGCTTGTAAAGACGTTTAGAGAGTGCCCTGCACATTTTAAAATCCATATGCCGGTGTTCCTGATTTGTACGCTGTGTCTTCATGTGAGCACGGTCTTTTAGTTTAAATGTCGTTTTCAGTTCAACAGAAAACCAGTCGGGAAATATAAAGCGTTTAGTACCTTTTGGTGGTATAATAAAGTTCATTTCATCGTGAATAATATTCGTGAATGCCGTGACTTGGTCATTGGGATCTCTTAGTTCCACTACTGAATACGAATCCTCATTATTAAGATAGGGGTAAAGACCCACGTAATCTCCGCTTAAGAAATTAAACCTAATAATAATAATAATAATAATAATAATCATAATAATAATAATAATAATAATAATAATAATAATAATAATAATAATAATAATAATAATAATATATGTATGTATGTATATATGTACATTACAAATCACTGGCTATATTGCTGGCGTAAACGTGTTGGCTACGACATAAACACAAATAGTTTTTTTTTTTTTTGCATCTTCCATTTAGAAGCGAAGAACGGTACATCAGCCCGTATTCACGAAAAGTACTTACGCTAAAATTATTCGTAAGCGCGCATTCCAGCCAATCGTGATACCGTACGTGTTACTTGCAAAGGCCGCCGGCCAATGGGAAACAGCGCTTACAAAGAAAAGATTTGTGAATTTGACCCCAGAAGAACATGGCTAGGTGACGTTGAAGTCAGCGCCGCAGAATGTCGCGATCGGCGGTGCCTTTCCGGCAAGCATTTTAATGTTGTTGCGGTATGGATCTACCCTCTACAGATGGTCTGCATTATGCGTAACGTTTGTTCGCAATCTTTGTTGCACAGCTTGTTCCACTGCATTCATGAGCAGCATACACTGGGTGTTCCTGCGAAGACCTTTGCCAATTTTCAAAAATCGCCTGTGGCGAATGGTAATACTCTATTCCTTGAGCTGGGTTGCTCGAAGAGGCTAACATTATTTGCACGAGATCTCGAAATGAATATTTAATTAATCATTAAAATTTACTAACGATCTTTAGCTCTGTACTTTACGGGTATATTGCGACTTGCATATTGTATAGCCGAGAATTCGCAAGGCAGATCCACTCGGAACGAACTGCCAGGATGGGACCAGTTTCGAGGCACTAATTAGCGATCTTTGCAAAGAAATATGTTGGTGGTCCAGTTACTTTCGTGCTGCAATACATAAAACGGCGTTTTGTTAAATAAATAAGTGGAACGAGAGCGCCTTCTTACTACAAGTTTGATGACGCGTATCTCGAAAATGGTGTCATCCACTGAATTCATTTCAAGAGTTTATGCCTTGCAGTCTCACCGTCTGCAATTCGTAAATTGTTACGTAATGTAATTAGTTTAAATTTAATTCTTGCATGTCAGTAATTAGTCAATTACGAATTCCGATTTCTCGTGCAAATAATGTCCGTCTCTTTCTAGCAATTCAGCTCAAACATTAGAATCGTGTTAACTGACATAGTCGATCTTTGAAAAATAGCTCAATGTCTTCGCAGAAACACACAAGACATCGCAGCAGTACGCTGTTGTGAAAGATGGTCTTATTAGTTTTAAGCAGCGGCTTCATAGGCCCCATTCTGATGTGTAGTTTTCAAATTTCCCCTCATTGAAGATGCCAGTATTGGAATCTATCCCGACGTCCTTCGTATATGTAAGTTGCTATAGGACACCGTAGCTGCCGTACTCTTCCATTCAGCTTGGTTTTCTCGACGTGATAGACTAACGCTCTTGTGTCCTCCCTCTACTAGATCCCCTTCCGTCACGTTTTCAATAAGCGTGTCTAACAGCACAATGCGACCTACGACGCTTGAGTAGAACAATGAAACGAAGCCTCGCACTAAGGGCTCCGGCCAAATAGTTGGGCTGCGTCTTCTTCATTCCAACCGGTTGTCTATCGTCACTACACATCGGTTCAGAATGCGGGTGCACCTCGAGCACGGAAGAATGAAATTTTCGTGCCGAGCAGGGGGGGGATCTCAAACAATCGCCATTATTCTCGCGACAGATGAACGACAGGCACACGAATCAACGTCACACGCAGCGCGCCTGCGGCAAGGCTGCGTCGCCCGCTGGTTTCGCGACTGCATAGAAGACGCGCGACTCCCCATGAACGGTGCGTGCGACTCCCCCCGGCTTGTACAGCGGTGCTTTCGCTTCGGCGGAACCGGTTTAATCCTGTCTCGCGTGCGGCCCCGTAAGTTCAAGGCAAGTGCCCGGCGGCAATTACCAAGCTTTAAGGGGACCCGTGAAATTGGCGATGGCCGTCGCAGACCCAGTACGTCATTCGCGCAAGCGTCTATAACCTGATCTTGCCTGTACACAAGCAAGACATTTTATGCACATATAAATAGTAATTCCTCCTTAATGATCCCTTTGATGTATTTCTTCTGAAGTTAAACACGCTACTGATCGTTCTACTTCAACGTGAACAACTGTGTAGACCTTAGTTTTTCTATCTCTAATTCCTTTTTTTTTTTCATAGATGGGCGAGATGCGGAAGCGGCGTTTGGCGAATGTGAGATTGGAGCTCGGCACCATATGCGGGTGGGGAGGTGGGGGGGATTATATTGTCAGAACATTAGGTACACTAGACAAAAGAGACAGGATAACCAACACGATTAGATCTTTGCGGTACGTACAGCGCACTATTATTGGCCTTATCATGTGTGGGTCACCCTGGGAACAACATTTTAACAACGGTACTTGTCCTCGTCTCTTGAAGTAGTTATTTCAGTAATCTTCGCTTAAACACTTTCTCCCGTGTAGGGCAGCAAACCGGAAGGTGCGTCTGGGCGACCTCCCTGCATTTCCTTCCTTCTTTTTTTCTTCCTCTTTCCTTTCAAATTATTTTTTATGTGAATTACTTCTAAGAGAAATCAGTCGTAAAGACCTCTACATCCGGTATCTGGCAAGTAAGGGTACGCGTGAATAGGATTTTCCTTCCATTCTGTAGCAGCTAACAAACAACAACTTTCTAAAGTTTAGGTCGCGGCAAGGTCGTCGTGGTTGCAGAAGTATATATAGGCCCCGCGCCGCTCTCAACCAGCTCTCTCCTTCTTCCATGTCTCCCAGTATTCATGGCTGTGAAACCGAAATTATCGCGGCAGCGGCACGCAGTCACCCCTAATGGCTTTTCCTATTGTCGCGTCCCTATTCATGCACCTCTTCGCTGCCCCAAGTCCACTCCGTTGTGCGGACAGTACAACTATACGAGCGCAACGACGCGCGATCTGCGACGCTGCCGCCATCAACATCTGCCGTCGCGACCGCTCATTTCGCCGGCGCTCCCTTTCACGACGAGAAGCCCAGCGCCACGCGACTTGAGATATACACGCATGCATGCCGGCCTCCGGCGGCCCCATCGGCTAAGCGAACCTCTTCTTTATACGCGCACTGTTTCTTTGTTTTCTTGCCTTTTTTTTTTTTTGGTTACGGCGCGTACATTTTTAATGGAGTCGGCCACGCGAATCGCTCCGGGCCAGCGAGGGTCCTCTCGCATTGCACCGCGTCATCTTCGCGGGGTCCGTTTCCTCTTCTTGGACGGGCCGTCTACTTCGTTACCGCCGCGACCTTGCCGCAGAAAGAGATGCAGGATTTACACGTCCGCACCCCTCGCTGCCGGGGCCATGCGCGCACACCCACAAAAAATGTCCTTCAGTTTTTTTGTTTCATGCTGTGTAGGGGACCCCACGCCTTCCTTTGTGTGCACTTGTGCCTGTGCATGCGTGTGTCTTTTCGCGCAGTTTGTGTTGTGACTGCCTTCTTTGTTGGGATTGTTGGTGTGTTCATTGTCCAGGTGTTATTTTTTTATAAGTGCGTGTGTGTGTGCTTGTGAGTGCGTGTATGTGTTTTTGCGTCTGTGTGTGTGTGTGCGGGCGCGCGTCCGCGGCTGTTATTGTTTTCCGATCTCCACAGTATACAAGAACTAGCGCGTAAAAACTCAGCGCCGTTGCTTGCGAAGATCCCGGCCGCTTTCTCGCGCCTGCGTGGGGTTTGAAGAATACCCTCGCTCGTCGGCATATAGGGGCGGCGTCTCGGACAATGAGCGATTGTTCTTTGTGGCCGGGGGCTACGTGTCGCCGTTATGAATAACGATGCCCTACAAACAGTGACATTGACACCCATTTGTCCTCCAAGTACAGTCTGCACGCTGTCTTTCTTATGAAGTGACACCGATGAAACCGCCAGCCGTATAGATGTCATTACAAAAAAAAATTATTCTAAGGCGGACGAGGTTCCCCATTTCTCCTGTTCAACTCGTTCAAACAATTCCAGCACATGTGCACGTGAAACATGGAAAGGCACGGCCACTGCCGCAACTGCGATTAAATTTTTTGTATAAATGTATATACGGGAGATTCTGCAAAGCGATCGCCGTATAACTCTACAACACTGAAGGGAAAAAGCGCACATGCACAGTTATGGGAACTGTGTGTCTAAAGGGGACACATTTGACGTATATTTCACTCGGATTTCACTGTTTTGCGAGCATAGATATGGGAAAACTCACAGGACGGATGCAACAAACAGATGTAAAATGTAACATCAGCTTTAGATATCGCCAGCCTTGAACATTCTGGCACTTTTCAGAGCCCGGACGTGACACCGATTACCAGTCGCTTTCTCGCGTCGGCGCGGGGTTTAAAGAATGCCGTTTGTTTAGGCTTTGAGTTTGTGTTGTGGAGCAACGGAAATGTAAAATTACCCATGAAATTTCAGAAGTTTCGCGCTTCCTGCTGAATTCTATTCATTCCCAAGTCTAAATCAATATTGCAACAACCACCAACAACAATTTGAGTTTTACTCCCACTTTAGGTAAATTTCGTTATGATGCAATGATCGGTTGCATAATGACACCATTTCGGCTTTTCCGGGCACGCAACGATAAGAGAATACGGGAGGCGATCCAGAGTTGAAGCTTCCTGCGCGGAGCAATTAAGTCGCTTTGTTTCAGGCTTTCGCCATCGGTATAGCTGCTGCTGCTGTTCCCAAAGAGCGAAATGTGGGCAAGGGAAGCACCAGTCAGAATGAAATGGGCAAATATGCTTTGCACCGCTTTATATTGTTGTCGAGCTCATCGTATGTACCCATGTAGAGCGCAAGGAAGTAATGAGAATTACGAGAAAAAAAAAACGCCTGGTGCAGACAACAGGGGACCATTGGCCTATTTTATCCCCCTTAACCCTTCCCCCCGTGCAAGGTAGCCAACCAGAACTACCTCTGGTTAACCTGCCTGCCTTCCTCTGTATTCTCTCTCTCTCTCTCTCTCTCTCAGCGCGCACGGGACATCCCAAGGAGGGATAGACTATACAGCGGACACAACATTGGGAGTAAAAAAAAAAAGAAAATAATAATAAATTGTGTGGTTGGACGTTCCGAAGTAGCACAGGGAGTTACGATCGAGGGACGCTGTATATAGCAGAGGGCTGAGTATTAATTTTGGCCAGAGCGTTTTTCGCGTTAAGTTCCTATCGGGATTTGGCCGCCGTAGTCAGGATCGAACCCACAACCTCGCACTGCGCAAAGCCTATGGCCACTGAGCTATACCTCGGTGGATACAGCCTTGATAATTAGCGTTGTATTGTGTGTACGGAACGTCTTTCGGCCGCGCAGTAGCATAGTTCTTGCACAGCGCGTAACTGACGCCACGACGCCGTATATAGAATAAGTTGCAAATGGTTGCAAATAGGTTGCCGCCGTGGGTCGCAAATCGGCAGGCGCAGAAGTGTACTTCGCTTTCCCCGTTGAACCTGAGCAAAAAAAAAAAAAAAAGTAAAGAAAAAGAGAAGCCGGAACGATTTACGCAATGGTAAAGTAAGCAGGATGTACTTTACAAGGCGTACGCCTTATGTACTTTTTATCTATGTCTCACATCCTCCCAGACGCGCGCGGAGTAAAACGTCCCGTGGGTGGAGCGATTGTTTCCTCCAACGGTCGCAGCGGGAGGCCCACAGCATATAGAGCGTGCAAATTGTACTCTGGGAGGAGGCGCTGACGTCTCACACGCCTCGGTCGCATCCTGCTGTTCTGACTTGTCGGCGCGTAAGACCGGTGGGCCATGCTCTGGCGCAACTTCGCACGTTCGCGGTGAGCATTTTACGTGCAAATTACTTCGCAAGTGACAAGACGGCTGGCGCACGAGGTTATCAATTAAGGATGAAGCGCTTCCTTAAGGGCACAACATCTTGAAAAGCTGTGTAATGCCTAAAAAAAGCTGAGGGTTGGGCGACGCGTGTCTGTCAGACAGAAGGGATATAATATGTGGTGTACTGAAGGCGTATGGGAATTCTTGCGGTTTTAACTGCCAAATTGAAGCTCTGCGCGTAAGGCGATGTTCTGCCTGGTTTCGAAATTCATTTACGCGTAGATATCTTGTCGGTTTATTGAGACTACGAAAGAAAAAAAAAATGCTCAAGTGGATATGCAAGCGTGTTTAATGTGACGCGATAGTTGAGGTGATGCCATAATGGTAATAAATGATCATGTTTGCGAAGAAAAAGAAAGAGAGAATAAGAACTGCTTAAATAAATGCACTTGTTGGCTGCGTTGGAAATGCGTTTCTTGTTAATCAAGTAGGATAGCGCTTCATAAACAAAGTATAGCAAATTCGTACTTACGAGACGGGACTTTGTAATGGAGTAGGTAGAACAGACTGGGCAATTCAGTTCTTTTTTTTTCTTTTGCTGTGTTATTTTCTTTCTTTCGTTGTTTCTTTCTTTAGTTCTTTCTTTGTTTCTTTATTTTTCTTTTGTTCTATCACGCTCTCATCATTGACTCTATGGAGCAAACATGTGTTTACTACGGGAAATCTGATCTGTAGATTTTTCTTTCTCTCGGTGCTTTGGCGTGGTGATTGATGTCGGGATGTTCACCACATTAGTGCACACAGACATGCGCTTTGAAACATTGGTTCCGATGCAGCTTGCCTAACCTGTGAGAAACATGGAAAAGAACGACTAATGCCATAAGCAAGCATTTTGAATTTTTTCATTTGGTTACCTTGCTACAATTTCTGAATCCCCAAATCGCGGGATTCACCATGGAAGACTATGACGTGCGAATTCCTATAAGCAACGTTTACCGCAAGCTCTCCCACGTGTTTCGTAGTGAGAAGGAGCACGAAAATAATAAAGTGATAGGATCAATCCATGCACCCCTACTACTAACCTGTCACTCAATTCAGGTTCGTTATCCTGACGGCTCTGCAGTCGCGTTTTTACCGCGTCACATCTCAACGTCCCGGCTGAGGAAAGCGTCATCGCCAGTCGTTGCTGTCGTCTCCCTACTTACGACTTGAGCTCTTGCCATGTTGTACAGTGCCGTGAGCAGGAAGATCGATGTGCGTCCTGTCAGTAACCAACAATGCTGGCAGCGAAAGTGTGTGCTCTCCACAATGCACGTGGTTTAAGGTAAACAAGATTTAAGCGACCAAAGAGAGAAGAGAGATGAGATAGGAAAGCAGGGAGATTAACCCAAAAAGATACTTCCAGTTTGCTACCATACCATGGACGCAGGGTAAGTGGGAAAAATTGTGATTTAACGCGGTTACCAAGTTTGTCGAGCAATAGCATGGTTTTTCTTGCTCAGGAAGAGGACACAGACGCTGCTCGGGGTGGCAGCAGCAGCGAGCGAATTGACCTTCATGCTGCGTCTCGCTTCAACGCGCACAGCGCACACGATGCTGCCAGCATTCGGCGCACTTTGTACACATCGCGGATAGCTTTCAAGATATGGGCGCCCACGCGGTAGTGACAGTCTAAGTCCCAGTTCGGCCTTGGCTGACCTTGAAGGTCAGATTTACAGAACCAGGCGTTTTCTGGGTTTGTACCTGGAGTAGTAGAGTTATCGCTCTAAAATATTAGCGAAGTAAAGCAAGCGCACCCGAAAAAGAAACGAACGAAACTATAAGGGGAGGAAGTCGTGATATACAGGGAGTGTTAAAGTCTACCTGTCAGCATACTCTGAGGTAGAAACTTACACTGCACCTTGACCAACTTCCGGTGTGACGACCGCTCAGACAGGTACTCCAGGGTTGCCTGCGCCGAAAGCGGCTGGCCGCCAAGATGGGTGAATGCGGCCGCCTCTGTACGCTGTAGTGAGGACAACGGTATAAGCAACCCATTCGAAAGCTCCCTCGCTGCCGCAGTCGTCACAAGCGAGACCGTCGGTCTCTCCGACGAGGGATGCAAACGATTTTTGTTTAAGGTACCCCATGCGACAGTCGTCAACGAATACTGTTGTCTCGGCGGTGAAGACTGAACAGCTCCTCCTCAAACAGGTCGAGCTTTTCTGCCCAAATAAACTGAGCCTGCGATTCCGTCGCGCCTTTTGCCTACTTCCGGGATGTTCGCAGTGTCTTACTTCCTCCTCGGGACCGAACACCTCTCCGATCACGTTCGAACAGAACTTAGAATCTCCATCGCTGTTTCGCCATCTTTTCTTAGCGCTTCTCACGGCTTTCTCTCCGAGCCACCCGTATATGTAGTGTGGCTACTGGCACCGTTCAACTCCCAGGAGGCCTAATTAATCTGCCTGCCGGCCGACCGGCAGGTCGCCTTCACCGTATTACGCGGGGGTTTTCGCATCGCGCCCCCTAACAAATTGCCCATATCTCCTCCCTCCTTTCTTTCGGCCTCCTCTCCATCTTCGCCTGCTTCTGACATACCGGCACCTCCTTTTTCTTTTTCCCCCATACGTTTCTTCGTGGCTCACGCCTCCTCCCTCTCTCCAACCTGTCTAATGTGTCTCGCTCGCATAAGGAAGTGAGCCCTAATGAAACCTGAAAGGTGCTAATCTCGTACATCACACCGTCCTTCGTCGCTGCTCCTCTTCCCGCATTTGATTCATTATTACTTCATCGCTTTGCTTTGAAGCATTCTCGTCGCGCCTGCGTAATAACCTTCCCCCCCGGTTCACCCCTTCCCGTCACCTTGCCCCCTCCTGCGCCTTCGGGGAGTGCTCTAATTCTAATGCATCACGCCGGACCACTGATGAACTTGGCGCGTTGACAGGGACTCGGTCACTGCACTTAGCGTGCGATGTAAAAGCGCGGAGCGCGCGGTGAGACGTTTTCGCGCCTGCGTTGGTGCGAGTCGCGGCCAACCTCGTTAGGGCAACCCAAGATGGTGTTCGCCTGATGATCTTCGACAGGTACACGGGTGTGAACAAGGGTTGAGGAATAAAAGAAGGACTAATACGCCCTCGAGTTAGGGCTTTGCTTTTGTTTTTGTTTTTTGTTTTTGTGTGACGAAATGGGTGTGCAAGGTGGGTGGTAGTTTCGTCGTTGAACCTAAGCGTTGGTTGGCCTAACTACATGCCACGGATCTTGTTTTTGAGCGGGAAGAAGAAACTAAAAGCGACAATTCGGACCGACTTCGATGGGTCTGGTTCAATATATATTAGGCAATATCTATTGCCGCGAATAACGTTTTGTGCGGGCAGACCACGGCGCTCAGAAGAAAGCAAGATGTGTGCTACGGATGCACATTCTTAAAGATTTATGATGTCTAAATTCTAAATTAAAAGATGGGGTTTTACGTGCCAAAACCACTTTCTGATTATGAGGCACGCCGTAGTGGAGGGCTACGGAAATTTCGACCACGTGGGGTTCTTTAACGTGCACCTAAATCTAAGTACACGGGTGTTTTCGCATTTCGCCCCCATTGAAATGCGGCCGAAATGCGAAAACACCCGTTTACTTAGATTTTGTCTAAATTCTAGAGAATAGTATCAACCCAGCATATATATCAGTGAACTAGATGACAATGGATTGAGTGACTTATGCAGGTGTCATTAGAATTGGAAATGGGACTTTCTATGGCTCTTCGTGATGCATCAGCGGGGTGTGCGGCTTCGCTAACTGAAATAGAGACCGAATAACTTTTTAAGCAGTGACGAGATATTCACATAGACAAAAAGCAAACTAACAAACAAGCAAACAACTAATGCACATATGTTTCTCGTTTCTAACACAACAGCGCGAAATCGCTTTTGAGGCCCCGTTTAATTACACAGAAGGTAACATTGACAGAAGGCCATCATCGATTACCTATAGGGTTTGTTTGTTTGTTTGTTTGTTTTCTTTTGTTTTTCGAAACGACATAAATGAGATGGAGGTTCGCGTTGAACCTATTTTGCGCCTATAGTCAGACATATACTTGGAAAAATGTTTCCGGCGTAATAAATATCAGCAGTCTTCAGGCTAGTGATTTCATACTCAGAATTTCAGTTACTGGTTATCTCGGATGAGTGAAATATAATTTGGGATACGTCGAGTGCTAATAATTTCTTAGAATCTCTTTTTTTATTCAAGTACCCTAAAGGACATAGGGGCATTATATAGGGTTGTTACAATAGATCAGTGATAGTTACAGTACACGCATTCAAACAGATAATGCATATTAAAAATAAAAATAATACTGCGAGAAAAATAAAAGTCGTAAAATCATTACAAAGATACATCCTAAACCTTGAAGACACCTACAGCCATTAAAATGGGTATTAAAAATGAAGGTTAGTTAGAATGCATAATTAATATGGAAAATGCTTGTTAAAATAAGTACACATACCAGCAGATACTGCATGTAACAATAAAAGAAGAACACAACCAGAAAAGAAACTTTTAAGCAGTACAAGAAACTCGGTACTAACGTAAAACGAAGCCGTTTGCACAAGGAACATCAAAATATGGTGACGGAAATAAAATAAGAACAAGAAAAAGAGCTCAAGAAGACACTGACGTCTTGAACGAGTGAGCAACAAAAGCCTACGCGTCAAGGTTAAAATACTGGTAAAGTTTTGCAAAATCATGACTTAGAGCTGAAATGGAGTGAAATAATCATGACTTAGAGCTGATACGATTTCATTTGGTAACTTATTCCCGTGATATATCGCCGGGAAGAGGGGCGAGTGACTCAAGAAATGAGTGCGCGCAAGAATGCATGCTGGACTTTAAAGGAATGACCAAGATACGATGGGCGGGCCTGATCTGGCATGCACTGAAGAAAGACCTACAGTAAGCTTGTGAAAATGGGAAAGCAGTCCTATCAGCCTCCTATTTTCTAGAGAGGGCCTGCAGATTTAGAGATATTTTCATGTTTGCGATGCTAGACTTTCGCGAGTAAGTTTTCGTAATGAAGCTGAGAAAAGGAGTAGCCGTCACCATTATAAGGTGACTACGTCTCTTTCTTTTGTTTTCGCTTCAATAATAATAAAAAAAAGCGGGCTGCTTTGTTTTAAACTGATTCGAGCTTGTTTACGAGATACGACTGATGCGCGCGTTCTAAATAAAAGGCGCTTACTTCATTTTTTTTAAGCTAACCAGTGTCGCATAGGCTAACAATTTAGTGTACTTGCTTACCGAGTAAAGGTTACACCTGGTGTAGCCAAGGGTCCTGCGCGCGCGCTGCTAGTAATCGCATCGATGTGTTGATTCCTTGAAACGTTGGAAGTTAAATGAATACCCAAGTATTTTATTGTGTGTGCAGGCGCAATAATAATGACGCTCATCGAGCAATGGATTAGCCCTAGTGAAAACTATAGCCTTAGTTTTTGAAACATTTATTTCCATTTGCCCCTGTTTACATCAGTCGGTAATTTTCGGCAGGTCAAATTGCAAAATGCCAGTGTCGGACAGGTTAGCTATTCGCCTATAAGTTATGCAATCATCTGCAAATAGTCTAACTGTAGATATAATATTATTGCTGATGTCTTTGACGTATAGCAGGAGTAAAATCTGTCCCAGTACAGAAGAGCCCTGGGGTACTCCAGATTTTACTAGTGATCGCGGAGAAGCAAATTCATCAGGAGTTACAAACTCGTACCACCTAGCTAAAAAATAACTGATTCATTTAGTAGTTCCACTATTTATGTTAGAATATAGAAGTTTCATCAATAAGTGGTTATGAGCTACCTTGTCGAAGGCCTTCGCAAATTTAATAAATATGACGTCTATTTGTGCTCAGTCATTATTAGCTGGGTATAGGTCGGAGACTAGCTCGAATAACTGCGTCTCGCATGAGCGACCCTGTTGGAAGCCGTGTTTGTTAATGAAGAGAAGACTTTGATCTGTTACGTATTTCATAATTGCTGATATAAAGTTTTCTAATAGTTTACAGGGAATACCGGTCAGTGAAATCAGAGACGGTCAGTGAAATCAGAAGAGTGATCGGAATTTAAGACGCTAATTATTTTAGCTATTTTACATCCATCAGGAACACATCCTGAATCAACAGATAGTTGGAAAAGAGGGGCGAAATTGGGAGATATCGCTGGTTTAGTTATTTTTTGTAGTTATGGACAGATTCCATCTGGACCGGGAGCCAAGCTGTTAAAAAGACGATCAATAACAGCTTCTATACGTTTCTGAGTGATTATGATAGCATTAATAATTGAGGCAACAGAACCATAGTCATCATTAGCATGAACAGGGAGTTCACTTGGAGAAGTAGAACAAAAGAAATAATTTAATGCGTATAAATAAGTTACGTCTGGTCCCGTTCTATAGTTACCACAAACGAAAGGAGCGTGGCGTGTATTGTTTATTTTTTTATTTTTGTCTTGCTTTCTCACTGACTCTGCCGATTTGGTTTTGCTATTACACGTTTGCAGACAGCCTCACCTTAACAACACTGCGTCTTCTATTATTCAACAGGCCTACATTCATTTTTTGTTTGTTTGTTTGTGTAGACAACTAAAGCGCAAAGACCAATAGACCCATGAAACAGTCTGCATTACGACCCTCGTACCTCCCTTCTACATTCACAGGCATCGCACAGAAACAGCAACACGCATCACACCCTTCGCTCTGCCGCCGCTGATTATATTATTTTCTTACTGTTGCAGTTCCCGGCAACAATGTAGCCATAACATTCTAACATTCATAGAGCACAATAACTGCGGAGCCTCTTTTACAGCCGTATGTATACATTAGGCTCTGGTTGATGTAACTGGTCGCCTCTGCTTCGTCAACAGCTTAAGAAAAACAAGAGAAGAGGTAGCCGAGGCTTCAAAGGCCCACGACTGAGCGAATCACCTGGAAGCACTGCTGCATTAATGGAATAACTACACGATCTAGGAGGAAAATCCTTGTGCATGTAAATGGCTGCTTCGGCCGAAGGGTATCGTTTGCAACGGGGCAACGCCACGGTAATTCGCGCCATAGAAGTACGCTCGTCACGTTGTCTGCCCAGACGCGCTTTATGTGCTCGTTGAACTTGCGCCCAAATTGAACTTCGACGCTGAAACAGGTAAACGGGAGCGCCCACCTCAACGACAGTGTGCGCACCTGAAAAGCGTGCACGCGGGATTTTCCGAATGCGTGAAGGTAAATCTTGTCGTAATAATTCTTTCGTGCGAAAGTTTGCCGCTCTATTGTTTTACCCAAATCAAGCTTCGCGAGCCGCGTATACATCGTAAGAATGCTATACATTTTTAAGCGGGCCATCTGGCCTTTCCGGTAGCGCTCGAAGGCTTTACTCAACCTGGCTTTAGATTGGGAAGAGAAGTACATACGCAGCTCAATTGGTTCCTGACAATGGATAGATAAGGGGGCTTTTTACACGTCACACAGGGTGCTCGCCTGGGCTATGAATGATGCCGCGTTGAAGGGCTCGGGAGATTAATCCTTATTTCGCGAAGTTCCTTTACACCGTGTGCGGAAATTGGGCTACGCTTAAGGTATGCATTGATCATCGTCGTTTCTCTGTACAAAACGTCGTTTGGGCTTCGGTGTAGGGAGAGAGAAAAAGGCAAAGAAAAGACAGGGAGGTTAACGGGAGCTTATCTCCGGTTCCCTTTACTGGGGGAGGGGCAGAGGGATGCGATAGGTGACAGAGAGAAAAAGAACGCCTCAATACAGCAATCTACTGAATATAGGCGCAATCAATGGCGTCGAGTATAAAAAAAAATGTTCGGGCGTGTACTACAGCGGCATTCGTTCACATTAGACACACGTTTCAGTTCTTCACACCAAGTTCACGAATTTCGCCCTGCACTGCAAACGATGTGAAACTGGCTTAAGGCACTTTAACCTCCAATACAAGTACTTTTAACTGCAAGTGAAATGTTTTTCTTCAGGTAAAAAAATATTAAAATAAAATGAAATTGAGGCAATAAAAGGTTACGAGGCGTACTGTAATTCGTCCTCACGCCCGCGCGCGATGAAAAAAATTTGAAATAGCAATAATTTATTAACCTGCGGAAACACAACTCACATGGGACGCGACACAGAGCCAGAATAGAACGCAACATTCATTTGTTACGTATGCGATGCGCTGTGTTTGCGCTTTGAAGGTCAAACGAACCCACCCGGTAGACTATGCTGCTGCAACGTTTCTTTTGTTTCCGTTTGTGGTGCTTCCACTCATCAAGTCTGGCTTGGGACACTCAGTGCTTTCTTTTATACATGTAAAATCTAACGCTTGTAGAGTAACAAAAATGTGTGCGATCGAAATGGGATTGTTGACATTTCGAGCTAGCTTAGGTGAGCTAAATTTGACAAAGTAAGGTGAAATTGACAGCTTCTAACTGCCAGTGTGTCTCCAAGTATTTCTTTCCTTTGCAAGCTTTTCTTTGTTTCATCTAGTTCTTCTATACATCCTACAAAATTTTCTAACTGCATAAATTAATCGCGGCCACAGGCGTTTCTCCAGCACGCATGAATTCTCAAAACACATAAATATTGTCGCAAAGAGTAGGCTCACTGTCTCAGCATACCTTAGCCTCGTATATATACAGTATACATGGTGATTATTGAAGAGAAAATGTGACAATGAGAAAATGAGGAAAGTTTTACGTAATTTTAAAAAATCTCCTGTTGCAGATAACATAGTTCTTTTCGTTGAGCTGGATTATTCGAAGAGGCGGACATTGCTAGCAAGAGAAATCAAGATACATATTAAACAAATTATTACAAACTAACTCATTAACTGTTTAATTAATTACATTATGGGACATGTTGAAATTCAGGAATCGTAGCCGTATAGCTTGCAAGACGTACGCACTTGAAATGAATTTCCAAAATGACACAAGTTTCGAGATATCTCCCAGAGTGTGGGACGAAGTAAATAGGCGTTCCAGTTACTTTTGTGCTTCAGTGCATAAGAGAGCGCTTTCATAAAATAAGTAAGTGGAACAACAGTGCATTTTTACGGCAGGTTGGATGGCGCATATCTATTCGTAAATTGCAATATCTAGGGTAAAGTAATTATTTCAAAATATAGTTAGTGAGTTTTGTTAATGAGTTGAGTATTTGTGTCGGTTTATTGAGCAAGCAATGTCCGCCTTTCTGAATAGTCCAGCTCAAGGGCTAGAATTATGTTATCTGCAACAGGCGATTTTTAAAATTTCTGTAAAACTTAACTATGATCACCCTGTATTAGCGGGCTGAATTTTCAGAACGTTCTGACCGTATACAAAACAAGACCTTCTCTCCTAAACTACATTGCGATGTCGAAATCACGCGGCCACATAGAATACGACCTATCCGTCGATCATTTACTTTAAGCGCTTTCAGCCTCGTGCGCGGTAAAATCATTCGCGTTAACGTACTACTGAGTGCCATACTTTGTGTCATTATTCTCCCCCTTTTCGCATATTTGTTTCCTTTGCTAAGTGAGAAGGAGTAGCCGGCGCCGCCATAAAGGAGCCAACCTCTCCTAATATTCATTTCAATAAAAAAAAACGCAAACATTAACTAACGCCGAGATGAAAAAGAAACAGGCTCTTCCCCTTTTCCCTTCACATGTTTGATGTTTCATTCAGGTATTATGTCCCCATTTTACAGCGGAGTCTGAATGCGAGTATGTGACGCGCTGTAATTCGATTGATCTGTACATGCTCCAACACAATTGTCTACAGTGCGGAAGCGTTGCGTCTGTGCAGGTGGCGCTTACGCAGTCTACTGAGGCCGTTGGTTCTAGACAACCTGCTTGTCGGTATACAATGTATTTATTTATTTATTTATTTATTTATTTATTTATTTATTTATTTATTTATAAAGTACTGTGGCCTATGTACAGCTTCAACCAGGGTGTATGTAAACAACATTTGAGCCCACATAAAGAATAAGATAACTCACATGCCAATTTGTAACGCAGTCAATAGGTACATATGGCGAAGACTTCCACTCATTAATACTACGTGGAAACGATGACTATTTCAGCACTTCTGTACCTGCAAATTATGGGGTCACTCAATGAGGCTGGTGGTGGCGGGTGTGTCTGTTGTTATTAGTAAGTTGCAAAAGGACGCGAATGTACATTTTTGTCTGCTGGGTAAAGTGAGCCACTGTACTCCTTTTGTTACCGTGGGTTCTGCCAGCCGGTTCTTACACTGGCTAACCTCCCTGTCTTTCCTCTCCTTTGTCTCTTCCTCTCCTCCTGACAGCGAATGTAGCTGTGAAAATTTAGAATAAATAAATCTAACATCTTTTCTGTGCACTCTTTCCAGTTTTCTTAGCGCTTGGTTTGGTATAGGCATCTTATAGACTGCGCGTCTATAGGCCATATAAATAGGAGCCAAGTAAAAAACAAAATAAACAAAACAAATAGTAGCCAAATAGCCTCAGCCACGTTTTCGTACTCTACGTCAGACAGTCAGGCAATGCTTTATTGGGTCACGTAGCTTGTCGCTCAGAGAGCGGCTGTCTTCGCTGCACATTGGCTAGCAAGAGTATCAGCGGCCTGCCGGTTAGGCGCCGCTCACTGAGAAGGTGATTGTCCGGACCTGATAACTTCCACTATAGACTCGTCGAAATCGAGCCCACTCGCTGTTCTCCGCTCCAGGCATGTGTGTTAGGCACTGTACGCGTTATGCGTACAACTTTCAGTAACTGAACAACTGGTTTCTGAGGCACGGAGAGTTTCTGGGCACGCACGCGTAATGTGAGCGAACTTCGGAAGAGGCTTTCTGGGCGAATGTGGGGCGTGGCAGGAGGGCAACCCGAGTTGTTTCTACACTTTTTCTTCTGTTCTATTTTTTTGTGTGTGTGTGACACCATTCATGGGCAGCTGGGCTACGTTGTTACTTCAACGTATACAGTTTGTGGACACACATCTTAGTGGCTCTCCGCAGTATTGTAAACTGTGCTCAAATGTGTTCACATGCACACGTGTACTGTTTGAGTGAACTTGTCTGACGTCGGGCGCATTGCTCGTCGTGTTATTTCACCATACCGCATCGTCCCCTAATCTCCTCTGTCTATTCTGGAGAATATCAACTTTCTCGAAAAATGAATCGCGTCAAATAGCAAGTATCGAATGTTGAATCGAATATCGGATATTCAAACGCAGACGTAAATTTATAGGGCAAGAATATTACGCCTGTATTGACTAGTGCAAGGAAGACTGCTATCAGAGACGAAACATCAATTTTAAACACAAGATCACTCATTGTTACTTAAAAAAACTGCACGAATAGCTTCTCAACATCTATAGAGTCTTGTTGCGAACAAGCTTTCCAAAAATGAATGACTACCGTGTGACTTGCTTTCCAAAACGCTAAATAAATGGTTGACGAAACAAGGTCAGAAGTTGTGGAAAACGAAAAATAATGCGGCTGAAGGACTTGTGTGCCGTATACGCACGTAAAAGGTCCCGTCGAAAGAAAAACAACACTGACTGCAGCGTAAAAGATAATATCACCATACTACTAGACTGCCAGGAGCACTGATAGGCAACAAGCAACAATCACAGGTTGTCGTGTAGGCTTCCGCTGCGAAATCGAAAACAAAGGTTGCACCATCCATTGAGCTTTTCTTTTTTTTTTGGCACTGTTTCACTTTTGATAATTTGCGATGCTTTGTTTAACAGACGGAGAAGAGTAACCGGACTCTAACAGTCGGTTGTTGCGAAATAATTGATCGGTTTTGATTATTCCAAAATAACGAACAGTTCCTTTTCGAACACGAATGTGAATGTTTAGTATGTAATATTCAATTCATGTTCGAAACTTCAAATATTCACCTGCCACTAGTATAGACCTTTCGCCCCCACGGTCTGTCTCTCACACATGGTCACAGTGTGAAGTACAACTTATCGCTTCTTGTATTAGACATAAACATGCATATTGTTTTCTCACTACCAGCCCTTTCTTGAGCGCCGGTAAGGAACTTCATTCTCGACTACAAGATATTCGTTAAATAAAGTTTAGCCGTCAGGAACAACGGTAATCACTCAACTGTACTTCGATTTCTTCCAGCCTTTTGTTTTGGCTCTGCCATTGCGATGGCTCGGCCTCTCTGTCCCGACGTGGGAGCGGCCCGCTGCGCGCTAGGGCGCGCCCTAAAGGACCCTAATAAAGTTTTTCATCCATCCATCCATTGCGATGACAATGACCTCAAAGTTAATGGAGCATACCCACTAAAGAGGATTTAGCCAAGCGTCGGGTGGCCTTCATGAATGCGTGTGTGATTCCCGTCTAAGCGGTTTATTATACTCACCTACACGCATACTTAGAGCTGTACCGTCAACGCAGCCGTGCTGTGTTGTCGTGCTTTCTTGCTTGCTTGCGCTGTGCTGTATAACAGACAGGAGTCAGGCAGGGAGATACGATCTCTCCAATGCTATTCACAGCGTGTTTACAGGAGGTATTCAGAGACCTGGATTGGGAAGAATGGGGATAAGAGCTCATGGAGAATACCTTAGTAACTTGCGATTCGCTGATGATATTGCCTTGCTTAGTAACTCAGGAGACCAATTGCAATGTATGCTCACTGATCTGGGGAGGCAAAGCAGAAGGGTGGGTCTAAAAATTAATCTGCCGAAAACTAAAGTCATGTTTAACAGTCTCGGTAGAGAACAGCAGTTTACGATAGGTAGCGAGCCACTGGAAGCAGTAAGGGAATACATCTACTTAGGGCTGGTAGTGACCGCGGATCCGGATCATGAGACTGAAATAATCAGAAGAATAAGAATGGGCTGGGGTGCGTTTGGCAGGCATTCTCAGATCATGAACAGCAGGTTGCCATTATCCCTCAAGAGAAAAATGTTTAACAGCTGTGTCTTACCAGTACTCACGTACGGGGCAGAAACCTGGAGCCTTACGAAAAGGGTTCACCTTAAATTGAGGACGACTGAACGAGTTATTGAAAGAAGAATGATGGGTGTAACGTTAAGGGATAAGAAAATAGCAGATTGGGTGAGGGAACAAACGCTAGTTAATGACATCTTAGTTGAAATCAAGAAGAAGAAATGGGCACGGGCAGGACATGTAATGAGGAGGGAAGATAACCGATGATCATTAAGGATTACGCACTGGATTCCAAGGGAAGGGAAGCGTATCAGGGGGCGGCAGAAAGTTAGGTGGGTGGATGAGATTAAGAAGTTTGCAGGGACGACATGGCCACAATTAGTACATGACCGGGGTAGTTGGAGAAGTATGGGAGAGGTCTTTGCCCTGCAGTGGGCGTAAGCAGGCTGATGATGATGACGATGATGATGATGATGATGAATATCAGACAAATAGTACTGAATTAACCGAGCTGCACTGATGCAAGTAACGTGTAAAGTGCAAAACAACGAGAGCGAAATGACGGAAATCGATATACTAGGTTTAGTTCAGACGCATTTACGAAAACGAGAAGGAAGAAAATTTCACAAGCACGACTCGAGGTCTGCACACTCCCTCCAAATTTTCTTCTTTTTTCCTTTTTTTTCTTTTTTGTTTTTCGACGCGTGTCACTCTGCTGCTATACCTCGCCGCGAAGTCAATACGTGGGATTTCGGAAGACACGAGCAACGGCCCGACACCTTCGTTTTTTCGTCACGTTTTCAGGCCGCCGTATCGTACTGCCATTTTAAGCTCACTGCGAGTTGTTTTTTTTTTTTTTTTTCACCGTGGTTTGTTGGTCACTTTGTTTACCAGCTTTACGCCTCTCGGTGTGTGCGCGCATCATCGCCATCGCATGTGCAGTTTGATTCGCTCTGACATATTAGGGCAGCGTTGAACATACAGCACGCTATACTCCAAGCTTGCGTGCTCAAATACCTTTTTTTTTTGGCTCTTGCGGAAAAGTTTCGCGATCTTGCGCCAGAGTTTCGCGAGTACTTTTAATGGGCAAAAGTGGTGAAACTCATCTCGGAAAGAAACGCGTCGTTTCCGTCAGCTCTTGCTATGCTATAATTTGTTTCTGCCTTTTCTTTCTTTCTCTCTCTCTCTCTTTTTTCGTTTCCCCTTATACATTTTATTTATTTGCTATTATTATTGTTTTCGTGCAGCTTCAGAATTCTTCCTCGGTCTATTACCTACCCATGCAACAGCGCCGGGCTTGCTTGCTATGCTGAGCGCCACGTTCCTTTTTCCCACGCGTTACTCAAGGTTCCTGGTCGCCGTGAAATGATCTCCCATTTAAATATTCTTTAACCAGCGTCAATACTATTTAGTTCAGCCAAGCAGTCAGTTATCACGATGCTACGCGCATATCCGTCTATACTCAACCACACCATGTCTTTTTTTTTTTTTTACTTTCCCGGAATCAAGCAAGCCGTGACGAAAATTTATTGGTACATCTGCAATCCCAACAGCATACTGCGTACATCTACGACTTGAAGTTGAGAGTCTGCAATGCCGTTCGCCGCCCACTGTGTCTGCCAGTTCCAGCTCTCATTCGCCGATTCGTTTCCTTCTGCATCATCTCTCGCTGTCAATGGAGCCGAACGTTCATAAAGTCGACGTAGCTGAAATAAAAACGTTGATGTGACACGTTCAAAACATTTGAAGAGGAAGCTCGGAAACTCCCAGAACGGTCAAAGTAGCGATCAAAGGAGCCAAGGTTCAAGAGAGGAGGCTAGGATGATTTGACTCTCCCAATTTGTATAAGCGTTCTTTCCGTTTCTTTATAAGCGTAATGGGGAAAGCAGGAGAGCAATATAGCTTACAATTTTCGACTCTATAGATTATCTGTAGACATCAGATAAACTGTTTTACTTTTGTATACTAGTCATTTTGGTTACATAAGGTGTACAGACCGTATGTAGTAAAAAAGACGTTCGAAAAGGTATGTTATTCGGTCTTTTTAGGGTTCATATTCTTCTGGACGAGCTCTTCCCATAAGATTGCTTGGTATTTGTCGAGGGTGACCATACATAGCCTAGAATGTCGCTGACAGAGAGAGAAGACGAACTGTCACTTCTGCACGACAAAAAGGATATTGTTTTCGTTTTTACTCTCTGTGCAGCCTCTTCCAGAGCAGGTAAAGTTCAACGTGAATGTGTCGCTTCAAAAGACATGATGTTCTGGACGTCCTTTTATGAATATACGTTCTAGCCCGAGCCTCGACTGTATCCAATACTTAAATAGACATCAAGGAAGTTGATGCACTCCTTTCATTGTGTCAGATAACAAGCCCGAGTTTGCATTAAAAAATGAAAACGCAGTTTTCACTTGCGTGCCTAATCTAGTTAGGCACACAAGTGCCTACCTAATTGAGTACCTAATGTAGTTAGGCACGCAAGGTTTCGTGTACTTCGCCTTTCAAGAAGACGCCCTCAATGAATAAAAAAGAAACTATGAAATCAAGGCCTGGACGCTCGTTGGAACAAGCAAACAAGTTTATTTCTGCTGCTCCCGGCTCTTCTTCTTGATTTTCGTAGTTCGAAAGCGTTCGCGGCGACCTGAGGCATACGTGGATTGAACGAGAAAGAAATAAAGGAACGCATTAAACTAGAAAACATGAAAAGCGAGGTCAAATACATAGGTTTGTTGTCGGTTTCAAAGCACCTGCATGACCCGCGTATGGCCCGTAACAAGGGCTTGCGAAATCAAAGGTGATAACCGTATTGATAACGTTACTAGCCCGCCATCTGTAAGAAGCGACCCCCTTAATTTGTTCTTCTCTTTCACGCTATTCAATTTCGTCCGACGATGCGCCTCTATTCATATTTCTTTGGTCCCACGCTTATTTGAAAATACCCGATTGATTCTGCATTTTTGTTACTTCACCCGTCTCTATTCGTCTTTGACGATGAAAACAGACTTTCGTTCGGTCTCCAATTGTCTTGGGAGCCGATTGTTCCTTTGTGCCAGCAAATACACGTGGCCGGCTTATTTGTTAGCCCACAAAAGGAACTCGCCTCGCTTACGTTAGCCATAGTTTCGATTTCCGAAGAAAGGTCGTTCTTCTAGCCGACACGAGAGAGGGCAGGCAGACATGGCGAGGAAATGTGCGGGCTGTTGCAATACTGAGCATTTGCTTCGCCTGTCCTGATGCGGCGTTCGAACCGCGCCATTTAGACTGATCAGGAACAGCGTTTCCCGTCGAAAGATTTATCCTCGTCCGACGTTCGGTGAGCAACCGTAATAGAAAGCCGCGCCACATCCTACCGTCGCCTTGAGTACCGCTCTCCGCTCACGTCATGAACGAGAACGCGCGTTCCTTCAGCCTTGGTAGTCAGGGGCCGTTGGCCATCAGCGTCTGGCCTCCCTGCCATCGCCTCCGTTTGCGCGCGGCAAATGCCACCTCAGCGGTTGAGAATGAGGTGGTGAGAAAACTAGCATCGCCCAAAACCGGCGGCCGAGGTCGTGAATATTTGAAGAGCCATTTTCGCTGATGCTCGCCGAGCCAACGTGGGCAAGTCTTCTGTCCATTGAGGAGACGCAGCACCCGCTTCTGCCGCGGTAAGAAGGTGCGAAAGGATGTGAGAATGGAGTGAGACGCCCGACGTGTTCCCGAAGACACAGAAGACAAAAAAGGGGACGCCAGACAGCGAAGGGAGGAGACGTTTTCGAGGTTGGGCAAGGTTCTCGGGTTACCAGCGTCGCTACACCGGTGCCTCATGCAGCGTTAGGCGCATCCGATAGGACAAGCCGCGCCGCCCCCCCACCCCCCGCCCCTCCCCACCGGCTCGCTTTCCGCTGGGACTGCCCGGTGATGCGGCTGTGCACTTACACGTCGACCAAGCCCTGACCATCGCATGCCCGCGCTCGTCACGAGATACGGCGGCCCACGCATCGGTTTCCTCGCAGAGCTTCCTCGGCTGCGGTTCGTCTCGGAAGGAAAACGGGAGTTTCGTTGCTCTTTGTCGAGTTTCCTGCGCGCGCTAAGAAACTTCTCGCCTGTCCCGCCTGAGTTCTTCATCAATTCTAGGGGCGAGCTTTGGAAGTGTAGGCACAAGTGGCTTCAGGAAGCCGGTGAAACCGATTGGTAAATTAACTGCCCTTTTCCTGTCTACACCCCGCTCCCCTTTCCCAACTTTTCCCGACGTCAGGAATAAGGGAATTCTTGGAATACATTCGCTGTTGTACTTTTGCATTTATTTGAATGACATGTTGCGCCCCAATTAGGTATGTTTGCGATTCACACGTGAGCATTTGACCCTGCTTTATAAAGCTCTCAGAAGGGCTGTCACGCTTCTACAGTACTCTTTAGAGCTCTAAACTCACAAGGCGCTCACAAGGACAACAAAAACAGACAATATTTTCATGGCTATTTGGCGGTAAATGCGAGAAAAATGCGTTAGCATTACGTCGCACCTCTTTGAGGTTGGGGTTCCACTGATGGTGGTAACGAATAAACCACCGTCAGTTACTCTACGACACATTTGCTTTTCCACTTTGACACTCCTAATGCTGACTAATAAAGAAAGAAACAACCAGACCTGTTCCATCTGTTTAAAAAGTGAAACGGCGTGTATCGGTCTACGCGGTTTTGCAAAAAAGCCAAGTAAAAAAAAAACACAACTGCCGTTTGAGACTGCCAAAATATGTTCCCGTCAGTTAAGGCAGTGTCAAACTACGGCCGTTTCCTGCACTGCACGGGCGATACCGCTCTATCTCGCTAAGCGATGGGAAACGGGAAACTGGAGACGTCGCGCCACGACTGAGTGGCAGGCGCAAAGTGGCAGTCACATGAAAGAGTACCGGCCGTGTCTAGATTGGCGGCATCGATGCCGTTAAAAAGTTTCAATGGTGTCTCGTTCCTAATGCAAGCGCGGCGTGGTGAAATGTGTAAGTGAGGAAGGAAGGAAGTTTGACCAAGCTGGCTGGAGCCGGAAGTGGGGAAGGAGCGGACTTCGGTACACGGCTACGAGTTCGTGCGCTGCAGGCGCCGGCAGCATACTGTAGCGGTAGCAGAGCAGCAGCAGACAAGTGCCGGTGGTGCAGCCCCCTTTCGGGCGCTCGGGAACCAGTTGGGGGCGGCTATTCACGGCTCGCTTATCGGCCCCGGCGCGCATTCCGACCGCAAGGGCCCCAGCGTCTCGGGCTATAACGGGGTCGATCAATGGCCCTTTTCAGTGATCCCCAGACGTTTCCGTGCGGGGCAATTCCTCACTCCGATTTCGAAACACGTCGTCCAGCTACTGACCCCGAAAGGCAACGTTCTGTGCGACTCCTCTTCGCTAAGGCGTCTGCAGGGCTAGAAGGGGGGTAGGGGGTGGGGACGTAGGCGAGGAAAGAGTGCCAACTCAGCCTGTGCGCTACTGACGAGGGAGGGAGGGGGGGAGGACTTTAGTGATGAGAGAAACTAAGAGAGATATTCGTATATTTCGCCTGTATCTTGGCTCGACAGGAAGTGCGGGGTGAGAAATAAGCTGGACATCTCTTCGTGGTTGCTGAGTTAGTTGGTGAATGTTTGTGTATAGTCGACATGCTGGTCAAAAATATGACGAGGAATGTTGTCGCTCGTTTCTGTTGCGCTTTTCGCGGGTACTTACGGATTGATTCGGAAGCGTGGGAATGTAGTATATAGGGCATGGGGAAATGGAGTGGTTTCTGCACGCAAATTTTTTGGCGTTGTTAGGATGATTACGTCTGGCTTCATACGTACGTGTACATGAGAAAAGACAAACGAACTCCGGGAGCTAAACTGAAAAAAAAAGATCAGTTGGGTTCGAGCAGCCAAGCCTTACCATAAAATAATTTTTTTTTTTTAAAGGCAGCCTCAAATGAAGAAAATGGACTCAGTTTCTCGGTGAATCGTATGGGTGACCGAAATTTACCCATATGGCTGGATGAAACCTTGATAAAGCGTATATATATATATATATATATATATATATATATATATATGGGGAGTTGTGGGCTCGACTCCCACCGGCGGCAAGTTATCTTATCGTCCACTTTCATTTCCCTATTCTTCGTTCTTTTCCATATTTCAATTTCAGCCGCAGCTAAATTCCCCGATGCTGTCTTATATATACATATATATATATACATATATATATATATATATATATATATATATATATATATATATATATATATATATACACAAATACATGCCCTGGTAGGGTGTTGGGCTGCGAAGCACACGAGATTGTGGGATCAGATCGCGGCCATGGCGGCCGCATTTCGATGGCGGTGAAATGCGAAAACACCCTTGGTACTTAGATTTAAGTGCACGTTAAGGAACCCGAGGTGGTTCAAATTATTCCGGAGTCGCCCACTACGGTGTTCTTCATAATCCAATCGTGGTTTTAACACGTAAAACCCCATATTTTTTTTAAAAATAAATGCCCTTCTATGTTATACCCTGCCCTCTCTACCTCTACCATGGGATCGGCTTCACCCACATACACATATTTTCCTCTCTGGCACTCGTAATGCTAACACATTAAAAAACAAAAGCAGCAGCCAGCACCGTCTACAGGCGCGATCATCTCCTTCAACAATGATGATACTCATAATAATTAAAAAATGCGCGAGCATAGCGCGTTGCTTCACTTCTTGTACGGGAGTGACCAGTTCTCGGATTTACATAGCCAGAAAATTATAACAACAAAAACTGCTTTTCCTTCGTCGATGTTTCCTTCGTACAAATGCTCAAGCTGTGGCTCATCTTGTTTTCCCCTCAGAATACCCAAACCCTGTCGACGCTTTAGTATCCAAGATTTCTCCTTCTCTATCTCTCGCAAGAACGACTAAAATCGAGGTTCTTCTGCTTTTACCTGACTCCATTTACTCGACACACATGGCACGCGGACACAACATAAATAAATAAAACCCGAGTATAAAACTATTGTTTGATCAGGAAACCTGCATGCATAATTGTGCTCTCTAATTCTGGGTACGCAAGCATGAAATCTTAAAGAGGTTGCGAGGCAGGAAGGAGAAAAATAATAAAAGCCGGCAAGTGGTAAGCTAGGCGTTCTGACTTTCGTGCGCCACAATCTAGCTTCTTTTGCATAAGACGGGCATATATTATACAGGCGGGAGCTGTGTATGCCGAGCTTATACAAAGGGCGAAACGCTCAGATCTTTCGCTGAAAGCAGACAAACAACGACACTCATAGTTAGGCAACAATGCTTGTTTTCCGGACTTGAACGGTGTACTGCTTAAACGTATACCTTACACTCAGTAAAGCGTTTGAGCACTGAGTAAGGAACAAGTTGTAGCAAAACGATGTTGCGTCCGTTCATATCGCCCTTCTGCGTGCGTGCGCGCGTGTATGTGTGTGTGTGTGCGTGTGTGTGTGTGCGCGCGCGTGTGTTTTACCGTGACACCAACTTTCCATAACTAGATTACGTGCGCGTTAAGGAAGTTACGCTTCTTGTTTCATTCCTACTTGTCAGCCCTTAGTACCGTTTTATATACTCGGAACACCTACCATGTTTCTAGATGATACGAGAGCAACGTTTTTTTTTCTTTTTTACACTGAAGTTACGATATGGCTGTGTAGTTTCGCACTATCCTATATTAATCTGCTCGCCGGTATGTTGTCTCGACGTTCCGGAATTTCATTATTAGGATATAGAAGAAAGAGAGAATAGAGAAATTAAAAAGGAAATTCTAGGGTTTTCCGCGTCAGAACCGTGATATGAGTTTGATACACGCAGTAGTGGGGGACTCCGGATAAACGTTTACCTCCTGGGGTTCATTAACGGCCACCTAAATCATATTAAACGGGCGTTCTTGCATTTCGCCTTTATGACAATGCAACCGCCACGGATGGGATCGAACCCGCGTCCTCGAGCTCAGGTGTGCAACGCCATGGCCACTGCGCTACCGCGGCGGGTGAGTGTAATTAAAGAGCGTTTGTAAGAAAGAGAGAGAGAGAGAAGCGATAAAAGCCTATCAGTCTTACTATAACGCGGCTCTTAAATGCCACCTATGTGATGCGGCGTCGCTCAATGTGAATCGTTAAGCCAGGCTGCGCAGTTTCGCATCTTTTATCGCCCCGAACAACCGTTGTTCGCTTTTGCAAGACTCCTTATTGTTGCGTATGTTTAGCGCTGTGCCCTATTTGAATCAGTGTACTTAACCTCGCCGAAGCATCTCCCCGACTACGAGAGATGCGTATTATTTAATCCGGAGCACCGTATATATGTGCTGAGGAATAATTTCAACCACCTTAGCTCTCTATCCTGGAGCCAAATAGCAGGCGGAATATCACCTTCCGCCCTCCTCCCCCCTTATTGTAATGTGGAGACCAGGACAGGGAATCGAACCTGCGAGCCACCCCGGCGCTCCCTTGAAATTGTGGCGTTTGCTTTTTCTGTGTTGCATCTTTCCTATACACTAACAGATGCATTAAAATATATTGCCTTCCCCTTTCCCATTCCCCCGGTATAGGGTAGTCAATCGGACGTTATTGTGGTTAACCTCCCTGCCTTCTGCGTTTCTCTTTCCCCCCCTCCCCCTCCTATACCTGGCTGTTGACTGCACTAACACGAAAGGTGAAAAATTACGCGTTCTTTCTAGGGTGAACCCAACGCTGCACTCAGGCATACGTAACACCAATTTTGCCATGTCTACCATATCGAAGAATGTACGCATGAACGGTTTTCGATACCTCTAAACTGTCTCGCGAGGATTGTAGCGTTTTTCAACGTCATAGCTGGGGTCGATAAAAAGTGGTCCGCTAACACTCTTTCGTGCGTTATTGTGACGCTTTAGCGTTTCCGGCGGACATTGCTTAGCTTAGGTGACGCAAGGCCAGAGTGATCGAAGGACGAGGAACCGATTATTGAAAGAAAATTTTGGAAAAAAGAAAAAGGCAGCGACGCTGGCCGCGTTCTTGTTGATGACATCGAGCATGTACTAGAGGTGATTTTTGCCCTATTGACATTCTATCATGTACCCGCGTCCAAAAGTTGCAAGTGGTGTTGGATCACGGCGCTAGATGGCGCAACGCGTGACCTGGCCGCCGCGGTGTACCTGCAGTACTACATGTAGTACCTGATTGCCAGGCGTCGTCCATTGCGCGGCGGCTATGTCGACGAGAGCGACGCAACCGGTCTTATACTAACCGGAGTTGCCGTGCACGCCAAATAATTGGTACTGCAGGTAAACCAAGACATTTACTCTACGGAAAGGTTAACAAAACTTTAATAAATGACGACTGCAGTCGTAGTCGTCATGGTTTGTGGGCCTTGAGGTCACGCGTTGTACCGACGAGCTTGGAGAGATGCGCTGTCGTCATCTGGGTGAGAATGGTGTTTCACAATGGTGTTTCAGTGGTGCGAACAGACTGCGTGTTCTGCCTATCCGATCATCAGCTAATACGCCATTGGCATTGGCAGAGCTTTGTAAATAATCACAATATGGCGTCCATGGCATCACATGAACATTCCCTGTAGGTTCTGATGGCGTGCCAATAAGTGAAGAGTGCTGCTTATTGCGCTCATTATGTTGTCTTCCAGACACACGGGCCTTATATTATAAGCTAGGTTGTGTAAGCTGATCCTCCACCACCACCTCGACAGTAAGAGGGCTGAGCGCGTGTGCGTGTGCGTGCGCGTGTGAGGCACATGTGCGGCTGTAGTTGGCAGTTCGAGACTTTGATCACGTTAGTACAGCGCTCCGCTTCGCAGTCTGCGCTTTCAGAGTGCGACTTACTCAGGGTAAGTGGGTTCATTGACGTTACAGCGGTACGCTGCCCGGCATAGTGAGATGGGTAGAACACGAGAGAGGGAGCAGCCAAGCTCACTCCCGACATTGTTTACCCAAGAAACGACTTTTTACCCCGAGGGGACGACCGGCACACTCGGCCAAAGTCGAGTCGATGGCAGCGACTTAGTGAAATCAACGATTGCAAGCATCCGCCGCCAACGTGGGACCAACTCCTCGATCGCGCACAGCTCGCCTGTATGTAGGCTGCCGCTTCTCGGTAAGGCTTCGATAACGGTGGCAGCAATCCGGCGAGCGTGCGCGCGAGTACTAAGAAGCGAGTTGCCTCACTCGGCAAATCCTCGACGTTGCCGCCTCCGCCGCCAGTCTTCCCGGACCTCTCGCTCCCGTAGCTTCGGCGGTTTTCAAACTATTATAACGCCTATAGCTTCGCGTCAAGTCAGCGAGCTTAGACTGCGAAACTCGGGTTTATAAGAAGGCAAATCCCGAAAGCGATAGCCGCAGTCATTCGTAAACCCGAGAGAGAAGAGCTCAGGTTAATCTGATTCATTCATCAGTGCCAGGATCGAGGAAATTTTAAAGTCACTCGCGGGGCAATCCTGTACGAACGCTAACATGCGTGTACAGGCCCGACGTGTGCGCGGGCCTGTATAGAGCAAGCGAGCGGGGTGTGCATACGTGCGCGTTGCGAGTCGCAACTTATATCGAGGGCTTAGTGTCAGGCGCACACGCCCCGGCGAAGCGCTTGATGAAGGTGCGGGCGAAATTGAATTTAATACCGGTCCGTCCCCAGTCAAACGACAAGCGGAAAAAAAAAGAAGCTCCAGGGTGAGGCTGCCAAGGAAGCAAGCATCGGGATTTATATACGGATGTAACGGGGAGCCTCTTCTTTTTAGAGGAAACGCACATCTCCCACTGCTGACATAGAATATAAGTAGCGTGTGCTTTATCCTATGGATTGTATAACGATGAAAAAGTTTGGGCCAGCACGGAACGAAACAGCCTTTCTTTGCTAGCTATATTCTGATGACATGCTTCTGCGCTAAAGAGTTGAGAACGACAGGAACGTACGACTGGGGCAACTGCGATCTCGGCTATTCGGCAGAAAAAAGCCAAACAGTTTACAATGGCATAGCCTAGAATGACGGGGTACAAACACCAGGTACACGTCCCACAACGCGATCATTGTTGTGGCGATTCAAAACAGTATGGTTTGCAAACAGCCCTCTTTTCTCGGAGCGTTTCCATGGACAGCTTTTTTTTCCAGAAGAAATATCGCCATCTTGTAGCTTGCGAAGCTAGTTCATTTTCATGCTCCACTGAACAAAATGTTTCGCGAATGCTCTTTTAATGAAACTCTTTACCTATTGTCAATTCCCTTTACTCCTCCATGGCTGAGTCAACGGAACAAACACAGTTGTTAGTTCGGTTATGCGAGATATAGGTTAGAATTCGTGCGAGAGATTCCGTGCGTCAACGACGCCAGCACGCGGTTGAACTGCGGTAGGCCAAGCACGACAGCTCGACAAGTCGAGGCGAAAATTCAGCACCGACGGGCCCCGGATACAGTGTCGAAGTCAGTTATTCGCGTTTCGCACGTGCTGCAACGTTTCGTCCAAGAACTGCCTCTGCGAACTATATGCATCGCACTGCACGCAATCTGTAGACCCGTAAATGTGGCAGCGGTCCCCACTGTAAATATATGGGGACGATGAAATGCACTGGCGCGCTTGGCCGAGCGGGATACAAGCGGTCTCGTGTTCAAGAACGCAACCGCGACATCGGCATGCTCACACGTGCACACTTGCGCACAAGACGCGTTCCAATTTCAGCAAGCTTGCGCGACGGAGTACTCTGACCTGTGAGCCACATTCCGTTGGCATCCAGATTGATCTGTACATTTGAACTATCGAACTTCGCGCCGGTATATCGTAGTCGTGAAATAACAAAAGCCACGGTCACACGCTGTCAGCACCGTTGACTATAGGATTTTAATAAGGGGCGTAGCCCCGATTCTATGCCGTTGCTGCAGGTCATGTTTCTGTAAGAGCCGCTTGAAGTTAATTAAATGTTTGCGCCATCAAACATGTGGAATCAGACTTGCCCCGGCGCTATACCCCGGTGCGAAGGTTAACATTGGCACAGTTGGAACCTGTAAATTGGAGTAAGTCTCCATCTTCTCAAGCTGCCACACAAGCGTTCTACGTTGTAGTCACACGTTATTTGTTTTTGCTCAACAACAGCGCGATCACAGTGCGAAGCACCATGAATGGCTCATTTTCCGTTACTGAGATTATAGAAGTCCTGAATTTTGCCTTATAGCTAGCAAATGAGAGTGCAAGCTAAGACACGAAGCTTAGCTTATAATTGTAATGTTATAATATAATCCATATTAACAAATCCTTTATAATAATAATTATAACAGATATTGACACGTATTGGACCGCAGGAAGACAATAAAGCGATCCTATTGAGGAAAAAAAAACTGTGCGCGCTTTAAAGCATTCGCTCTGTAAGATGGAAAAAAAATATAGAGAAGCAACTCCGTATGCTTATCGTATAACGCGACGTAGAAAAATAGTAAACTATAAAGACGATTATGGTCTACGAATCAGCACTTCTTTTTCTATGTGATCATATGAGGTGAAGCAAAAGGAAGTAAACTGCGCGAGAGCAGCTCACAGACTCTGGCTTTCTTCATTTAATTTAAACAGACTCAGCGAAGCAATCGCCGTGGAAATCAACAGCGTAATACGGTGCCGTCGAGTCGATACGTACTATGAGAAATGCGGCGGCCGCACTAATATGAGCGCTGTCATCTACTGCCCCTGCTTTTACTTTTGAGAAAGGTGGATTGCTACATTGACTCCGTTGAACGCGAAAGAAAAAAAAAAAAAGTCAAACTAACTGGCCTCGCACGGAGGCAGGCTCTATAAATAGAACCAGGCGAAGAAAAACTTGGGAGTATAGTAATGAAAATAAAGGCGCCACCTTTCTATCGCAGGCGCAATAACACACTGCGCCGATCAAGAACACCTGTACATCTCTTAGCGGAGTACTGTAAGAGCTTTCTTTTCCCGTTTCTGACACGACTACTTTTGCCTTTAGCAACGGCGACAAAATAAAAGACCGGTGATGAAGAAGGCCGCGGTGAACGTACAGCGTTGGGTAAGAGAAATCTGAGATATATGTGCGTATCCGCTATAGAATGTCATTATCGTACGCGTACATCAGCTCCGGCCTGCGCCGATGTGCAACAGCTGAAATCGAAACTCGGCCACTGACCCACGGTGCCCCAGGTTACAGCCGCCGGCTGTGTTTGACAGGTAAATTTCGGCGGAAACTTAATCCGAGAGCGGGCCGTGTGCGTACGCGCCGAGATTTCATTAGCCATTAAAGAATTCTCCGAAAATTCGCGTTGCCGAAGCACGTCAACATCTCCAGCCATCGTATGTTCCCTTCGGTTAGCGAAACCGACTGTGTGTCGTGTAGCTTATAGATCTATATGTCGCAAAACCATCCTCGACAAAAAATTTTTTCTGCTTGGTTTAACCTTCCGTCTCCGAAGGCAATCTGATCAGATGGCTCATACACTGCGGGTCGCTTTTCCGACAACTTCGTTTCTTTCATTTTTTTTTTTTGTCTGTGTGTCTCTCTCTCTTTCTTTTTTTTTTTTTTTTTTTTGCAATCTAGACGATAATGTTATTAGGTGCGTAGTCCATGTCTGGTGCCCACCCTCTCTATCTCACGTTTCATTATTGTCTCGAGCACTGTAAATATGAAATCGAAGCCATGAACGCTTCTGCTAGAAGGCTCATGACTTTACGAAAGCTCAACTTCACACATTATCGCGGAGCGTATCGTCAAAGATATTTCATCAGGTTTGCCTGAAGTATACAGGGTTGGAACGCACCGCGGGCGCGTTGGCAAAAGAGAACCGCAACTGATATCTGGCTTTCCCCGAAATCGGAACAGGCTCGATCGTCTAATTATAAGGGTGCCCAGCCTACCGTCCGCCTAGATAGCCAAAAGAATGAACGGCTACAACGGAGATCGTTGGCCTTGTGTTAAGTGAGAAGAATATTGCGCTCATCACAGGCTTCGTGCAGTACGCGGTGAAAGCATGATGCGAGCATGAAGGCCGCAATCAATTTTTGTTCCCTCTTCAACCGGACATCGTGTTCGCATCAAGTTTTCAGTGTTCACGTCACTCCGAACATTTGTAATGTGATACATTTGCGGTCATAACATATTTCCCTGATCAAAACAATTCCTAGCCTGTGCATCACGTAATAACTGGCGTGAAAGCGAACAATTAAAGCACGTATATGCTTGATTTTTCTTACCGCGCAATGACTGCAACGGTAACTTCTATCTGCCACAATGCGGTCAATTCTGTCATACAGAAGACGTCTTCGCTAGAGTAGGAGGGATGTCTGCTATGGGTCCGCGTGTTGTAGCCTCCAAGTATAGGCTACACTGACTGCTTCGGAGAAAGTACACAAGAACAATTTGCGACGCTAAACAAACCATAGAATCTAGGAGTGCGAAGTTTCACGACGACAGAAAGAATCGCCACAGTTATCACATATGTTGCCGGCTGTGGTTGTCCGCCTCGAATTTCCGGTCTTCTGTACGCTGTACGTGCCTAACATGCGGTGGCAACTGCTGACAATTATATGGTCTCTTGAATGTTTGCAACGTATCAACGCTTTATGTTGCTCAGATAGGCGTATTTCTTTCCTACTGTCAGCGAAGCCGTTCATCTCCCGTGACTGGTAACGGCGCGACGGGAGATCGTGAGCCACGCCATGCTTTTCGAAAGCGTGATATCTGACGGATGTGAACACAGTATACAGCTAGATGGATCTGGCGTGCCAGTAACATTCTATAGAAATAAAGAAGGAACAACTTAGATAATCACTTTGTATATTGTCACAACACTGAACGTTTCATTTCTTATTGTTTTTTTTTGTGGCTGCATGATGTAAACTTTATTTCACAATATTTTTACGATACTTTATTAGAAAATTGCGAATTACCTGCATAACGCGGAAGTAGCCGCACGTACATGCCGCAGTTCGTCAACGTTGGCTCCTTCGGCCACTTTAATTAATTGAATCTCATGGGTAAATTAATTAAAATGCGTTCTTTTACAATCAGCAGCTGACTGCTTCGAAACAGTCGTAGTCTTTCTTGGGTGTTTGCTCTGTCGGCAATATTCCTGGTGTTCTGTGAAACTACGAGATCAGAGACTGGTTGAAACGACAAGCTTGCAAGACGAATCAAGACAAAATAAGCATTGGCGGTAAGGTCTATCAGTGCTGCTCGAAACCGGAGCAGTCCCGATGAAGAACACTGCCGCTTAGATTCTGCTAAGGCATACAGTAATTTATTCGTGTCTATTTATTTCAGTGTACCCATAAATGGGCCCTCTAGCTTGCACCAGTATACACTGGAGCAAGCTACGGAACTACAGTTGCGCGGCAGAGCGAGAGTGATGACACATTCCATAGCATGATAGAGTTTGCTTGAGCTACCTGCGTATCGTTACGCGTCCTGGCTGCAGCGTCAACGTGATATAGCACCAAAACACGGTCCGTATCTAAGCATTCGTTCATTTTGAAGCGACGTATGCTCTTGTAAATACAGCTTTACAAGCACTGCATTGAATTCGCGCATTACTTTCGTGCGTTCCTCTGAATCGACTGAAACAACGCGTGAACGTACTGCTTTTATAGTTTATGGCGCGAATACCACCTGACTCTGCAGTCAACATCAGGTTACCAAACCAGATCTTCCCATTTGGTTAACTTCCCTGCCTTTCCACTTCTCTCTCTCTCTCTCTCTCTCTCTTATACATGGCGCATAGCGCCTCAACTTTCCTTTGCGGCTGCATTATTCTATAGCCTGTAAGCTCGATTTATTTCCGCTCACTCGCCATTTGTGGAAATGCTTCCAGGCCATGCCGACCTCTACGGTGTTCGATTAACGACCCCGTCATTCCGGACCCACGCTCTCTGCCATTCCTGCTCTGTCTTTACTCCCTGTCGAGTACAAATTTCTCTCTCCGCTCCTGAATACAGGAATGTTTTTCCCCTCTCAGCTTCATGATGAATGGCTTTGGTGGCGTTCGCAGTTCGGGCGGATCCGCGGCGTAACGCATCTGTTCCTGAGGCCAGCGATCGGTTTGCCCGCAGTGTGCAGGAGCCAGGCGGGAAAGCCCCCCCCCCCCCCCCCCCCCCTCTCGGTCTTCTACTCGGTTAGCGCACCGCAGCTTTGCGCCGCCGTGCCACACACCGCGTGCCGCTGAGTGCGCCGCCGCCGCGCCATTGCCACCTCGGACGATTAACTGCACTCGCTAGGCGTCCGGGCACGCGCGTGTGCGGGCGAGGCTTTGATAATCTCAGAGGAGCGCGGTGGGCGCCGCACGCGGCTCGTGGGCATCGCTCGACGTGAGGGAGCTGGCTCGCGTTTACCTGGCCGACCGTATTTAATTCCCTGGAACCAGCCGTCCAACCATCAGGCGCAGCATTTCCGTGATGCCGCAAGTGGTGGGGCTATTCCTCCGTCTGTCGGCGTCGTTAAGCGTAGTTATCGTATAATGTTCCTTTTTTTTCTTTTTTCTTTTTTGTTTGGAGGATAACCAGACTCCCGAGCCAGTTTTCTTTTCCTCCAGGCTTGATCGCCCCGTTCGCTTGTTCCACACTATTAAGTTAAGGATGACGTAATGTGGAAGCTATATAGGCTGAGAAACAGCGAGTTCAGTTATCGCAGAAGAGACGGCGCGTATATAGTGCGCAATGAAGACCGAGTTTAAGCGTCATGATTTATCCGCATTCTCACCAACATGAACTTCGTAAGAGGGTGTTAGGTACAGGCGCGTGGTGTACTGCGGTCGCATTCAAAGAGCTTCAGGATTTAGTGGCAGTGAGGTCTTCGCAACGTCAGAGGAAACCGGCACACGGTCACCGTTTCGTTAAATCTTCGAGCTGTAACATGGGCAGGTGGTTTGCTACGAACAACCGCATTGGTGTACCAACTTTTATTGCTGCGTACGATAGAATGTTAAAATCGTCGTTGCGAGCTTAGCGGGCTCGTCTGCGTTCCTATCACGCCGACGTTTGTTCTTCTTGGTAACATTTTCTATCCTCTGCAGGTTCAACATTTGACCACATAGACCAACATATGACCAGTGTTACAGGCGCTCGTGCATAAACGTAATAAGCAAGTCAAAACTTATATCCAGAACGCTGCAATCCATCTGACGAAGCATTCTAGATATCTCGTATTTTTTTCAGAAACGTGGTATTTCTTACCTCCCGGAAGCCAACAGGAACTCGGACGTTTAAAAATACTTGATCATCGGCCTTGTTGCATTACAAACCTAGATAACGCTGACTTAAGCCAGCCACACACACACACACACACAAGGAAAAGGGGAAGGGGTGCAATAATAAAACAAAGTACCACGACGAAGTTCGCTACGAGCAATCTGCTCTGTAACCCTATACCCCCACGTGATCACACTGCATACTCTCTTTGCGCTCTTTCTGGCTCAGTAGCAGTTCACGAGAACCACGAGAAGTGTTCGTCTATACTTTTGACGTCTCCTACTAATAGTCGACGGCGTTTTGCTAATAATAATATAACTGTTCTCCGTCAACGTGCAAGCACTAATTAATTTAATTCATATTTGCAAGTATGTGTGTTCCTTGCACATCAGGTCGCACCGTTTCTCTCCTCATCGTCACATTTCGTGAGCGTCCCTATAAATACGAGAGACAGATGTCGACCAACGCGTATAGACGTACACACGTGCACAAAGGGCGCAGTCGTCTCCAGAACGGAGTACCCTCAGAGTACGCCAGCGGTGTGCCGATGCGAAGCAAAGGCGCCTCTGCACCGGAAGTGGCTATATCTCCATTTGCTCCGAGACATTGCCGCGCTTGCACGAAGGGGCGCTGGTCGATCTAGTCTCGGCAAGAGCCGATGTAGTCGCCAGGCTTTGCAAACAAGCTTCGCCAGATCAGAGGAATACGGCCCGAGCCCAGATCCGGAAGGATACAGGAGACGACCTCTTTGGAGGCCCGCACCCGGATTCTACCAAGGTCAATTCCGACACCCCGGGTCGCTCTATTCGTCCGTGCTCGCTTCCTTTTCTCGCACGTTTGTATTTCTCCTACAGCGACACCACCGTATCGATCATCGGAGCGGGCCAAGTGAATGAGACAAGATCACTTGGGCGGCGACAAAGTAAAGAGCCCGTGAGAAGAAATGAAATGCCCTATTTGCTTGTTTATAACGCGCGCGCACCACCGAGACACTATTCTTGGCCCACAGAAAGGCACGCGCTAGAGATCATCTTTTATCTCTCATACATGTCTCATACCTTTATTTTACTTTTCTTCGAATCTTCCAATTATGCTTGCCCGCTTATTTCTTAGTTTTCTGGTTTTCGTATAGTTGAGCGTCGTGTCTTGTCACGTACAGTTCAAGGTCGAGATGCATGCGCAGTACAACAAACACAATTGAAGAACGTGTCGGAATGCAGTGTCGCACTCCCTGATACAACGCAATAGTTCTTGTAACGCAGTAATGCACATCTATTCTTGAGTGCTAAGGGTCCTAACGGGACACTGTAAATAGCTTTAGTGCGTGCGTGCGTGCCTGTGTGCGTGTGTCAATGTGTGTGTGTGCGGAGCAGGGAAGGTTCGAGGGGAGGCAACGAGGACCAGGGTATATACTGTTTGTGCGCTTGTGTGATCACTGTGTATACCATAATGATGGCCCAACGTCTGAAGGGTCGTCAGCTAGGCAAACATCTCCGTCCTAAAGTAAGCGTCTGTCTCATACAGTGATTCTACGATGCGTAGTACAGTCGATAATCTGGTTACTTAATCTATTCTTGTTACCCTTTACTATTTTTTTAGTTTCTGTCTCCCTCTCTTTTTGTCTTGAAGACGTGAAAAACCTTACAACGAGAACTCCGAGAAGCACTTTTAGCACTCAGAATGACACGATACCGCGCATTTGAACGCGGAGCGTTTCCTATTACCAAGCTCTTCAGGGGCTGCGTGCGAAAAGGCTTTCCGTATTCCAGAAATCCGAAGCGGCCCATGCTCCGTAGGCTGTAGTTCGGTCCCGTTATGTCGGAAGAAACACGACAGGAAGCCGACCTATTCCCCACGACACCATCGGTGAAAAAGTAGGATTGCGGGTATACGACAGGTCGCCAGTCCGGCGTATAAACTGCGGCTCCTTATGCGGCCCACCTTTGGCTTCGTTGCGAGCTGCCGCATATACAAGCCGGCGAAGCGTTACATCCGTCGGCGCACTGCCTAATAGCTTCTTCTCGAACATCGGCCCGGGCATGGCCACGGGAATGTGTTACGGGCACCCCTCTCAGGTACCTCTCTGCGCCGGAGTCTACATCGGCTGCACTCACAGATGACCTGAGAAGAGTGGTTGTTGTATCGCGATGCTCGACCGATCCCGTGATCCCTGTCCAGCTCGATTATTGCTCGCTAGTAATATTGGGCTGGTCCTTTCATCTCACTCTGTTATCGCGATATTCCTTACGCCGAAGGGTTGGATACGCAGTGTCGTTTGTGATCGACATAGGTCGAAAGGGGGAGTCCTAAGGCAGCAGTCAATGCTTAGCAAAGAGGACTTGTCTTGACCTGTCCGATTCATTCGATGAACACGATTACCTTCGCGTCCTTATTGGAACAACGAATGCCGACTTGCTCATTATCTTCTTTGCCCCACGGATATTTCTTGCCTTGTTATTATGGGTGTGCGAATATCCGAAACTTTCGAATAAGGAAACGGATATTGTCCTATTCGATTCGATTTCCTAATTAATTAGTCACTATTCGCAAATGTGAATGTGAAATGTGAATAGGTTTCAGAGTCGCGAACTGCGCGGAATGAGACAGAATATCGGAGCATTATTACGTTAAACTTCGTCACCGCGGCCATAGTAGGCATAAAATTTGGGAAGGTACGTAGTGAAGAAGGCTACGTCGCTAAGAGAGCCATACTTGACCGGCGAAGCCGTGATCACCCGCACTCTTCAAATAGTCCTGGGTATGTAAACATACTACAGTTTTCAGTCTAATGCTCTATTTGTGCCTTTAAGATGCCAAGATTTATAGCGTGAGATATAATGATACAAACTTCTTGACGTTAATAATACTAGGACTGGAACAATGTTTTATAATAATGGGTAAAATAGGTGTTTATTATTGAATTCAAGAAATGTCGCAGTTTCGCCCGAAAGCCTAAGCTCTGATTCCAATCCCCCCGAGCGATGGGAGACCTTGTTGTCCAGCCCCGACCTATCGACCCAGCTCGCGCTGGCGGCTAGGGGCCAGGAACTGCTGGACACATATGGGACCTGAGAAGAAGGTTTCACCCCATCTGGTGCCAGCGCGCACCAACCGTCACTAAGGGCTCAGTACTAAAGTTGTTTCTCTCTCTCTCTCCGATTCCGATAAGAAATTAGTAGACAGTTATGCGAAGTAAAAAAAAAATTAGGAGATTTACGTGCCAAAACCGCTTTCTGATTATGAGGCACGCCGTAGTGAGGGACTCCGCAAATTTCGACCACCTGGGGTTCTTTAATGTGCACCTAAATCTATGTACACGAATGTTTTCGCATTTCGCCTCCATCGAAATGTGGCCGCCGTGGCCGGGATTCGATCCCGCGACCTCGGGCTTAGCAGCTCAACCATAGATAGAACTGTACAGAGGAGAAGAGGAGAAGGAGCAGATGGAGGAGAAGAGGCAGTTCCCATATAAGAGAGGGCGGGAGGTGACGTGAGAAAGCAAGGAAACCAGAAGGCAAGGCAGAGTTTTATTGTCCGTATAAACTTGAGAACACTGGTTTACTAACTAAATTAGCAAAGCATGTTGTCACGCGCGCACAGGCAAACATTAACACATCTCACTCGTTCACAGCGGAAACTCGATGTCGAAACGCTGGAGTGAAGAAGCACGGCAGCAGGAGCGAGCGAATTGACCTTCGTACTGCCTCTCGCTTCAACGCGAACTAAGCGGCGAGAACACAGTGCACACAAAGCAATCGGTCCTCGGTGCACCTAGATGCCTAAACTCTGTTACCATCGCAGATAAATTTCAAGATAGGACCCAAGCGGCCGCGCTAGGCTTCACCACACGCGGCTGCCGCCAGAGTATTTCGCCTTGCGAAGCAGGGAGCGCTAAGATATAAAAAAATCGAGACGTTCTGGGCAGTTCCTCGCAGACGACGCGCTAAATATGTGACCTAACCAAACAGACGTGAAGCAGCACTTCTTTTAGTCTGGCAGATAATAAAATAAATAGCAGGGAGCACCGCGAAGCTCACTAGATGAGGGCCCTTTGGCGATTCAATTTGGCGATCCATCTGCTCGCTTCCAAGGTCAACAAGGCGAACAGACTTGGACATGGAACTGGAGAGGCTGCGTGCAGCACGCCGACAAGCGGAGAGGAGGTATCGGCGCACGAAGTCCGTCTTGGATCTGAGGGCTTCACGACGCATACAAAAGAAAGTCCAGCGTCGCATGGATAAATTGGAAGATAAGAGATGGAAAGCATTCTGTCAGTCGCTTGATCCCCGCAAATCGCTCTCGCACATATGGAGAACGGTTAGGGGTCTTCGCTCATCTCCGCATCAAAGGAAGCCCTTCGCTGCTCTGGCCCTCTACCAACTCCGCTCGGAACTTCAAGTGGCTGAAGAGTTCTGTGCACGGGTTGCTGGGTCCGTGGCCATCATTACTGACGCAGCATTGAATGACATCCCTGAGGCACGTGTACCAGAAATGAACGTGCTATTTTCACTCGAAGAGCTCGATGCTGCGTTGGCGACCTGCCGGCGTTCTTCGTCACCAGGACCTGATGGCATCACGTATGCTGCCCTATGCCACCTTGGACATGACGCACGTGATGAGCTGCTCAACTACTACAATGAATCTTGGCAGAACGGCGCCGTTCCTAAACAATGGAAATCGAGCCGCTTGATCCCCATTCTGAAACCTGGAAAGTCTCCGCTTGAGATCTCATCATATCGTCCGATTGCGCTTTCGAGCTGCGTCGGCAAAGTGATGGAAAGAATGATTCTTGCTCGATTAGAATGGTACCTAGAACGATTCAACATCTATCCGGACGCCATGACAGGTTTTCGTCGAGGTCGCACGTCCATCGACAACGTCATTGACATCGTAACATGGGTCCAAAATCAAAAAAGCCTCAAGCGCCTATCTGCGGCACTTTTTCTGGATATAAAAGGAGCATACGACAACGTCGCCCATGAGGCCATACTAAACTCACTTGAGGCTGTTGGAGTTGGTGGCCGGATGTATCAATGGATTCGGGACTATTTGACTGAGAGGCGTTTTTTCTTACAGACCGAAGACGGCCCAACTTCAGACCATTCCATCTGCCGTGGTGTGCCACAGGGTGGAGTGTTGAGCCCTATTTTGTTCAACCTCGTCCTGGTAGGACTAGCGGATTACCTACCGCAGACAGTACATGTCTCAATATACGCCGACGACATTTGCATCTGGGCCTCTGCGGTGACTCGCCCTCAGCTAAGAGCCAGGCTTCAGCGGGCGGCAACCATGACGGCTTCTTATCTCCGAGAGCAAGGCCTCAGTGTGTCTACTGAAAAGTGCGCATTACTTGGGTTTACGCGGAAACAAATGTCATCGTATCCTGTTACCATCAATGGTCAAGCTGTACTCTATGTTAAGACGCATCGCTTTCTGGGCGTCATCATTGACCGCAACCTCTCGTGGAGCCCTCACTGCGTCTATCTGAAGAAGAAGCTAGTCGCCATTGCTCAGGTCTTCCAATTTCTATGCGGGAAAAACTGGGGTACACCAGTCCATTCTATGTTGCAGCTGTACAGGGCTTTGTTTCTCGGACTCCTTCGTTACAGCCTACCAGTATTGTCAAATGCATGCAAGACGAACTTTCGCGCCTTGGAGAGCATACAAGGTCAAGCCCTACGCACGTGTTTAGGGCTGCCTAGGTGCACCTCAACAGCAGCGACAATCGCCATCGCAGGAGACCATACAATCCAGACACATGTAGCTGTCGACTCTCTCAGAGCGCACATTCGCCATCTGTCAAGGATCCCCGACCATCATTTGGCCTCCCTACCAGCCGAGAGACCTCAAGCGACCTTTTCACGAGTTATTAGCGCTCATCATGAGTACATACCGGCATCATTTACACCGGCGGCGAAGCCTTCCTCTCCCCTGTGGTGCCTGCGACAGCCTCAAGTGAATTTTGCTATTCCTGGAATTACAAAAAAGTCCAATCATCCATCGCCGGCTCTGAAGCAACTTACGCTCATATTACTGCACCAGACGTATCATGACCGCATACATATATATACCGATGGTTCCACCTCACCTACCAGCTCAACTGCCGCATTCGTCGTTCCAGCCAAGAACGTTACAGTTAAATTCAAATTGTCGCACACGACTACATCTACATCGGCAGAACTTGCAGCTCTCCATGCCGCTATGATGTACATCACCGAAGAGCCTATAGAGAAATGGGTCGTATTTTGTGACTCTAAGGCAGCCCTTCACAGCATCAAGTCCGCATTACGTCACAGAACTTACGAGCAAATGACATCTGAAATCAGGGAACTGCACCACCATGCTCTGGAAAGTGGACACCACATTATATTTCAGTGGATTCCTGCTCACAGTGGCATCGTCGGCAACAACCTAGCTGACAAGGCTGCCCGGTGTGCCCACGAAGATACCAAGACGCGTCCAACACCTTTGGCGAGGTCGGACGCTGCCAGAGAACTTCGCCAACTTGCGCGTAAGAAGTCCCAAGATCTCTGGATTTCAAGTGGCTTCAATTGCAGATTACGTGAACTGGACCCCACGCTACGGCTACAACTGCCATCTAGCCTTCCCCGCGGCGAAGCAACCTTGTTGTGTCGCTTGTGGCTGGGAGTGGCGTTCACGAACGCATACTCCTACCGTATGGGAATGGCCGAGAGCCCGATGTGCGACTCCTGTGGGTGCGAGGAGACCATCGAGCACCTATTGTGTACCTGCCCTCGCTACGATGTCCAACGCCTCTCTCTGCGGACAACTTTACGCAGACTGGACTCGAGATCTTTCACCGAGTCAAAGATACTCGGACCGTGGCCACACCCGTCACTGACTCGAAAAGCGATTCGTGCACTAGTGCGGTACTTGAAGTGCACGGGCTTAACAGACCGTTTATAGTGTCCTTGTGTATGGTGTCACTCCCACACGTACTCAGTGCTTCCTCTCTCCCTTTCTTCCTCTTTCTATTCCCCTTTCCCCCACCCCCAGTGTAGGGTAGCAAACCGGATGCTGTTCTGGTTGACCTCCCTGCCTTTCCTACCCTTGTTTTCTCTCTCTCTCTCTTGAGACTACTGATATTTTTGTTTCGCGTGATTGAAAAGGAAGGTTCTTACAAATTACGTCCGCTATGAAGCGAGAATGAATGCTCGATACTATGCGTCTGTAAAAACAGCTGGTCACTGGGACGCAGCTTTCGCTGTTATCTTGTGTTCTGTGGTGATTTGTCAGCGCCTGTTTTCATTAAGAGCCCAAGCGTGCGAACTGTTTTGTATATAAAAGCAGAAATTTTCGTTAGTGTTAACTGGTGAAGGATTATAAGGCGGAATATACGTCACAGACTATAGGTTCCGCATGCCATATATGATAAAATTGTTGAGGAACTACACTGACTTCCATTTGCGATATAGGATAGGTATTTTGCTCTGGGTCATGTTCCCGAAACCTTCAGCTTGTTTAGTGTTCCCTGAACAAGGAAAGGCATCCACAAACAAAACAAAACCATAATTTCTGTGAAATAATGACGCAAAATAAGTGTCCACGTGATGACACGGGACCCTTAAGGCGAGAACGACGAAGTTCGTGGTTGCGCGCGCGCTCTCCGAGGACCAGCCATCGATAAAGGCAGACGTTTTTTTTTTGCCGATCTGTCGGTAGTAAACTGTTTTAGTTGTAATAGCTGTGTGACAATACACTAAAGCTAACTTCGCTCGTAGGATGCATAGCGCAACACTAGCTGCTACAAATGCGTGATTTAGACATCTTGCTATTCTTTATAACGTCTTGCCACAACACGTAGCTATTGGGGAATTATTCAAGTGAGGAAAGCAAGACAAAAACGTGGTTGAAGAGCCAAGAAGAAAAGGAAGAAAATGGGGGCTGGTGAAGAGGAGGAGGAGTAGATCTTGATGAAGAGAAAGCAGGAGAGGTCGGCCTGGAGAGCGTGTATCTTGCCTGCTACACCTCACTGGGGTAAGGGGAAGTGGGAAATATAGGGAAAGGTAGGTGGCAGATGATTATGATATGGTACAATGAGCTACCACGTTGTCCAACAGACGGATGCGTGCTTTAGACACAATACACACAAGAACAATCTTGTCCATACAAAACGTTATCGCGCAAACACATTTCGCACTGTCTTCACGTCTCACAGGTTATAGAGACGACGGTCTAAGCCAGGGGGCTGGAGCAGTTCCTTAGCAAGTTCCCGGTAGCTACCTCAATCAAAACTATTAATAATTTGCTCCTCGGTGCATGTAACAGCCATTTGCAGCAGACGGCCTTCAGGCCGTCCAATACACAGTATGTATCCCTGCGTCGTCTCATTTTCAGGACACAGAGCACTCTCTTTAAGCGCTACCCGGAAGGCGAAGCTTTTCACGCCAGAAGCCAAGAGAGAGAGAGAGAAATATAGGAAGGCAGGGATGTTAACCAGTCAATAGTCTGGTTGGCTACCCTACGCTGGGGAAAGGGAGAAGGGGAAGCGAGAGAAGGGAGAGAGAAGGTGTAGATACGTGTACGGACAGCAGTTCTCAGAAAGCATAGAAGTGCCTTCACTGCCTTCTGAGCCGATGATCGGTCGGGACGGTGCTCTAGTAAGGTCTGTTCACTCGGAGGACGATCATCTAATTTCCTCGATGTGTTGGACAAAGATTGACTTTGTGCTTGAAATTTAGAACAATGGCACAATATGTGTTCAATGTTCTCCTCGCATCCGCAAACATCACATGCAGGACTATCAGCCATTCCAATTAGTGCTGAGTAGGCATTCGTGAAAGCAACTATAAGCCAAAAAAGTTAAAGCTTGGGGCCGTACCGAGCGCTCGCACCTTGCCTGATGCATCGGGCCAGCCATCACGGATGCGGTGGTCGAATAATGAGAGATAGCAAGCTTGCTAGATTCCGCACAACGTGTCCGTTCGCAAAGAGCGTGCTCATCAATTATCGCGAGCCATAATCCACGCCCAACCATGAGCAAAGGAAACCAGCTCCGCTCACTGAACACCAACGACACTTTAGCTAAAGGTCTGCATGCAGGAAAAGCACTCAACTGCTCAATCTGAGTGCGCAAAGGCGCATACGGCCGACGATGACATAGGGGTCCCCGAACGTGCGCGTCTTTCTCGGACATTCCTTTCGTGTCGCCTCATCTGGCGTGCACTTACATGTGAGGCGCGAAGTGGAGCACCCGAAGGCGGTCGCTTTGGATGTCCCCAAATTAACGCTCGCCCTTCGAGCAAGCATAGCCAGCGCAGCGTGGCGTGTCGCCTTGTATCTTCCGCGCTGCCGGCGTTTCATTCATTAGCGGGCAAGGCGACGAAGCCTCGCGATACCTATGAATGAACTATATACATGTACGCGCAAGATTAAGAAAGCAGAGCACGAACCCTTAGGCGGATGGTCTTTGTTACAGATTGCATCTCAAAGCATACATGTATACTGCACACAAACAGCACGTAGCATCGCGGCAGTGTACACGTGTATACGCATCCACCGCACGTCCTCTACAGACTCAGCCCGGGACTAATGAATGACGCAATCGGCCCACCGACGAGTCTGGGCGGGACGCGCTGATTGTAGCTGCCGCCAGCTGTAGCAAGGCTCGATATAACAACGCGGTGTTTCCGAAGCCATATGAGGCGCGCAGGGATCATCCCTGCTTAGCAATTTAGAAAGTAGCTAGTGCTTCTTCAGCGTTCACAGAACGAGCTGGGAAGGGAAACGAACAAGTCGGTCGCAGGTTTCATAATGTAAGAGCGCGATGGGACATAGATTGTAAAAGAGAACGCTGCGCATTTTAGTGTCGAAACACGCCCAATTATTTTCGTGCGCCACGTAATCCATTGTCGGGATGGCCTTCATCGTGCCAGATGCATACCGAAGCGATAATCTTCAGCCGCTAATTAACGCGCGACGATGCTGTGTGCACGGGCGCGTGTAGACTAGTGACCACAACATTGACGAAGTACCCCTCGAGTTCCAATGAAGCTACAGCAGCGGTCAATGTTTTGTAAGCAGCGGAACTGTTCGATAGGGCGTGTTCGTGCTGCAGCGGACACTGCCGCGAAAAGTGCGCGTGTGTTCAGCGTGTGTCCCGTCGTGGCCGAGGAATGGCCTGTCAGCTCGCGTCGACAATATGTGTAAGTTTGTCGATAGGTAAACTTTAGCGCATTTCCCACGTTTGAATTTGCGTTTGCGTACTGCGGCGTTCGGTTTAGGTTTATTAAATCTAATTTTGTTTCCTGCCTTCCCTTCACCTCGGCTCGTGAAATCGCTGCTCGCAAACTCTTCCGCCAGGACAAATTAAGCCGTTTCAACCTGCTGTACTCATTACTCCGTGTTCCTTCCGCACGAACGTGTCGCCATTACTGCTTTCCTTTGCATGCAAGAGATGGGGCAAAATAGGGCAGGGATGTCAACTGGACAAGCGTCCGGTTTGCTACACTACACTGGGGGTAAGGGAAAGGGTGAACAGGAATAGTAAAAGAGGGAGAGAGTGCACAAACCATGCACGCGGGAGGATGCACAGGAGGGCCATAAACGGTCACGCAGGCCGGTGCGCTTCAAGTATACTGCAATAATGCTTGAATATCTTCTTTTGTGTCGACGATGGTTGTGTTTACGTGCCTAGCGTATTTCATTCAGCAAAGGGTCTCATAGTTTCCTTTACCCCTTGCATTCATCTACATACAATATAGGGTATTACATAACGCAAGTGTAAGAGATTTGAAATGACACATATGTGTCCCCTCATGTGTGCGCTATAACGGAAAGCTATTCCAAACTCTTCTTGTTACATTTCTGCAATCAGCACTCCACGATTGGTCAAGCATTTTTCGGGCCCTCCCCCCCCCCCCGCCCCCTCCACGCTTCGCCTGTCTGTCGCACGACGTCACGAAAACCGTAAAACCTCCCTATCTGGAATGCGAGTACACATTGATTGTGTATGATTAGACCGAACGAAAGAAAAATACTTATTTCGGTTTCTACGAATTTTTCGCCATTGAAACTGCGTTATTGGTCAAAAAATTTTCTGGCTGCGCCCACTTCGCCTGTCTGTCATGCGACGTCACAAAATCGAGAAAACAGATCACGTGAAAGTGACGTGTACGCAATAAAGATGCATTAATATGCCAAACAAAACTGACTTCCTTTTTCTTTCGAAATAGCCGGAGAGTCACCCCCGTTCCGAAAGGAACAGAAGATTTCTGCACGCCGATATCGCTCTGACACTGGCTACTCGGAGCTGCCGGGGAAAATGAATTTATTTGCATATAATGAAAATTTTTCCATGACAGTATAACGTTGTCGAGCTCTTTCGGCACGTATACAACATCGCACTGTCAACTCTTCTTTGCTAAGAATCTATTTTAGCGGCATTATTAAACGTTACTGTGCAAGCTGCCGGGATTTTCGACCAGCCACTGCAAGCTAGGCAAGGGCATGGGGGCCAATCGCAGACGCCGGCACCACCCTCCTCATCCAGTTATTTCTTTTCATTGCGCTTGCTTGGCCTCACTGAATCGATCTCCGCTGCAACGTGCTTCTTGCGTCTTGTCAGCCGATTAGATTTAAACAAAAAGTGTCACGGTAGGTAATGCTAATTGCTTTGAAAGCAAAATAATGATAATAATAATAATAATAATAATAATAATAATAAGTGACCTCCTTAAACGGCGAGAGCGTTTGATTGGGCTGTTATACAACGTTTGTGGGTCACCGCCCGATGCTTGCGCCGGGGATTACGTAAATTTGATGTCAGGAGATTGGAATAAAAACAGATTGGAATAGTTTTCCGTTGCAGGGTCCCGTATGTCTTACAGCTGCGTGACTTTCATTGTCTCCGCATGTCTTTGGTGCCGAAATACGCGCACGCCAAGCCCGCGACAAGCGAAGACAAAGCGAAGTCTGGCGCAGCACGTCGGCTGAGACGACGGCCGCGAGTCATTGCACGTGGTGGCGCTGCCCTTGGCCAACGCCTTAACAAACCACGATCGCCAAGAATGCGGAAGCGAATTCCTATCGGTGCATCTGATCTGTTCAGGCCAACGAACAGAAAGGCATACGGTTTCTTACAAAAACAAAATTAGTAGAGGAAACTCTGGCGCTGAGATCGTTTAGCTATCACAGGAACGACGGTTAGTGCACGTGGATTTGTCTAATAATCGTGACTGCGGCTTCAAACGCTTTCTTTTTTTCGTCCGTTTTTGTGGTTGGTGGTTGGAGGTTCATGATGGTTGACGTTTCACCGCCGATGCAAAGGCGCCGACGCAACGGGGGCGTCCTTTCGCGCAACCGATTTATTCTAGCTCACTGCAGCCGGTTTGTGTGTTGGGGGGGGGGGGGGGGGGGGTTGAAGGTTCTTCATGCGAAGTCTTCGGGGCGCACGTCTGAATGTTCAGAGGTGGCAGTACCTCCCCATTTCCACAGCAGCTCTCGCGCCGCTCGTGTCACAACCCACGCAGGACCCGATCGTCGACGAATATGCATAGGCGCCTACACTACGCTGCAGATGGGCTTTCCGGAATGCCGCAATAAAACAACAGACGACCACTAAATATCCTCACTGCGACAAAGACACCCCTTCGGGCGCATCATTTCACCGACGATGATGATGAAAACATGTTTATTGACAGGTAAGGGAAAATCGGGAAGCGATCCCTAGTCCGGGCCTCCGATATACGACGTCTTTGACGATGGCCGGTGCCTGTGTAGGATCAGTGCGCGGCGGACCTCGGAGGTGCCTTTGCGAAGGGCGCCTTCATACTGCTCTGTGGTACAGGATGCAAGAAGAATACGGGGATGGGAAGGTTAGAGTGATGCGGTTTCTAGAAGTCTGTTCGCTTACGTTGACGATTTATCAACGAAAGCGCAGAACTGCTGTTATAAACGTTACAACGTGTGCAATGCTCCCCATATATTATCTTGCTCAATCACTGTAGCTGCCCTGACCTTTCTTCGATATTTTTCGCAATTATTTTGTATTGTAACTTATTCGTGTAAACCACAAAAGGGGGTAGCGAAGGATTTTCACAAAAACAGATGCATTTTAACATAGTGCGTCAGATGCACGCGATAACATGTTATTAGGCTTCTTAAACCTTATAAATTGCTTCAATTGTTTCTGCTGAACGCGTATATCGGTGCGCCAGGACGGGACGCTTTGGTAACAGGTAAAAAACGATACAGGATACTGTTACTGTATAAATGTGGGGAGTAGGCAACAGCTGAAAAGGCTGAACGACGTGAAAATTTGTTCGACGGATAAGTTCAAGGAGCGAATGCACCACTTCTGTGAAATGGCGAGCAGTGTAAGAGGTTCATTAGAGATTAAGAGTCAACAAAATGGAGTGGCTTGCACACAAGCACGCAATGGGTAATCATGTCCTCTTAGTTGACAGATCACGTCCCGTAAAAAAAACAATTTCCGTAAGTAACATTGTTTTCATACCTAGTTCAATACTTGCTATGTATGACAAAGCGCTCTGAGAATCGGCAAAGACGGACCTCGCTGATGTGAACGACGTGATAAGGACGGAGAGAAGAAGCTACACTTCAGCTAACATCTCTTCGGTCAAAGGGGGCAAGAATATTTCACGATATTGTGGCCCGTCATGAACGTTATCGCACTCACGTTGTCTGAATCCGACTCGGAACATTCCGCAAAATGAGTGCCTACCACAAAAAAAGTCCTTTTTGAAGCCTTACTTGAATTTAGTATGGCGCGCGTTCATTTGCTTCGAGAGGCGCGTCATTTCATACACGAACGTGATTTACGATCGCTTACATTTTATCTCATCGTCTATCTAAATAGACTTGGCCGCTATCGCACTATTAGGCTTCCAGCAGCAGCTAACTAGCTCTTTCGCTGAAGTGTGCCCTCTATACGAGTATATAGATGAAGGGTATTTCAAGAAGAAATGTGTTCTACGTTGAGGTCAATCGCTGTGTCTGCCGTCGTAATCATTAGGTTATGTTGCGTGTGTTATTTTTCGTTTTCTTTTCTTTTTCCTGTCTAAATCGTTCGCGAAGCTCCGACCGACGCCGAACAAGCGACAGGCATCGCCGAAACTCGCGGCCCCTCAAAATCGCGTCGTCACGCTTGATTTCAGCGCTCCGCGTAACGTTTCTCATCTTTTCGAACTGAACCGCCAAAGCCCGCTGCCAAATTGTACGCCCACACAGGCTGTAGTGGAGACGCAATGCACTTGTGAGAGGCTGAGGGCCTCGCGCGCTCCTCGACCCGTGGCCGGCCAAAGCACCGTCACGGTCCTCGTCGTTCGGAGGGGGGGGGGGGGGGGGGGGGGGGAGGTGGAACCCCAACCCGTTACAAACGGGCTTGTTTGGAGACGTATCTGGAAAGATGGACCGCTCGGCCCCGGCCGCGCGCTCTAGATTCTCGTTCGACCAAGCACGACACATCCGCGAGGCCAGCTGACTTATATGTGTCGTATAATGAAGCCGCGGCGGGGCTGACCCCTCGAGAGGTCCTGGCCTGCAAGCCGACAGGACACCGAGAACGGGAGTGGAGGGGGCTCCCCCAACTTCGGGCACACTGTGGATCTATCTCTCACAGCGCTCCGTCTGCTCTACATCTTCGTGCCAGTGGAAGGGTCACTTATCCACCACGACGGAACGTAATGATTCGTGTTTTCCATCGGGAACGCGTGCGGCGAACTGCATGATGCGACCTCTTTAACCCCCAGGCGTTGTCGTATATAGAGGTTGGCTGTAGGACACAGCAGTTGGCGGGGGTGAATTGCAAGAAGCCCCGAACCTGATGAATGAACGATCATTTGGTCTGCAACCGAGTTTCTCTTTCTTTTTTTTTTTCGCGTTGAATGAGTTTCGAAGGGAGCTACGCATGTCGATGTTCCCGATCCTTCGTCACGCTTTCGGCACAACCGCGATTAGTCATGTGATATCTGCTTCGACGTCAAGGGACTAATCTGTGTCGTAAGATTTCTTCATTGGTCGAGATTAAGCGACTTAGCGTTGCATGCGAGGAGAGGAGCAGCCTTTTAGGGAACCCCAGTCGAGCGCTGCCGCTTGCGTAAATCAACGACGAATGCTTTCCATTTTGACGAGACGAAGGCTGCGTTCCGGTGACATGCATGGTTCGCGAGCGACGTATCTTGCGCGTCTGCTAATATCCGGTAATCAGGAGATCAAACGCATAATTTATGTTGACGCGTTCGTTTGCCCTTGACAGTCATTTGCAATCATATATCTTATCGAGAACGCATTTCTTTTCTTCCAGAACATGAGCGTTCTTTTGATTTTGGCAGCTCGTCGCAACGATGAGGACTAGCTTCACGTGAGGACGGAGCGAGGCACCCGGCTACATGCCAGTGCCGATCTTGTTCCTCCTGTTCGTGCAAGTAATGGTGCGTTATATTAAAGGGGTGACTGATAACAGTGCCAGGAAGTGGTTCGTGGAGCGAAGTCCAGAAAGGGAGAGTGCCCACAGCGCTCGAACGCAGTGTTGATATCTACCGTTGGTGTTCCGTAACGCGTGCTTCTACTCCTTGGAGAAAGGGTTGAGCAGGCGACCGCGATGTTGCAGCGCGGAGAGCCGACGAATGAGGACAGTCGGCGAAGTCGGCACGGACACAGAATGGGTCCCTACAACAGAGGCCGCACATGAAAGATGACGCGTAGTCACCGCGTTGCACAAGTAGGCCGACAAATTGTTCGGCTGCGCGCGCTCGAAGATGCTACGTAGGGAAAGTCGCATGCGTTGCCGGTGCTTCAGAATTGCCGGAATCGGAGAGTGAAATAAAAACGAAGAAACGAAGTTAAATCTAACTGTATCTCGTGTTGTCACTTGACCAATGGCCTGTATGTCATGCTGAATACACTGCCCATCGTGAGGTAGCCTATATATAAGCTTTGCTGAAATAGCTAACGTATACCCTTAGCGATGACTTACGAGATAATTAAGCTACGCCGCAAAGGCCTCCCTCGCTGACTCCTTCGGAGGTTATCCACCAGGGCAGGTTTATTGCTCCGGTGCGAACCTTCCACTGTGCGCGAAACTGTGCTCTCTCTCATCTCTCTCTCTCTTCGTCCCCATACCCCCTTCCCCCAGTGCAGGGTAGCAAACCGGACGTGCGTCTGGTTAACCTCCCTGCCTTTGCTAAATTCTATTTCTTTCCCTCTCTATTTCTCTCTCTCAGCTGAGCTGAAAGCACTCAGGGGCCGAATCCACAGAGTCGTTTGCTCTAAGTACTGTGCGCCATGGCCCGGCCGCCGTCAGTAACGACAACTGGCTGCGAGACCTGCCCTTATGAACTGTTCTAGCGGAAGAAAGAAACCTTATGTGAATATGGACCTTGGCGTACGCCTTGCGCGAGACACCTAATGGTGTCCGTGTCATGGCATCATTGCCCTACCCTTTTACTTAACTATCGCTCCCCTCTGTTTCCGATCACATTCCCATCAATACGTTCTGGTTCTCCTTCAGTTCCCTCAATCGTGCGCGCAAGGACGGCTTGAACTTTGTGTTGTTATACGGGAACCAACGCAGAATGACTGATACCGGCAGTCAGTCGTTGGCTTATTATTATTATTATTATTATTATTATTATTATTATTATTATTATTATTATTATTATTATTATTATTATTATTATTATTATTATTATTATTATTATTGTTATTATTATTATTATTTGTTTTGAACACATGTACACAGTTAACAGGAAAGGGAAAGCGAGGAGCAGGCTGGCAACTGCCACCGGAAGGGGCACAACGCCTGCCTACTCTTCTGAAGGGAGGCGACAGCAACACATAAATGGAAGATAGGAGGAAGATAGGAAGGAGGGGAGGAAAGAGGAAAGAGGAAAGGAAGAGCAAGAGGACAAATCTAAAGACTGAAGTAGAACAAAGTACACTACGCACGTTCTTCTGCCGAGTTTCGACTCTGCAGCCAGAATTAAAGTGACGCCGCGTCGAACAGCCTCCACAATTATCAACCACATCCATGGCTAGTTCGCTATGCGGCTAATTGTGCGCTCCATGATGAGACGCCAAGTACAGCTGCACGCAATATCAGGGTTTCACCGGTAGTGGGTTCACAATATACACTACAAGGAAGAAGCGTTAGGACACAGTACAGATCACACACAGTAGGGCCGGTCACTGAAGGTCACGCTACTACAGAATGTTGAATGTTCACGCTACAAACGTGAACCTAAGTTAGTTAACTCTAGAAAGGTTAGTAGGGCGCGATGGGCCTGATCACGTTTATATGCGCAACCACTGGGGTATAAACATTCCTCGAGTGTCGCACACCGCAGGCCAAGGAGATGATAGTTTCTCACTAGCGATATGCGCTGCGCACTGAAAGCGGGACGCTCAAATATAAGGTGCTGAAGTGTCTCGTAGCAGCCACAAGACGTACACAATGGACTTTCCGCACGCCCTTGTCTGTATAAACGTTCGTGCACGTTCACGCAACCAACCCTCAGCTTGAGCAGTTGTGCTCTAGCGCGACGAGGCAAGCCTCGACCACGAACACGGGGCGGGAACGTTCCATTTGCGACGCGCTGATCTGGATGCTGCTTGAGTAGGTGGCGACGAATCAGCAGACGAGCGTCATCAAGCTTGCACAAGATTTCTGGGCAGTCACAGTTGTTATGAGCGCAACTTGAAGCGAGCCGATCAGCCTCTTCATTTCCGGCGATTCCTACGTGTGAAGGTATCCATTGAGCAGCGAGAGATACCCCACGTGATGTAATTTTGCTCGCAGAGTCAGTAATGCTGCGCACAAGTGGACAATCAAGCTCACTGCGTTGTAACCTGCTAAGGGCAGCACTGGAGTCCGTAAAGATGACAACCTTCGATGTAGTTAACTGCTCTTGCACGTATTTCAGCGCAACATTAATCGCTGCTAGTTCCGCAGTTGTTCACGAAGCTGGATGAGGTATTTGAAAGATACGGCGTACTTGAGTTGAAGGGCAGAAAAAAGCTGCAGAGGCGCCTTGACCGTCGTTGTGTGCAGATGCATCTGTGAAAACTTGAAGATAATCTGGAAACTTTTCGAACATGTGAGACTGAGCCAATTGGAATATTGCCGAAACAGCCATATCAGACTTTTTTTTTTTTCGCATGTCAGGGATGGTGAGTTAAATGGGTAATACGTGTTTCGTGATACCTTTTGGAGGCGGAGAGACGTATCTGAAGCAGCATGTTCAGAAATGGTAGTGATATCCATAAATAATGCCGCCATTTTTCCCATGCGAGATAACGGGTGGTGAGCCGCGGCGGCCGCATTTCGATGGGGGCGAAATGCGAAAACACCCGTGTACTTAGCTTTAGGTGCACGTCAAAGAACCCCAGGTGGTCGAAATTTCCGGAGTCCTCCACTACGGCGTGCCTCATAATCAGAAGGTGGTTTTGGCACGTTAAGCCCCATAATTAAAAAAAAAATAACGGGTGGTGAATGAGACGATCAAGGAGTGATTGACCATTCGATGCGCGGTGCAGATGCTCAATATGATACAGAGCTCTCTGATCTGCTTGCAGCCTCAAGGGTAACTGATGCGCTTCAGTGAGTAATCCAATAGATTGCGCCTGACGAGGTAATCCAAGCATTAGTCGAAGGGCAACGCGATGATCTCGCTCCAGTTGGGCCATCAAACTAGGTGGTATGTTCAAAATTGGTAATGCGTACAGCATGCCTGAGAGTACAGATGACTGGTACACCTGAAGAGCCGTTGTTTGGTCGCATCCAGCACCTCGAGCAATCAAGGCGGCCACATACTTAAGGAGGGAGTGCGATTTGCGTCGTACAGATTTAACGGCAATACGCCAAGAGATGCGATCATCCACAATTAACCCCAAATAACAGTGTTGTCGCACCCAGTTTATAGGCGTTTCGTCAAGATACAGTCGGCTCATTGCTCGACGAGTGCGTTGTTTAGGGTGATATGCTATTGCAGCCGGCTTAGCAGGTGATATGAGCAGGCCAACTTCACCCAAGTACTCCGAAGTAGCGTTGAGAGCTCTTTGCAAGCTTGCACGAAGCCGCGGACCAAGGTGCGAAGGGCCGCTTATCCACAGAGCAATGTCATCTGCGTAGACAGCTATGCTCACAGGGAAGTCAGTGTCCCGAGGCAAACGACTTGGAAGCGCGGCGAGGACGGTGTTAAACAAAAGCGGCGATAATACGCTGGCCTGTGCAACGCCACACTTCACATTTCGGTATTCACTAGTTACTCCTCCGACACGCACTTTCATCCGGCGCTCCGATAGAAAATTATGAACAAATTGGAGCAGACGACCCGAAATTCCCGCGGTTGCAAGAGCGAAAATAATAGCCTTATGCGGAACTGAATCGAAAGCTTGCTGTATGTCTAGGAAGAGCATGTAGGCGGAATGCTTGTTTTCTTTAGCAAATTCGAGTGCTGAGACAAGGTCTGATATGCTGTCCAGAGCCGAACGGCGGCGACGAAAGCCACTCATGACATCAGGGAAAAAATTCAGCTCCTCTAGCCTGACATCTAAGCGAAACAAGACCATTCGCTCCATGAACTTGATGATGTTTGAAGTTAGGGATATTGGTCGGTAGGACTTGAGGTGCCTTGCAGGACGCCCGGGCTTTAAAATTGGTATTACCACAGACGATTTCCATTCAACAGGGATTACACCAGTTCTCCATACTTCATTATACTCGTCCAATATACGGTCATGGAAACTCTTATCAACGTTCCGCAATGCTTGGTACGTCACACCATCTTCGCCTGGAGCAGTGCGGCGTTTGGAGAGGCTCAGCGCGTGTCGCAGCTCCTCAAGAGTGAAATCTGCCTCGTCCATCTGGCAGGCTGGACCGTAGGGAGCGGTTATGGTGATGTCACTTGTCAAAGAAGGAAGGTTGCTAATTGTGGTGTCACTGGATGCAGAAGAGACGAAAATGTCTGCAAATGCCTCCGCTATTACTTTTTGTGACTGGCCAGTCGCTATGCTCAATGCAGCCGTAGGATTCTTGCAAATTTCAGGAGCGCGGAGAGCCTTCAGTATGCGCCATACATTTCCAAAGCCACTTCCAGTATGCAACAAACTACACAAAGCTTCCCAGCTCTTCCGACGAAGCTGTTTTGTATGCCGCCGTATGGCTGCATCAATGCGATTGTATATAGTCCAGTCGGAGCGTCGTTTAGAGCGCTGTGCCCGTCTATAAGCGCGCCGTCGACATGCGCGGAGCCGCAAAAGATCGGGATTTGGTTTGCTGATACTCCGTCGTCATTATACTGTAGCTATTCGTAAGCACTCACTCATGAGTTTAAATAGGCTTTCTTGAGATGGTGCCTCTGAGATCAGCTGTCGGAACTTGTCCCAGTTAGTCACTGTATAAATGACATCCTGGCGACCCGCAGTATGTGTTGGTGTTAACCAAATGGGTAGGTGGTCTGAGCCCCACGGGTCGGGTTCACATGACCAGGCTAAGCACACATCTCTCGTTGATATCGCAAGGTCTATAGTAGAATGTTCCTTTCCTCTACCTATACATGTAGGTGAACCGTCATTCAGTATTTGCAGATCGTTCTTGATAATGACCTCGTTAATCTCTGCCCCACGATTGTCTTGGGGACGGCTACACCATCGTGGATGGTGGGCATTAAAATATCCGCATAACACAAACGATGCACCACACCGAGGCACTAAGCACTCAAGTAGCGAGGTATCGGAAGAACGTGTAGGCCTGTTGTATATGCTTGCCACCGTCGTACACACACCTTTGAGGCTCACAGTAACAGATACACACTCAAACTCATCGTCACAGATGCCGTCTGTGTCAATAAACGCGAAGTCCAAGTCAGCACGAACGTACACTGATGCTTTTGAAGCATTGCGCGTATGCGCCGCCTCCACACACTGGAAAGAGCCACAAGTTGGTTCCGCGCATCGAGTGTTAGTGTGAACACCCACGAAGCCTGGCAATCGATATTCGTCTTTCCTTACGTTAGTTTCCTGAAGCGCTATAACGTCTGGTGGAATCTTCATAGCGATGAGTCGAAGGACTAGATCAGCGTGCCGCGGTCGCATCGACCTGACATTCCATTGCAGCACAAAAGGGGCGAGGCTGCTCACAACTGTTACAATTGTTTCCGGTAAAACGTCTAGCGAAGGCCGTCGAGGACAGGAACGAGTGCATCCAAAAGTTGCTCTGCTGCTGACGCTGCTGGTGTCTGGCGACCGGCGATTAGAGATCTGATGACGTTGACAAGCATCTTTAGAAGATTGACAAGTTGCACGTCGTCGTTGGCTGATACCGGTTTAGGTACTGTGTTTGCAGTGCTATCCACTGTGGTCGAAGTCTTTGTAGATACTTGTTCCGACGGTTTCGATGGAAGCGCTGGCCACGATGTGTCTGCGATGGCTTAAGAGACTGAAAATGAAACATCGTGAGCGAAGACGCAGTGCCACATTGCTTCACATTTCTAGCACGTTGCATCTGCGTGACCAGGAACGACGTGTTGTCTCAACTCATATCGAATTGACGTGCCAGCCTCGATGAGGTTTGGTAGCGAAGAATAATTTGATCGTGCGCTTGACCTATTGATTGCAACTTGAATTTGACAGTATATAGTGTAGTTTCTGCAAAAAGAAATGTAACTAACGTTGTCCTCCATCCTTTGGGTCAGTGCAACAATAGCCATCTGAGCGCATTCATAAAGAAAGCGCTTTGTAAGAGCAGCACACATGGTCCACACGTTCTTTGAGAAATAGCTGTCCCGTCTCTCGCCGTCCGCTTCTATACTGCTGTACCAACGGCAGTGAGAAAAGAGCTGAATACGTCGCTGACGTAAAAACTGTGGCACTCATCTTCTACTTAGTTTTTTGGCAACGCTATAGCTAGTTCAGCTTGATGGATGCGGACGCCTGCTTGCATGCATTGTGCCTCGATCGGCGGAGAATCTCATCCCAGGTGGGGGGGGCGCGGGGTACAGCCTCGGGTCCACCTGATGCCAAAGATGGAAACACGCGTGATAAAGACGTTATTTATTTTATTTCTATTTTGGGGGGAGAGGGGGGAGCTTGCTGTTTACCTTGCTCGAAGAAGTATGGCATCCCCTGGAGGAAAAAAGATGGAGGTTGCAAGTCGGCCTCTTTCCTCCGGTAGAGTGTCCTCAACCGAGGCTCAATGACGTCGCCCGAAAGAAGCGAGAGAAGGGATTTTTCGGTTCAACAGGGGGCAGGGGAGGGGGATGGGTTCGGAAAGCGCGAGCGGTGATGCGAATGAGGAGGAGGAGAAACGCTTTCCAAGATGTTTTGACAGGTGGTCCTCTGAGTGCTCGGGCGACGCATGCATCATGGGAGACGACGGTGTGTGTACACGAACGGAGAGGGATGTGGAGGAGACGACGCGCACGGTCGATTTGCATACGCGTCGGACGCTTATAAGTGATGGCGGAGGGGAGCGGCGCTCCGCATTTTTTGCTCGCATAACGTGATGTCGTCGAAAGCGTTCAAAGTATGTTTTCTTTTATTGACTTTCATTTAATTTTTGAACAGCGATCTCTTACGGCCAGCTTTGCGATTTGACCGGTCGCAAGAAGATGTCGGGTTCACTGCCCAATATCACTCGCTCGTTCGGCGCTATGCCCTTCCCACCAGGCTCGGCTGCTTGCGACTTCAGAGCTGTATGCTGTGACACCAAAGCGGAAAGTAAAAACGCACTTCCCCGTGCATTTTTCTTTTCTTCCTTGCTTTCTTTCTTTCTCTCTTTCTTTATTTCTTTGTTCATCCAACGGCGCTGTCCGGTGTTGGCACGTTGCCACATATCGCTGAGTGCTAACCAAGCTCTCTTCGCGGCCAAAATGCGACTTCCGATATTTCCTTTCATATGAATAAATAACCACATGGAACACATTTCGGCCCGACACTTCGAGAAGCCAACAATGTTTCAATTTTTCTACCTAGACAACTCTTGAAAGACATAACGGAGCCGAGATGGAAGCTTAGGTGAAGACAATCGGAGTTTATTCTTCTTCTCGAATCCTGACCCCAAGTAAACATGATGATCATTACATGAAGAAATCCTGCAGGCGCCGCGAAAGTAATTGGCTGAGTTGCTATACATGGCTATTTTCATAAAACACAGGGCGATTGAAATATTAGCGCGAACACTGCCGGGCAATTGGCGCGTGCTAGAGAGTTGCCGCCACCCCCCACCCCACCACCTCTCTTCTCAACCGCCGAAACTACCCTATTTACCGCTAACTGCCAAAATGTAGAAAGTTGGCGAAGAGAAAGAAGGTGGCTTCTTCGAGAAAGAGCACTTAACGCCCCTGCAGACGCGCCGACCATCCAAACAGGATGAAATACGCAGTGCTAAGTACTATGCGAAGAGGACTATGTTGCTATCTCCCCGTTGATACACTTTGGCAAGTGTCAAAGACCGCAGGGAAGACGCAGTGTGTTCTGGCCCTGGGAACTAGGTCCCTCGTGATTCGTCTAATATACTCCAGTACGAAAAAAAAATTAATGTAAGGCTACGGTCAAGCGAGAGTGTAAAGCCGACGGTCTATAGCAATCAGGAGCGCTCTTGCGAATGAAACAATTAGGTCCAGGCGCTGCAGTACGCGGCGCAGACGTGGGCAGCCGGCGCGCGTGCTCGATATGACCGGCGGGAGGCTGAGGCAACGCAGTTCTTTATCGCGTTCCAAACCCCCCCAGCACAGTTCCACGCTATAAGCTCCCATACACACGTGCGCGCGCGGGCGTTCGAGAAAGCAAGCAACCGCGCCGCTGAAAGACGTAACCGAGGACGGGAGGTGGGGTCTCGACTGCAGTAAACTCACGGGCGGGCATCCTCCCACGGGCTGAGTGTGAAAGAAAGCTGCGAAAAAAAAAAGGAGGGGGGGGGGGGGGGGGGGGTCAGCGCGGACCGAGGGCAGAGGTGCCAATCGCCGGCTCCATGGTTCGCTGCACACTCTCCCGCGGGGTTTTCGCGGCTCCTTATAAACACGGCGCCTCCTCGGGTCTCTGCAGAGTCATCTCGGGGGCGCGAGGCGTCGTAAAAGCTAAAACCTTGAGAAATCCGCGGCATGTCGGGCATTTCGCACGTACCGCAGCGCCGCCTTCTCTTTCCTTCCGCCTCTATCGCAGGCGTGAAGGGGGAGGGTGTCTCAGCCTAGGTCTGTTGCTCTGGAGACGAGCAAGCCCGTTACTTTGGAGAGGAAAAGGATCCCTTGGCGCCAGCGTGCAGGGCGCCTATACCGCACCGCAGGAAACTTTCTTCCTTCCCGTTATATGCTCCAACCTCTGCCGGACACTGGTGCTCTCAAGTGGCGCGTATATTTAGGGTTTGGCGCCCTTTCCTGACACTTCGGCACTCGACGAAGAGTCCCTATCCCCCGTATAGAAAGGAGTAAACTGCGCGATAAAGAAGCGACGTACGCGGCGTGCTGAAAAAAGCCAGTCGTGGTTTTTGCCCCGAAGGAGTAAAACAAGAAATTAGGAACGCGGCGGTGTGCACGCTCCGCGAACATAAAAGAAAAATGGGGGGGGGGAGGGGGGGGTGTAAACATTCGGGATTCGTCTATCTTCTTGTCTTTCATTTTTGTCTTTGTCGGTGGCTCACGCGACCTCCACGCGCCGGCTCTTCCTTTCACTCATCACGACATTAAATATCAGCCCCCTCCTCTTCCTTTCCCCCTCTCTTTTTTCTTTTGCGCTCTATCACTCACTCGCAACTATATTTCTCTCTGCCTCTTCTTTAATTTTTTTTTTTTTTGCTCTTGGTAGTTGTATCATTTCTATGACCTTGCCGCTCAAGACCACCGTTGAGAAGAAAGACCGGCGCTTCCTATGCAGGCAGCGTGGCTTAATTTTAGAACCTATCTGGTGCGCCATTTGAAGTTTTCGATGTCATTTCTTTCTTTGAACGAGTGGGCTTCTTGTAGGATGCAGGTTTCGATCTGTAGCGTCTCTAAAGGTCGCCTTTCGTTCTCTATTTTCGTGCAATGTTTCTCTAAGCCGAGGAAGCAGCAACGGCGATAGAAGCCAGCGCACGCTCGGCTTTGGTCTCTCACGAGCAGCCGCCGGAAATATTGGGTTGGCGGGCTTCTGAATCAGCACACCGGGAAGACCGCTTTATGCTCGTGCACAAGCTTCTCTGACCCCGGATGCATTGTCATTCGAGTTTTCACTTCGGCTGCGGGGCATATATTGCGCCAGCAGCAGGAATGTTCTCGGAGAGAGACATACCAGAGTGGTGCTCTCAGCGCGCGCTTTCTGCTGCACGTTCACTAAGTGGCACTCTGTAACCGGATTGCAGTCGCTTGCGTCGCATAAAACTTCCTTCATTGTGCGCTTTTAAAAAAGAAAAGGTCGTAGTAGTTACTAGTTAGTTGTCATGTATTTGGTAGGTGTCATACATTTGCTACTTTGTCATAGCTGCAGTTGCCAACCGTAGAAGGTAGTCGCTCTTACTGATGCGTCTGAGATAGCAATTTTAAACGCAGTTAGTACCACCGGATTGAAAGTTTTTAATTAGCCTATAACACATATATCGGACCCACTCTGAAATGTTTCACTGTGCGTCCAATATATGGATTATTGGATAGAAACTTTGTATTCGCTGGTGCTAACTCCGTTTAATATTGGTAGCTGAGAGGCATTAGTAGCAGCGACTACCTTATTGTGTAGTTAGTAATGTTACCAACACTACCCTTGCGAATTGCAGTTATTGCGTATCCACGCGACACCAGTGAATTCCTGAAGCTTTCATTCTGAACGCTAAGAGAGTAGACGGCGCAAGAACGTGGAAGCGTATGGGGCACAACAACGCGAAGACTGAGAACTTTTCTTCTTTACTGCTCTCTACTCATGTTTATGTTCATACAATGTTAAGCAAGCTGTGCACTCACTCACTCACTCACTCACTCACTCACTCACTCACTCACTCACTCACTCACTCACTCACTCACTCACTCACTCACTCACTCACTCACACACTCACTCACTCACTCACTCACTCACTCACTCACTCACTCACTCACTCACTCACTCACTCACTCACTCACTCACTCACTCACTCACTCACTCACTCACTCACTCACTCACTCACTCACTTACTCACTCACTCACTCACTCACTCACTCACTCACTCACTCACTCACTCACTTACTCACTCACTCACTCACTCACTCACTCACTCACTCACTCACTCACTCACTCACTCCCGCTCCACATATACATACGCGTACGTACGCACATAAAGCATGCTCATGCTCACGCAAACACACTCGCACACACTCACCCTCCCCTATCCCTCCTCCCACACACACGCACGCACGCTCCTACACAAACAAACAATCACGCACCGACGCTGGGAACCTGCTGCATCTCAACTACTGCTTTGAATACGACCACAGAGTGTTCGCACGTTTTACGTGTGCGTACTGAATGCCCGTCCCACCGGTCCTTGGTCATATCTCATTGGACCGCGGCTTGCGGCCGTGCCACAGTGAAATCGCACAGCATGCGTGCTCGGGGCTGGGAAACGACGGTGCTGCCCCGTTGCGAGGACGCACGCGAGCGCGTTCTTCGCAGCGTCATCATTCTTGTGCCACGCTTCGTCGCCCCTATGTACCTGTGGACGTCAGTGTCGTTGCACTGGCCAAGCGCCGCAGTGAATCTCCCCCAGAGCCTGGCCAAGCAACGGGGTCGGCACACCCACTCGAGAAACTTGGGCAGGCATCACAGGCGCGGATGCGCGGAAGAGAGTGTCTGTGCAACTGAGCAGAATAAAACAGTGAAAAAAGGAGAGCCCGCACTGCCATGACACGCGGGCTCTAGCGCGAGGGTCCACAATTTATTCGAACACCGCGCACCCAAGCACCTTCTTAAAGCACCGGCTGCCCTGCTAAGCTTTGCTTTCGCTTATTTGCTCGGTTTTGTTCTACTTCTACGGTTAGTTCTGGTTCATCATTGCTTTTTTTCTTTCCAAAAGACAGAACGATGGCCTGGTTCCACAAATACTCTTAACCACCGTGATGGATGTACCCTGAGGGAGTTGTCTTCGTGTGCTTTTGTCTTTCGTTTCCTGAGCCTCTGTGAATTGGTCATTTGTCTCCGTGGACATTTCCTCCCGTACGTTCACTCCATATATATATATATATATATATATATATATATATATATATATATATATATATAATTTTTGCCCTACCATTGTGTGTTCCTCATTGCAGCTTACTTAAGTACACCTTCCGCCCTCCCTCATCGCTCACCTGTTTACAACGCCTTCTTCCGGTAACCTTTGGTCCGTTGCACTTCTTTCATCGCTTGCGTGGCTTAAACTTCTCCAGCTTTCCTTCTTTTACCTGTCTACCGCGTTCCTTTCCGACGGAACAGAACGAATTTCTATCGGTTTTGTTGCAAGCGAGGGCTTCCACGTCCATGGAAGCGTCGCACGAAAGACAGTGAGAGCACAAAGATGGGCGCAAAAGCGCCCTCCACTGCTTTTATCTGACGGGATCTGGCTGGCCAGGCACGGTTTACTATTTTTTTAAAGCAAGCTTAAAATCATTTTTTTCTCCTATTTGCGGCAGACCATTGGCTGTTCTTCCTAAACGACAACGGGATTTCTGTTGTGTTGATTTAGCTGCGTCCGCCGAACCACGTCCTTTTCACTACATTCTATATTACACAATGTAGAATATGTTGTGCAATATATACTTGTTCTTTTATCTTTACCCGCGAACATTGTATAATTTCCCATGTACTCCCTTTTATTTATATTTTATTAGTTTTTTTTTTTTTTTGCTGATTTCTGCCTCATTCGGGAGCCTGCGAGGTAACTGAATAAACAAATAAAATAAATATGCTCGACGGTATATACGCCACTGCGCATCGCTAAAACTCCCGTTCGCTCGTTACAGTGCCTCGATATTTTCTTTTTTCTCCAATGAGGGTTAAATCTTCAGGTTGAAGGCGCCAAAATATTTTAGTTTGCGTGTTTAGGTCCTAACGCGTACAGACCTTGCGTTGCCTGAGATGAAGAGATATGATACTCTTCTGTCTCAGCGGTTGCTGAAGTGACCAGTATGATACGTTAATGAACTCGACCATGCATTGGCAGCTGACAAGAACTCCCAAGATAACAATTCGCCATTCAGATTCTTCCTGGAAGACGGCCACCTTGCTACCTGCAGTGCAAGGACGATGGAAGAAGCAGAGTGGACGACGTAAAGGAAGGAGTAGTTAGGTTTAATCTCTCTGGCGTAATGGTAAAGCTTAGTAGTGCCGCGAGGACGGGGAGCGATACATAATGCGACAACATACAGCGCTACGTGTTGTAACGCTGTATGTCTGTCTGCGACATCGTAGCGCTACCCGATTCCCAAATACGATAAAGTGAAAGCATAAAATAAAAATATGGGAATCACGGTAAAAAGAGTCACGAGGTTGGAGACCGCTTGTCGCTGCCGTCTGAGAAGTTCCATGTTTCACATATCCTCTGGCCTGTCATCAGCTTCGGCATCATGAGCGCTGACATGGGCGCGCTCTCATTGTATTTTGTGGTGTTCTGCTTACTGCACTTAACTGGTAGAACAACAATGAACAATTATTTCCGGTGCAGGTGGTCAAGATGTATTTTTTTTCGGATGATATGACTTTCAGGTGACGTGGTTACTTGCCATGTCTGGCGAGCTTAGCTTTATGATCTGATCTGGATACCTGGACACGTGGACATAAGGGGTAACGAGGCGGCGGACGGTCTAGCTCGAGCTAATAGATTCCGGGCTGGGCAGCAGCAGGAGTACCGCGCTAGTTACGCCGGGATCCTCAGTGACAGTTATTCGGAATTACTGCAACACTACAGGGGGACTAGATTCAAGTACCCACCGCCCCATAAAGCGCTGACGAAGGAGGAAGCAACGGGCTGGCGTAGGCTCCAGACAAACACCTTCCCCAACCTTTTCATATTCAACAAGATGTTCCCAACGCAGTATAGGGACACCTGCCCCTGGTGCGGGGCTACACCCACACTCTATCACATTACTTGGGAGTGCGAACGAAACGACGCATTCCGCGATCATAAACCCCCGAGTGCGGAGCATTGGGAGAGCCGGCTCGTCAGCTGCGAACTCGCCGTCCAAAGAAGGATGGTGGAGCACGCTAGGGACGCGGCCAAACTCAGTGGAGCCCTGGACTGAGGGACCACCCGTGCTGAAGAGGCTTCCCTTCGACGAGAAGACAGCGTGAAGAAGAGAAGACCTCGATCCGCGAGAATTCCATTTTATAATTCAATAAATGTTTTTCTCTCTCTCTCTCTCTACTGTAAAAAAAAAAAACAATACGGCAAATAAAGTGCGCGCATTTCTCGTGTCACCTCATTGGAACTCAGTGAGGGATCCCACCTTTGTAAAGTGAAATAGCTTTTTAAGAAGAAACAGAAGAGCAAGAAAGATTGGAAACTATATCTCATGTGGATGTATGGCACATTTATTAGTGTCGCGTCAGTCGCAGCGCGATTTTCTTTCTGCGCGTCTGCAGTGAACCCGAAAAACGACCGGCCCTCTAGAAAAATGAGCAGGTTTTGCGGAATGTGTGCTTGCTTCGTAAAAGCGGTGTTATTTAACAAGCCTTTGCAGCCCCTCAGTGACGCTTCAAAACAACGCTTCGCTTTGTCGCTGGCATCCCGTAACAAATACCCTGTTGACTTGGGAATCTTAGTGTGTTGGACAATACTGAAGATCACTGAGTTATAAAATAAATTGGCTTAGCAATCCTCATGATCAATTGCCGCACCGTAACCTTTCTTTGCGCTGGTTTTGTACGCGGCACCACATGGGAAAAGCGATCATCCTACACTCGAGCGGCCTGATTTCTGAGCAACTGGCAGCAGCTGCATTTGCCACTCGAGTTCCACATTACTCGTGTTCTGAAGCAGGGTATAACAATTAAAAAAAAAAAGGGGGGGGGGGGCAAATACTGCTGTTCCAAAATTTTTGTTCCGAGTTTCTCAGACACGATCTCTCAAATTGTTATCGAGCTCCCCAGAATATCCAGACCGGGCTGAGCATATCACCAGATTTGCGTCGTCTTAAAGAAAAAAAAAGGGGGGGGGGGGGGGCATATATGTTCCGAAAAAAAGGGCATCAGAAGTCAGCAAATCCCCGTCTTCAATAAATAATAAAAAACTGGGAATCCCACGTAACTGCTATATCTCTTCAGCCTAAATCGTACAGGTGGTAGCCCTGTGTGTCACTGCTGCACTAGTGGATGCCTTGATTATCTTTAGCACATGCATTGAAATCTCCTCATCCTGGTAGGGCAGTCGGTCGACTGGCGGTCGCATTCGTGATAATCAAGGTGCAATCCCGGATAACGTAATTTAATCAATTATTTCATGCGCAATGCGCTGACCTCTGTTACTGTAACATTATTGGTTATGCGGTTGCTTAGAGAATTGCAAGGCAAGACTTTCTCATGAAAAAAGGAGCTGACTTACATGGACTTCTCCACAAATACACTATTGATGTGGCAAAGCCAGCTTTCCGTAGCACTCTCAGCTAAGGGAGCTACGCACGCACCCACGGACAGTGATTGAATGCGTTGGCGTTTCGTTTTCAATTCAATGGCCTGTAGGGAATTTGATATTATAGCCGTGTGCTGGCGGTACTGCACGAAGTATGAATTTCCTTTTATTATTCAGTTTGTAAACGGTTCCTAATAGGGTCATCGCCGTAGCAACAATGCAGCATTACTGCTGATATTGAAAGGCGAAAAAAAAATAGACCCAGCGTTAACACGAATAAAAAAACATACAGAGAGCAAATTTGGCACTATACCCCTTGGAAATACAGGGTATTCACGGTATACGAAGAAAATTGGGCATTATGAGAACATGCGCACGTACTGTGCAACTCATGTTTTGGAAAGTAACAGCGTTGAACGGACAGGGACTTAGGCAAAAAAAGAACACACAAGACACGGGCGCCGTGTCGTGTTCTTTGCCTAAGTCCTCGTCTGTTTAGCGCTGTTGCTTTCCAAAACATGAATTACCACCAATTCGTACATCACTTATACAAGAATGAGTTTAACAAGGTTTATTAACTTTAATGGATGCCGTGCTACAGGTCCCTTTATTGTCGTTGTCGCTGTTGTTCTTGTTGTCGTGGAACGCGAACAAAGCCAACCAAAGCCAGAGCACCGCGTGATGTAGCGCGAAAACGGTAAACTTGCGACAGAGAGACGCCCGCTTCTCTAACCACGATCAACCCCGTCCAGCACGCACACTTTGCAGTCCCCGACTAATCAGCACCTTTCTCTCGCTCTTTTCGGATATCTTTAATTAGTGCGCGGACTTGCAACTGCAAAGAGAGGTGCACCCCAAAGTCATGCCTCCTCTCTTGTACTTTAGCGTGCTCAGACAGTCTTAAAGCCCTTGTCTTGCATCAGCCGCCTCTGCTAACAGTTAGGTCAGGTGCTTATGCCTCGCGCTGGTTCTCGAAGAAAGTTCTGTACAGTTCCGCGGAACGGCGACAGCATGCTCCTGCAAGCCAGCCCCTGCTACTCGTGAGCCTATCTATGTTCGTAGGTTAAAAGCACTGGGACCGAAGTCTTTTCAGCCAGAGAAACGTTTACGAATGCTCGTTCCTAAATCATCCTTTGCTGCGGCAGTTGAGCGCAGCGCGTATCCAATTACGAATGGGGTCCGAATTTCGTTGAAAGAGTAGTTTAAAGTTCTCACAGCGGCTCCAAAAGTCAGGCCCTCCTTGTTGCGCTAAAATGAACCAACTTAAACAAAGAGTGCCGCCAGATCTCGCGAGGATGATATGCTTGCTGTCGAGACTGCAGATGCTGCAACACACCATTTGAACGCCGTTTCATTTGCCAGTTCAGTTTCGCACATCAAGTGGTATGCGAGTCGGCGACTCCAGATTCGACGGCGTTGCACCGAATTCTATGGTTTAGCCGGCAGTGCCCGGTAACCGTCTTGTGCCGTGCGCGCAGCTCGGTACTTTCAGAAAACAACGGCGCAGGGCGGCAACTGACTCGGCGAGACTCTCGGTGAGAGAAGGCGGGGAAGGGGCGCTCAGCGCGGAGAAGACTGTGTGGGCCGAGATTGTCCTTCTTGCGCCAAACGCAGCGTCTCGAAAGAAAGGCGCCTGATTACCGTGCGGCACCTTTCTTCCACCCCGCCCGTGCCGGGCGCGAGCGCGGCCAATTTTTCTCGCTTATAAGCGTCCCCGGCCAATTAGCGACCGTCCAGGGGGGACAGGCGTGCGAGCGTGTGCGTGAATGCGTGTGTGTGTGTGGTCCCCAGACGCACACCCCGCTTTCCTTCGAGGTTTCGGACTTACACGCTGCGCACTGCGCCTAACGTCTCCAGGCGGCAGTCAACTAGCTAGGCCAAGCGAGCGAGCAAGTCGGCCAAGCGGCCATCTACTGGGCTTTTCTTTGGCAGACTAATTGGTGGCGGAAAGGTGCGAAGTGCCGCGGGTAGGTCGGGTAGGGCACAGACGGGATCACCGCTTGCGAAGGAGTCTAAGGCCGGAACGAAGAACATATCTCTGGCGTGCAATGGAGTTCACGCCTCCGCTTTGCTTGGCTTCCTGTTGACTGCGTGGCAGGGAGCGGGAAACAGCTTCGCCAGGTCTGTTTTTCATCTCGTGCCTGTGTGTAAAAAGGCCAGCAGCTCAAACGCTGTCTATACCAGTCTATATACATACGTGTACGTTTGATGATCATTATTGCAGACGGCGATTAGAGTGAGCCTTACCTACGGACTTGTAGTAATTATAAGCGAGTATAATTTCGTGGAGAAAAAATACAGAATATCTGCCAAGTGAAGTCGTACGGGGTGATAATTTCTAAGTTTTACAGAACTTTTAAGGAGTCGCCTGCTATTGAGCTGGATTATTCAAAGAAGCGGACATTACTTGCACGAGAAATTGAAACACAGACTCAACGAATTACCGAGGAGTCACTAATGGCCTTCTTCATTAATTTGCTTGAAGGTACATATTCTATTTTTCTCATATATTATAGCCACTGAGTTCGCAACGCGTATCCACTTAGAATGAATTTTCGGGCTCACACAACTTTTGAGATATTAATTGCCAAAGTGTATTACTAAATACATTGGCGTTCCAGTTAATTTTGTGCTTCAATACATAAATAAGTGTTTTGTTGAATAAGAAGTAAGTGGAACAATAATTCATTTTTACCGCGACTTTGATATCGCATATTTCGAACCCCGTGCCATTCTCAAGATATGGTCCAAGTGGATAGATATCGCCTCTGGCAAATTGCATAATTGTAGTGCGTCAGCTGGGTTATTCAAAAAGGCGAGAATCGCTTTTACAGGAAATCGCAACACACAATCAGCTAACTGACGCAATTTCACCAATTAACTAATCAATTAATTATTTCTGGCACACATTGCAGTTCACGAAGTGTAGCCGGTGACTTTTCAAGACATATCTAGTTGAGAGGTCAGTTGAGAGTAGCGCCTTGTCCTGGTCGTCTTTCTCGTGCCCGTTGTTTGGATAGATATAATAGCGGACAGATATAATTACTTTGTTTAGCGCGAAACCTACAAGCTTGTCATTGAATTAAATGACAAGGTTGTAAAGAAACGGCCATGCACTCGTGCATTTCTTTATTCACTTTAAAATATTTCTCGCTAAGGCGATCGATAATCGTCGTCGATCCGTAGGCGTGCGACAACCGTGCGAATCGCGTGCCGTATCATTATCCTCCGGCAATTTTCGCGTCGGTTTTCTTTCTCTTGTGTCTCGTTCGCTTTTCTTCTTTTCCTTTTTTTAGTATACTGGCTCATTGCTAGCTCACTGCTGGAAAGCAGCTGACTAACACTGGCGACGAGATGGCAGCATCCCAAAATAAACCGATCATCACGGCACCAGTCACGGGCCCAAACAATCCGCACGTTTAACCGCCGTGTCCCTGCCGTTAATAGTCATCGGGCACCGACGCCTCAGATTGCGTAATGATGCGAGCCACAGCGAGAACTCCTGCACAGTTCGCGTGTTTGATATGCGGAGGATCCGGGGTCGATAGGAACGGGCAGAACCGGGCCTCAAACGTTGAGGGAGCAGAGAAAGGAGAAATTGGTAAGGAAGAGAGTATCAGGGATCACACTGGGCGAGCTGAGCACAACCACCCTACCAACCGGTGCGGAGCAGTTAATACCACCGATGGACGATTCATCCATATCGCGAAGCCGAATATAACAGCACGGACCTTAGATTTGAGAAATGTAAATGAGATCACTCGCTCGAACCATATTATCCCGAGGTAAATATACCCGCAAAAAAAGAAATAAAAAGAAACGCACCTCCAGTGCACTGTTGGAATATAACTGGCGTGAGGCTTGTTTGAGTGAGCGAGGACGCAAACGCAACCTTGTCACCTGCAACTGTTAGCCCTAAGCGTCACAAGGATGCAGGCGATGTATGACGGTTATCGAGGGAAAAGTTGTCGATAAGCGGTGTATGCGCATAAATGTATGACACATGTCGAAACGTCTTTTAAGGCTTCATGCCGCTTGTGTCACAGCTGCGCATCCTTTCTGCGGTACTGGCCGAGGATGGGCACATACCCAGAGACCCAGTGACATGGACACATACCCAGTGATACACACACACTCCCTGAGGCGATAGACATATGCCGCGCGGTATGCAAGTTTGCGAGACAGACAAAAACAAATCATTTCATCTGATGTTCACTCCTTCGTCACTTGGCAATTTACTGAGCCACAAGTTAATGCCAATTGTGCGCACTCTTCGCGCAAAGACGAACCCAGTTCTCCAAGGAAGCCATCCCTCGTCATCGTCGCTTTATAATGACTTGCCAGTGCTGTTATTTTCAGTGGCGTTGGCAGTGGCTTTGTAAAAGTACATGATTATTCATTGCCAAGGTAACACCTACATGGGAACATGTTCATTGCAGGGTTATTCTAAACAAGTGGACTTCCTTAATCTTTAACTATATGGACGGCCGTCTGTAAAAGCAGTTAGTTGCCGATGACGAAGAATGCTTGGTAAGGTTCTCAGAGACCATAAGAGTGTGTCTACTAGCATTCCAATATTGATAATAATTAATTAACTGGAAAAGGGTGACCCGTTAATTGCAGTAAAAGCAATATTTTGGAAAGCTGACAGCTGCAAAGATATCAGGAGATCGTTCTAGAAGTGTACCTGCACCGGCACCTTTCTGCTGCTGTCTGGAACACGCCAGCCGTTATGTCATTTAACGACCCGCAACGACCCGCAACGACCCATTTCGCAGCTCATGGGCGTGCGTGCGTGCGTGCGTGCGTGCGTGCGTGCGTGCGTGCGTGCGTGCGTGCGTGCGTGCGTGCGTGCGTGCGTGCGTGTGTGTGCGCGCGCGCGCGCGTGTGTGTGTGTGTGTGTGTGTGTGTGTGTCGCCGTTACGCAAGGAACAATGAATCAGCTCACCAGCCGTTCAACACGATTTAAGGTGTTAGGAGAGCAATAAACTCCCAGTTCGGCTACTTGTCCTACATATCAATTATTAGCCCAGGCGTTCTGCACTTCGCTTCCAATGTTGGTTCACTCTGCTCTACTTAGTGACAGTGGCCAAAACGATCGAGCCTGGCCTAGCGCTGGCGTTCGCCATTGATCCCACTCTTCCATCTTTTTTTGTTTTTCTTTTCCCTGTTTTTTTTTTTTTTGCTTGACATAGGACATGACATACACGCATTAGGCACGATACAGTATAAATGTGTACTTGTAATAACAGCGTCACATAATTTTTATCCCCAGCGATTACGACGTTATACTGTCGGATAAATGATACTGCGACCGACTGGTATGACGGTATGACGCGACCGACTGGTATGGTAGTCAACATACGCGGCGACTCATTGCGATACGGGCGAAGCGAGAAAGTAAGTTCGAGCAGCCTTTGCGGGGCTGAACCGGAGGGATAAGTAAGCAAACGTTACGGGAGTGAGAAATGTATGTTGGAGTGAAATCTGTCTGGGCCTCTTTCTTTCTCTCTCTTTTCTTCCCACTCCCTCGAGCGCGAGCGTGTGCTTCCCAAGCGGCGCACGCGAAAAGCAAGGTTCGCCCTTTCACTTATATTTGCTCTCTAAACACCCAAATCGAGTGACCGATGGGCGCCGCGCAGCTGAGACGAGCTTGGGCCGCAGGGAATACATACACAAACCCAAAAGCAAGTTAGACACTAACCCACGCACGAGCACATGCACTTCAATCGCGACTTGGCGTTTGTCGTTGCCTCTTCGTTTTCACCAACGAACACTTCCTTTATTACTGTTCACGCTCGCAACTCGCGCCTCTCAAACTTTACTCGCGCGCACCGCGAGAAAAACAAACAAAGAAAGACTCTCTCCCGTGGCGTGCTCGGTTTCCGGCCCCCGGCTTTCCCAATAAAGAGCTCCGGTGAAGGCGCGGCGACTTCGGTGAGAAATGGAGCGGCGTGGAAATGGCGCGGCGCAACTCAGGGTTGTTGCGATTCAGGGAACCTGGCGGGCCACTTGAAGGCGAAAAGAGTGTCGGGTCCAGCCAGTTCGGCCAGGCGTCTTGATATGGTAACGTCTCGAGCGAATCCATTTATCAGAAACTCCTTCTCATAGCCAGAAAAAGCGCAGAAAGGAGAGAGAGCGCGGGTGGGGCGAATATTTTAGCGATCAAAGTAATCGACGAACGCAAAAAGCCCTAAAGTCGTGCGCGCTCGCAATTTTCGTCACGGAAGAGGAAAAGATGTGCGCTTTTGTAGCTGTAGCCCTGTTGCTCCTGGACGAAAAATGACGAGAAACAAAGGGGATACGCACACAAGAAAAGTGGCCGAATACAAAGAGACCTGTTGCTTCGCTTCCCCGCAGAGTTTGTACAGTTTATAGTCTGGCTTCGCCTTAAAAGAACTCGATTTTTTGATCGCTCTGGAAGAGACTTAACCCGTTTCTTTTTTTCTTTGGTTCTCTGGCGGTTGCGGGGAAAATTGAATGAGAAAGAGAAGAAACATGCGGAGTTCTAGAGAAACCTACGCTGCTTGAACAAGTGAGTGAGTGCGTTTAGTTCTGCGTAAACCGGAGTCTAGGCTCCTGTAGAGGCAAGCTAGTCGTCTGAGTTTGGTGTAGCCGAAAGGGTTTGAGTTTGAACAAGCGAAACTGAATGATGAATGTTGTCCATTCACTCGCTATGCCACGCGTGGTGTTTATTTTCGGGGTGAAAACAGTCATCTTTTCGCGCTTTCGAGTGTCCGCCTTGCTCAGGCTATCGCAAATTCGTCCCGCTGTTCCAAACGAACACTCGGAAACAGAACGTAACGACAGGGCGCGCATTCTGAGAATGAAACTGCACGCCAGTGGGCTGAAGGTGCGGGAAACTGGCTTCTAAATTGACTTCTGCGTCCTATTTTCGTCCACAATGTACGAAGTGAGTCGAGACTGTGTGTCAACAGCTGCGTCATAAGAGGCAACAAGCGCCTCAAACACACAGGACACAAAAGGGCACGTAAGCATGTGTGACGTCATGGAAAGGTGCTGCTACGAAAATTGGAATTCGGTGCAACAGTCATTGCTTTTTTTCGTCTGCGAATTCGCACACAAGTGAGTGAGTGCGTTTAGTTCTGCGTAAATCGGAGTCTAGGCTCCTGTAAAGGCAAGCGAGGCGTCTGAGTTTGGTGTAGCCAAAAGGGTTTGAGTTGGAACAAGCGAAACTGAATGATGAATGTTGTCCATTCACTTGCGTTGCCACGCGTGGTGTTTATTTCTGGGGACAAAACAGTCATTTTATCGTGCTTTACCTTATGCAATGGCAAGCTCCTCCGTCAGGCGTAAACGTCTTCCGAAAGCTCTAATATAAGCGCACTCTGTGGACCCTCTATCTTAGCTTAGCATACTTCCTTAGGCTCTCTATACTGTATAGATGTAACACTTGTCTTTTTATCCCAGCTTCAAGCTCCACCGTTTGCTCCGACGAGTAGTCGCTCTCATTCTTTCGTTGCTCGCCACTCGCGTTTTGTGGTTCTTCGGAGCAGGTTTCGCGGCCAACGGAGACACTTGCTATCCTTCCTTCGATGTTCGCGTCTTGCATGACGGGTGAGTGCGCTATTTCCGCTTCCGCTTCCTTTCTTTTCCAAGCCGTTGTCTCGCTGAGCTGCACGTTCTCGTATGTTCGTTGCACCACGCAGGCATTACACCCCCCACCCCCCCACCCCCTCCTCACCCCCTCCCCACCCTTCCTATGTGTCGCTCCTTAGTGTTTCAAAGCGGCGAAATCCATGCATCGTTTGTTGCAGTTGTTTTCCGAGGAAGCATCCGCGCACCAACACAGCACAGATTGCGTTCGAAACAGAAGCCTGGCGCCGGTACACATCCGAGAGCATCCAGACGGTGACTCCACAAAAACAAAGCGAAAAAAAAGCAAGGAACGCGGTATACGATAAACTTGGCGACCGTCCTCTCGAGTGGGGTCCATTACTCCGCGACTGCACCTCTGCACCGGGTGTTCGATTCATTCTCAGGCGTCCCGCGTCAACGCTGTTCTTCTAAACACTGCAGTTGAACCAGCGTTTTGTTGTTTTGATTTTATACCTGAGTAAAAAATGCGCGTCGGTGTCTCGGCAATGTAACATGAGTGGATGACTTTTATACACACCGTATGACGTCATAGTGAATGGTGGTGGCGGTAGTGGTGGTGGTAACAACTTTATTGACAATCCGACTAATTCGTGGCCTGGGCCTAGGCCACTCCCGAGGAGGTCCGGAGATTCTGCTTCCTCGCCGCCTCACGGCCTCGTATGTGAATGGAGGGGATTTTAAATGTCTACGACAAATTGTCCGACTAACCGACGCAGCAGCTCTAGGTGTCACTGAAACAGGCGTTTCTTTTTACGCGCACAAACAAGTCCCATTGTTGCTTCGATCAAAAGACACGTAACCTTCATCCATTGAGTACTCCTTAGGAGTGACGGAATGCCATTTTCGTACAATCTGCTCGTAAGCATCTGCAATGTACTAGCACGTATATGCTAACCTTTCGTTATGCGTATATATATATACCCCCCAAACACACATACAATGTGTCCCAGCTAACTTTAGCTAGAGTTTAAAAATACGCCGATGCACTCTAACACGAGGCGACCAAATGCATGTTTCTGACTATTGCACGGAGTAAGTCGCAGTATTTTCTTGCATTCTGCTTAACTGCGTAATTAGTCAACATTAATTAACCAACTTCGCAAGCAACGAAGTTTAGCAAAAAATTTCAATCAGAAAGTTGTAGAACGCTTTGCAAAGCGTCCGATTAGACAGTTTATAACTTTCTTTCTATTAGGCATTAGTGTTTTTCCGCTTACTGCAGATGCCCACGAATTAAAAAAAGCAATGCCACGTGACATGTCCGCTTGCGCTCCGTGATTTCAGCGTTCCCAAACGCTCCGCGTACAAACGAACATAGCATTTAGCCGAGTGCGCTGCCGCTGCGCTGGCTTATCGCTGTCATGAATCACAGAGAGAGAGCAAGAGAGACAGAGAGAGTAGATATATCGCTTCTAGAGAGAGAGAGAGAGAGAGAGAGAGACAGAGAGAGTAGATGAATCACTTAGAGAGAGAAAGAGAGAGAGAGAGATGAGAAAGGCAGGGAGGTTAACCGGAATATAGATATCCAGTTTGCTACCCTGCACTGGGGAAAATGTAAGGGGAGACAGAAAGATGTTTAAAATTTTAAAAAGAAAGATAAAGTGGCGTAAATCGCACAGCCAACGCCTGCGTCACTGCCCTGTTGCCTTTTAAGCGTCAGCACACCCTGCTAGAGGCTATGTTCGTTTGTACGAGAAATGTTTGGGAGAGCTGCAACCACAACGCGCAAGCGCTCATGTCATGTAGTATCTTTTTTTCTTGTTTTGTACTTTGCGGGCATGTAGCAGTAAGCGGAAAAACAGTAATCCCTTATAGAAAGAAAGTTAGAAACTTAGAAAAAAGAGTTAGAAGGTTAGTTACCGTAAAGTGCGCAAAACAGAAGCCTGATTTTACCTCAGCAATTTACTTCAATAACGTCAGGAATGCTTCCTCGTTCAATAATGGGTTGTGGTAGGTAGTGCACATGCTGATTATTTCGATGCTGGTAGCAGAAACGATGTCTCCACCGCTTTCAGTTGAAGGCACTTTTTGTTAAAGAATCTAATTAAGGAACTGCGACGATTTCGTTTGTTTCTTTCTCTGGCGGTCTTACTTTACTAAACTAACCCAAAACGTTTCTGTAGCCATGAAAAGAAAGCTAGCGGGACGGAGCCTCTTGCCCATGTGTGACTGCGCCAAGTAGTCTGGCAGAGTTTGACAGCGCTTTCGGTTTCCTGGAGCATGTAGATTCCAGGTGAGACAGTTTCGCATTTGTCCAAACGGGAAAGAAAAAAAAAGAAAAATAAGTAACTTTCACGCTCAGTCGGGATATTTTGACATATTTTGCTGTTATATGTAGGGTGGTTATATATGCTGTTCCCCGGCCTAAACTACTGGGCATGAAAACGTGGGACTTCTTTCAGAAGCACTCTTACTTCTGCGCGCTCTGCCGCCACAGCATTTCCTTCGTAGCCACAGAGAGTTATTCGCGAGTATAATGTCGGTTTGGTTAGCGCTGGCAACGCTTGAAGCTGTAAAATTGGAAGGAAAAGGAAGTCTACACCGATGCTTAATAAGGGGCACCGAAATGCAGAGATGGTGGAATTGAAGGGAGCCCGTTTCAGACTGTTTTAGGAAACAGCCGTCCTAAAGAAGCGACAAACAACTTCTCTCCTGTCTCCCCCCTCCCCCACCCTTAAAAAAAAATGAAAGAAAAAGAAAGCGCTGGTGAGCCTGTTAAGTATACGAGCGTCCCAAAGAGGGAGCACTTTGTGACGCAAGAATGTTGTCTGTTTGCCGAAAACGAGTGCGCCCGATAGCATCGGTCGTCGGGAGGTTAAGGCTTTCCTAAACGCAGCTCCGGCTGAGGCAATATCCTCATCTAGCGTGACGTCATGGAGTGAGCGAAGCGCGCGCCATGTCGCGAGTTCGATCGCGGTGTTTCGCGCGGCTACGTAAGCCGTGCTGCGCGATACTGGTTGCGTGACGGTCGCTGCCGTTTCGATCCGCCGCTACGGCGTCTCAATGCTCGTCCACACGCTCCTCTTTTATTGGCTTTCTTTAATGCGCCTTTAGAGGCGCGCGCCGAACAAAGCCAAGGGGAAGAACTTGAGAGAGGAAGTGTACCGGTGCTGGGTGACCATGCGTTGTGCGGTAACTGCAGGTTCCGTAATGGCTGAAAGCGAAGACGGTCTTTCGCAGCCTTCCCTCTGAAAAGGACTAAGCTCTGGAACCATCTCTTTTGTGACTGGTCATAGGAAGGGCTATAGGGCTGAAAGGAGCCAGCTTGAAAGAAACGCGACGTAATTGAGAACACGCCGCCTTATCGGTTGTTACGCTGCCTGCGTTCCCGGAAGTGCGAACATTTAGCGATCGACCATTTGTTCCTGGGAACAATCGTGGATTGTTCGTTCCAAAAAGACTAGAACACAGTTTCTCGGGAACCCATCGGGCACTTGCATCAAGAAAACTGCTAGCTGTAATTCGAAGACCTGGGCGGGGCATCTGTTATGATGAAAGAAGTATCCGCAATTATGAAGCTTCGTCTCCTGGCAGCAGCTTGTACGTGAATGAGAAAGGTCGCTGGAACGACGTGAAGTCTACAGAATATGACGTGAAGTCTACAGTCTACAAGACCAAAGGAAGAGATTCAAACTAAAATCGAATAGTAAACCGCACAAAGATCGTTTTCGTCTCACTTAGTTGTGATAAACATATTATTGGTGCTGATAAAAAATTGCGTGGTTTAACGTCTCCAAAAGACGGAAACAGAAGAAAGAGGAAAGGCAGGCAGGTTAACCAGGCAGGTAACATCTCCAAGAGCTTACAGTTGCTTACAGTGGCGTAGCAACGGGGGGGAGTCGTGGGCCCCGGGTGCACGTGGCCAGTAGGGGGGAGGGGGGGGGGTTGTCATATACGTCTGAAGACACCCGAAAATTGTCGATATCCTCGCCTTCCTCGACTACAACTGGGGGGGGGGGGGGGGGGGGGGTGACAGAAGAGCTATCGGCCCCGGGTGTCAGACGACCTAGCTACGCCACTGGTTGCTTATGAGGGACATCGCGCAGGGGGGAGGATAGGAGGGAAGAAAGGGTGGGGGGGGGAGGTGGCTCAAATTTAATTTTGACAACTTGGGGCCTCCTTAAAGTGCACTTAAATATACGTGCACGATCGTTTTCTTTTCTTTTCTTTTCCATATCGGAGCCATCCAAATGCGGTCGCCGCATATTTGCGGAGCCACGCAGTGACGGGTTAGCTTAAAGGACGCTAGCAACCACAGCTTCCCGTGCTGCGGTAAAATTTGGATAATACCTTTCCTACAGCACCTCTAACGGTCACGCGCGTATGCACGATTAATTTACCCCTCTGCAAAAAAAATGCTTCGGAGTTTCACTGGTGCTTCCGTCTTCGTGAGCTCTTTACTGTGTGGTATGTTCCCACGTAGTTTACGGCTGCAGCCGCGCGGCTTCTCGTCTTCGGAAAGGACGCTAGCTGCTTTCACGCGAAGCCGAAGTCCGGAAAGCAGGCCTCCTTTGTGTGTGGCTAGCGAAAGAAGCAGACGCAGTACGGATGCACTCACTCGGACCGCGCCACACCTGGGAAGCCGCGCTCCGCATATATACTACAACCCTAACAGCACCCGCTGACATGTCGATCGACTCGAGCACGGCTCTCGCGAGAGTTTCGGAACAACGAGACTAATACTGAAGAAACAGAGGGAGTGGGGCATCGCTATCAGCGCCGCATCGCTGTCCTCTCTAGTGTCGATACAGAGACCCTTCTTCCTCTGGTGCCATCGCGTCCGGTCAAAGAAAGATATGTGTTTGTGTGTCGCGTGCATGCGTGCGTGTGTGTGCATGCGTGTGTGCGAAGGATGTGCACGCCTGAGTGCGTGCGAGCTTGTTTGTCGTCGCTTCCACGTATACTATACGGTCACGGCCGAGTGTTCCCTCTTTTTGCGCTAGATGGCAGCAGCGGAGGCTGCGCTCCACTGCCGAACACTGGCAGAACAGCCTGTGGCTTGCTGGGAGCACCCGTCGTGTTTCTGTCTTTCGCTCGCGTTTTCTCGCCGTGTTTCTTCGGTGTCGTCGTCCTCTTCCTTGTTGCCATCAACAAGGGAGGAGGAAAGCGGGCGAGGTGGACTTGCGCCAGCACCCACTGGTACGCTCGCTCTCTCCCGCCTTCCTATGGCGAGCCTGATAAGGCCGGCGCGCGCTAGTGCCGTCGGTGTGAGCGGACTGCGCGCAGTTTCGTGGTGTGCCGTGCCGTGTAGGCCTAACGAGAATAGAATGCACACATTGGCTGCAGATGGGGCCGCGCTTTATGCCCCAGTAAACAGCTCCCGGGCAGCCAACAGAGGGAAGGCTATAAGGGACTCCGAGACTACGGGCAGTAAAGATGAGGGAGGCGCGGGCACGAGGGAGGAAAGTCGCCCGTCTTTCCCACAGGTCCCTGCTTCGCCGCAACATCCCTCGATGGTTCCTCCTCCCCAACTAGCGTTCTGGACGTATGCCTCCAGCACGCGCTGTAGATTCCATTATAGATTGCGCCGAAAGATCGCTTGGCCTGTCAGCAACGTGGCGGCCTCTGTTATACAGTCGAGTTTCGCATAGGTCGTTCGCTTTGTGTAATTTGCCATTGTTGCGTGCGTTGTGCAAATCGATGGATGACCTGCCGTAACCTTTCGACTGCGCGCTAGCTGTTCACGCCGTGCGGCGTCATGCGAATTCAGCGTGTGTGTGTGTGTGTGTGTGTGTGTGTGTGTGTGTGTGTGTGTGTGTGTGTGTGTGTTTTTCTTGTTTTCTGTGAAGGGGACGCCAGGCTGGCTCTTGCGCTTTGAGTGGAAGCTATTGGTTCTGGCGAGAAATGACGCTCGAAACCGTTTTTCCCTGGGAAGACCAAAGCATAAGTTAACCATTAAAGTATCCCTCGAATTAAAACAAGAGGAAGTAATTCGTCATCTGAAAGAATTATTATCGCTTTAGTTTCTGCTGAGTCGTAAGGATAAAAAAACTTTTTTTTCTACTTTTTGTTTTTCGCATGAGAGATGGATTCCGACATGGTTTGTGGATATTGGCACTTATGCCCTGCGCGTCTCATGATTGTGTTCTCTTGCTATGTCTCTTTTCAGACGTTGTCTTATCTCTCCGTGTTCGTTTCCTTCGTAGCAGACCGGATACAGCGTAATGGTCGACCTTACTACCTTTCGAGCTGATTTTATCGCTCTGTCTGTCTTTCTCGCAACCACATGGGGTGACCTCTTCATTGACCGTTACAATGAAAACAAAATGCAGAAATCACTTCCGTGATTTCTTACTGAAGTGATCACTTGTTGATTTCTCTTCACTGAAGTGATCACTTGTTTGAGTGGTACTATGCGCCGCAAGGTCGGGAGTGCGTCTGACTTCCTTGTGTTTTTTTTTTCACTCATTTATATATACTTACGCTGAATGTTCCGACGAGGCTTTCATCTAGGTTTCTCGTGAAATTCTGAATTTTATTAAAACTCTCTCGCGGGGCCTCGGTACCCGACACGATGTCGGGGATTCTGGTGCTTTCGCAACTTGTGTGTTTCATGTAATACCTTCCGCTTTAACGATCAAAGTATACGTACTCAGCGAAAGGATTGAGTAATTGGCTTCGGTTACGACATCCATCAGTGGTTCCTGGGCGTCGATTTCCGCGAATTCGCGACAAGCTGGCCTATATGCGCAGTTCGGGTATACATGCAGCGGCACTTCAAACTTCAATAAGAGGGAAAGAAACACCCGCCAAGATGTCTCATTTTGTTGACGCTTCCTTCTCTTCCACCTCTGTCGTTTGTCATTATTCACCCGTGGACCATCTTCGTGGCGGAACTAGTAGAAGACGAAACAAACAGAGTTCTTGACAGATGCGTCGATTTCGTAACGCTCCTCGAAACGGATAGGCGAATTGGAATCAAGCTTCAAGAGTGTGTTGACCATCCTGAGCCGTTGGCGGGGCTTCTTTTGTTGCGTAACTCAATGAAACTGGCGGTGGCAGAAACTGATAGAAACGCTCGCATAACAAGCACGTGGAAACAGGAATTTGATCATTTACAGGCCAGCGCCGGTGCTCACGGAAGAACGGTGTGGATTTCAGCTACAGGCTGTAGTGTTGCATACTTGTCACCGGGATAGAACGATTCCGGTGTTTCCGAGTTCTTTTAGGCTAAACACTGCTGTGAATCGAAGAAAAATAAGAAGGGTGTTCATTTACAGGTCATTGTGTTACTAGAGGGTTTGTGTGCTCAAAGTTGAACTGTTTTCGTTCGGCGCACTTTTTCGCTACATTTAGCTATGTAGGCACCCACGTAATAATAGCTCTATATGTTTCGTACCGTACTTATTGTTTTCCAAAACTTCTCTATTAATTCCCGCCCGAGAACGTCTCATGGTTGTGTCTATATCTTTATGCAGCATCAATCCCTGCTTCTTGTTTTTCTTTTTTTGTCGCCGCTTTCTCTCCCTGCACCCCTTTCTTCCTTGTAACAAATTATGTATATACTTCGCTACCACCAGTGTCTTCTCGAGCCTACGGGGATATATTTCAATCTCCCATGTTTCAAATTCCTCTCCGGCCCATGCCTTTTGTCCCATATTCGTCAGCTGCGGCAATTCCCACTACTGGCAACAAAGTCACGTGCGGGGAAACAAGGAGCCACCGGCGGACAAAGCAAGCCATAAGCTGCCGCTGGCTCACTTGTGTGTGTGTTTGTGGCTATGTGATCCTCATTGGTTTGTTCGTGTGCCAGCGTTCCTGCGTGGCCGCTTTCCCGTCACTTCAGAGGCGAGGTATATCTCGTGCAACGTTACTTACCGGCAGGGCATTCATTCGTGTGCTGTCCTCACGGGAGCGGGAATGGCAGCATCGTGACCGTCTCTGCTCAACGGTATCTGTGCCGCTGCAACAATAGGCGGCCATATGTTCACGTCTCCTTGCTTTGTGAGCAAATAGCAGTGACCCAACCCATGACACATTCATGGAAGCCGGACCTTAGTGATAGTTCGCTGATCCCTACGAGGGTACTCTCGTAATAAAACGAAGCAAGTTACTATCTAAGCTGGAAAGAGCGACCGATGTTAACGGCACGTTGAGTACACCACCGAAAATAATGCCCTGGCCTTCACTGCTGCAGCCAAGAAGTGTTTTAAGGGCCTTAGTTTCAAAACTTGTTTCCTGTTCTGCCCTATCCCTGGTGACAAGATAGCTATAGTTTACTGTGTCCACATCCGTATTGCATAGTGGCGCTCCCTTTAAGATCTCCAGTTTGTCGACAAGCCTAGCACCGTTTCCATGCGAGCTTACTGTACGTGGCACTGTACTATACTCTTGCTCACTTTGTCGAAAAGACACTGCTCCCGTGCTAACTTTCGTCATCCGATGTCCACGTCACCCACGGTTGGATTGCAGCATGCTGCCGTACAACGGTAATACACGAAGGACACTTCAGAGCTGGAGCCTTCACTGTTCTTGCCAACAACTTTACAACCAGTTAGATGGACGAACATTCTGGCAATTGTATTCTGTAACGAAGACTGCGCAAGAAAGAGACACGAGGAGGTGCTATAACTTAACGCAGTTACGTTGTCAGCATATTTTGCTGTAGTCCCCTAGAGTGCACGAGACGGCTTCATTCGCTTGGCTTTCAAGTTCTAGGTAAAAAAACAAAAGAAAATGGCACATCACCCTGTCTTGCGTTGTTTTGTTTGCAGTAAACTACCACGATAAGGAACAGAGTGCCCGCCAATGCGTACTGTGCAGTTGCTGACGCGAGAGAAAAAAAAAACAAAAGTTGTTTCTATATTTTCGAAATGCTCCCACTCTATTATGGTTCTGCAGCAGCATGGTGCAATATAATTGCACATCCCGATACATTGCGTCGCAACGCGTCGTTAGCCTTCCTTCTGACGAAGTTACTTTCAAGGTCGAAAGAGTCCAGAGGCGGCACCGCTGTGACCAACGTGAGAACGCCGGTTGTTTACTTACTCTACGTCGACGTTTAGTTTTCCTTCTAAACGCATTCGCAACGTTATCTGATCGTCTCGCAAGGTTTCTGCTGCGGCTTATCTCGAGTCCATCTCGTAAGCTAACGAAGGATGGCCTCTTCGCATCGCCTCCTTCGACAAACTTATTTCCGAGGAAAGTGTCCAGAGATGTTCGCAGCTTTCTGCCTGTCCCGTAATCTCATATGCCAAAGTGGAGTAAGGAAGGGAGGGGGTCGTTCTTCTCTCGGGAAACGCTTGCGTTCCCTACTAATCCGCGCACGCTTTCGGGATTAAACGCTCCAGACCTGTTAATCTGCGTAGCGTAGCTTAAGCCCCAGCTGCTCATCACGGGGCGTGTCAATTTCCAGCACAGACCAACGAGGAATAAAAAGCGAGGTATGCGCTCGATACACTTTGCTTGCAGATTGGCACACAGCGTTAAGGTCAACCCACACGGAGCGAACTTTTCTGACAAACGTTCGGCAGTCAGCGGCGACATGGTGGCGTGCCTTTGTTGAGCTGCACACACATGCAACGAGAAGCAAGCAACCGCCGCTAAGCCACCGCCGCTGCCATGCTTTCAGTGTGCTAGAAGTGCCGTGGTTCATTACACAGTGAAATGCAAACGAACGAAAAAGACAATTTTGCTTTTACGGGCAAACGATTTATTGTTCAAGGGCGACATATGGAACGACTTATTATTTAGGTTTCATATTATTTGACAATTTTAACTCTTTTTCATCAAAAAGAGAATGATAAAAGAGATGAGAAAGGCAAGGAGGTTAACCGGAAGATATATATGCAGTTTGCTACCCTGCGCTGGGGAAGGGGTATGTGGTGACAGAAATATTATATTATATAGGAAAGCAAAAAGAAAGAAGAAAGGAAAGTGCCCACATATAGAAAGAGTGGGAGAGGACAAAAAAGAAAAAAAATGTGTTTCTTTAGCACACGCCAAAGAGGGAGGAAGTGAAAGCCTGCGCGCTCCAGAGACATCCATTAAATTACTTAACATTCTCATTATATGAGCTGTTATTTCTTATTACTTGTTTTCTCCCACTAAAGGTCGTGGGTTCGAGTGCGTTAATTAAAGCTACCTTAATTTACTGTGCATTAATCAACTTCGCCCTAATCAACACCAAAAGTCATGGCTATGACTCCCACCAAAGGTCGTGGCTTCGAGTGCCTTAATTAACTCTATATTAATTAACTGTGCCTTGCTTTGGCATGATTAGCTGCATTAGTATGGCAGCAATGTGGAAGAAGCGATGTGGAAGGAGGCGATGACGAACGCGCGAGGAGTGGCACGAGTACTTCGATTTTCTGTACCTCACAACGCGACCTTGAAACATAGAGATCTAATGCTTTCGCCTTTAAAAAAACACACACAAAGGACCACAGGAGTGTCATAGTCGTTCAAGCAGGCCGCTTGACCGGAGGAACCTCAGTTACGCCTTCATCGCTTTTTGATGTGAATATCGTATCAACCGGCACTCCAAGATCGTCTGCTCAGAAAGCGGCCGGTCATCGAGGCGTGTCAGCGTCGTCACGAGCGACTGTCTCTGGGAGCTGTAGCGAGGACAAGAACATAGGATAGGTTCGATTGTTTCCTCGCTGCCGCAACTATCACAGGCACCACTGTCAGCCATCCCCATGCGCCAAGCAAATGCATTCGTGACAGACACTCCAAGCAAGCAAATGCATTCGTGATAGACGCTCCAAGCCACAGTCGGCAGGGAACAGGTGTCTCGACTCGGAACAGGTGTCTCATCGGCGTTTTCGTTGCACATGATACCGCAGTGGCCTGGGCAAACACCAAGGAGGTGATAGCAGCCTCTCGGCAGGTGTGTAATATCGAGGGAGGAAGTCACGATACGCCGATATCTCTTGGCAAAAGGAGGCACTGGGCCGCTCTTCAGGCAGCACGGCAAAGAGGTGGAAAGGGGCGTGGGCAAGGTTCCTGATGTGGGTTCCGAGCATTTAGAATGTCGTATTACTTGTGACTGGGTAATCTTGAACTATCGCAATTGTCTCCGCTGTTGATGTGCAGCGCGGCAATCCAAGACAGAACTTGAGTGCCTGCGCCTGAGCACTCTCGATTGTGCGAATATTACTCATCCACATATTGCTCAGTACGGGTAAGCTGCAAATGCCCTGTAGAGTTGTAACATCGCGCGTACCGATCTACCCCTCTTTTTCCCTCCAAGTACCTTGAAAAGGTGTGAAACGGCCGTTAGACGAACCCAGACTGCAGAAGGCGGAGAGAGAGGGGGGGGGGGGGAGGGAATAAACTTTTATTGCAGAACCAGCACTTTATGATGGCCGGGCCTAAGCCTCCCATGAGGGGACCTCGAGGGCTTGCCTCGCCGCTGCCTCACGGGCGTGCTGGGTCGCCCAGGTTTGGTCGTCGAGGGCAGAGCTCCGCAGAGCCTCATCCAACCTCGACGAGATGGTCATGGTGTTAATGTGTGTTTACTGTGCTGGGCACTCCCACAGCATATGCGGAAGCGTAGCTGGGTGAATGCCACAACACCGGCAGTTGGGGGTAGTGTAACCGTCTGATACGGGCGGGTGAACGGTACGTGTTAGTTTGTAGCAGACGCAGGGTGGTAGCCTGCGCCTGGCTGAACTTGGGGAGAGGTGGAGGGAAGGTTCGGCGACTGAGGTAAAAGGCCCTAACGAGATTGTTATAAGTGGTCAGATTATCCCTGGTGTCCAACTCGTCTCCAGTGACTCCGGCGCGGTTGACTAGGCCTCGCGCAATGGAGTGGGTGACCTCGTTGAGATAGGGGAGGTGTGAGTGGACAGGGCCCGCATGGGCCGGGATCCATGTCAGGGAGATCATGCTGTCTTTAGAGTGTGGGGCCTGGCAGAGGATGCGAAGGAAGACCTTGGGGAGAAATAGGGCCTCTGCTGAAGTTCGTGACGGCTGAGCGAGAGTCACACACGATGGTGTGACCCCCACTGCCGAGAGAGAGAGAGAGAGAGAGCAAGCTTTATTGTCGCTCAGTGGATTACGGTGGAGATATGCCGTAAAATGGTCTGCCCTGCCCGCCTGCGTTCGACGCTTCCGGCAGGCGGCTGGCCGCCGTCTGACAATATCAAGTCCGGCTTGATCGGCGGTGAACAGCTACGTTGTAGCCGCCGGCGGCCGCTTTTTCGCCGGGTAAATAGCTCCATGTAGGTCGGTCTCTAATTCTCACCAGCTTCAACCTGCAACCCACCGTGGTTGCTGAGGCTGCGGAGTTAATTGCGCCGCAAAGCACAAGGTTGCGGGTACGATCGCGGCTGTGGGGACCGCATTCCGATGAATGTGAAACCCTTGTATATCGGGTGCATTATGCGTACATAAAAGAAGCCCAGGCGGTCAAAATTAATGCGGAGTCCACCACGCGCACTCCAAATCAGATCGGGATTTTGGCAGGAAAAACCTCACAATTAAACAAATATATGTTCTACAGGGCTATAAGCTATCGCAAAACGAAAGCAAGATCAAAATAAAAGCTCCTTCCGGACGGCGCATAAGATCTAAGTTGTCTTTTGCCTAACCGTGCAGACTTGGAGTGAAATATCTGTTTTTTACTATCCTTGGATACGTCATACCCGCCGCCATGTCTTGCGGGCGGACGCGTAAGCTGCGCAGGAATTCTCGCAGTGTCCTGCTTACTTTCTAGTGAGAGCGTATTAAGCATCGATAATTGTTTCTTGTGTAGGTCATGCGAGGTGGCAGCGGAAGCGAAATCTCGTTTGAAGCTTCTTTCTTTTTTTCGACCTGACGCGTACGTATATGCCTGCACACGGTTATGTCACCATCCCTGACTCGGGTCGTACTCGACAGACCCCGACGAACGTTGGAAACCGCTGCTACCGAATTCGTGATTGTTTGCAGTTTGGGTTACTTACAAACACTCCTTGCCTCTTTTTTTTTTTTTTTTTTTTTGCTGATGCCACACTTGTTGGATATACACCGCACCTATTCGACACAGTATATGAGACAAATAGCTAAACATACATTTTTTTTTCTGCGATGGCAAGAAACTCGTCAAGTAACGACGTGCTGCTACGTCTATTGAACGATCGTGCGATCGCAGCTTCAACGGCGCGGCCCGAAGCCAGACAGAAGCGGTGCAGAGCAATTGAAACGGTTGCGTACTATTCGCGGCTTGCGCCACGTGTGCGAGAATCTTGCGACACCGGAAAAAAAAACCCTCTGGTTCGCCGCCGCGCAGGCAATGTGATTCTTTCTTTATTTTTGCTTCTTTTCTTTCTTTTTTTTCTGTCCCAGCGTACACAGGCGCTTCCGGTTAATTGCGGCTAATCGTAGCGCTTTGCCAGGTCTTCCGGGAAGCGCGGTGACGAGCAGGCTGTTATGTGACATCGCGCAACGCGCGTAGTAGACTCGTCCAATTAAAGGTTTCACCCTGAGTAAAAACCACCCGTTATTCCGGAGAACGCCGCAACAAGTCAGGTGAGATGGGCCCGCAGCTCCGGAACTCTGATAATCGCTAGGCCGTACAATTTGGACAAGAATAGACGTTCGCGCTAACAGTCATTCCCTCGCTCTAAACTGGTGGCGAGAGAGGCAGAGAGAGAGAGAGAGAGAGAGAGAGGAATATAGGAAGGCAGGGATGTTAACCAGTCAAGAGTCTGGTTGGCTACCCTACGCTGGGGTAAGGCAGAAGCGTGGCAGCCTTACAACATTCCCAAGAGCCGGAAGGGATGGAGCAAAATAATGTTTGCACTGCCTGCAATATTTAGGCAACCTTTAGTGCAATGATTCGCCCGCAACTGACACGATCCAACCCTCCCCGAGTTCCAGGGCTTATGCAGAACAGCGTCGCATGAAATAAAGCGCTTCATTCAAAATATCGCCACGTACTCTGGTGATGGCGTTACTTAAGGTCTTCACCGATTCCCAGTGCCTATACCTTCACTTTGCTCGCTCCCACAACTTCCACTTGCGTCGCGACTCCGTAGTATCTACCGTGAGATATATACGCGCAGAAAAAACAGCGAAGTATAGACATAGAAAAGTGTTCGTTCTTGTGCCGTTCATATATGAACGGGCGTGATGTGTCTCCCTCGAAAAACGTTCGCTATTCAGTCTCCTTCGTCATCTTGTTCTTGGTCTGTATATGTATCGCGTATTATGCTTGTTTTTGCATACTTTTTCGTAGTGGTTTACAACACTTTTTTTTTTTGAGTTCCAATGATGAGAAAACTGCAAACAGGAGAGTGAGGGTGTTGTGGGCCGCAGGCCGGACCGGGGCCCGTATTCACGAGAAGTTCTTACGCTCAAAAAGCGTTCGTGCCAGCCAATAGTGATCTAAGACATGTTATTAGCGTAGTCGATCATCCAATGAAAAACAGCACTTACGAGCAAAAAGCTTTGCGAATTCGTCCCCTGGGCTTTAATATAGGTCACTTATGCTTACACCTTTGGTATAGAGCAGCGGATATTTACCAACTTCATTAGGAAAAAAAATATTAGGACGGCTGCACTCTACGTCACAACCATTTGTGGCTTCGGGATGCCACCAAAAAGCGCAATGCGTGTTGTTCCGTGCCGCTGAAATGCAGGAAGCGATCGATCACGACGGTGATCACTGTCGAAACGGCTCTCGTATGCAGCCAATCTCGCTTTCACTGGAGCTGGGGCATTGTGCGCATGTTTCCGCGAAACTTGCGCGTCCTTTCTCTCGCGGACTTCGCCGCGTTATCTGACGCAGTGGATGACGCACTGCGTATATACCAAAAGGTCCTCCGTTGCGTATACGTGACAAAAAACGAACGTCTTGTGACCTCGCTTCGCGAGATGCATCCGGAACGCAACGTATATGTACGCCCGAAGGGCACACCTATAGGACCGTAAGGCTAGCGCTTGTATGCATACCTTCAGTTTTAAAAAAGAAATATTTTCATTGGTATTAGCGACATGTCCCAGGTTTAGTATCGAGGCCTGCCGTGAAATGTATATTCCACTTAGCTTGCACATTCTCTTTAGTCATATTTCCTGGCGCTTTCTTTGTTTGTGTGTTTCTTTCTTTCTTTCTTTCTTTTTGTGTGTCTGTGTGAAGAAAAAGTTCATGCTCCGCGGAGAAACCTTTATAAGTCTACTTAATTCTTATGAAACAAGAAAATTACCAAGTAGTCACCAAGCGTGTAGCCACCAAGCTCTTTAATGGTGCAAAAGAACGCAGAAATGGTATAGTGTCACCAGGAGTGGCCATCGGTCGTATTTGAAGCCGTGAGGAGCAGCTCCAATACAGCAATTTAACCCATGCCTCCAGGTTGGCCTCCAATGTCCTCTATATATTCAACGGGCGATGTCGCTCGCTTCACCACCGACATTATCCTGATCACCACGTGTATGTAGAAAGGTGATGCGCCCAAGTGTGCCGTAACAGTGGTTTCGTTAACACAAAGCCTCGTGTCAAACTTACATGCCATATAAAAACATCCGGGAACGGTTTTCCTAAATGTACGGGTGCACTAATCTGCCTCAGCTAACGGAAGAGAGCAAACAGGTTGATTGATCGGAGGTGATCCCGGATGGCTGCCGCACAGGGAAAGGAGTGGGGCCGAGGGCAAATGACGTCAAAACCACGACATGATTATGAGCCGCACCGTAGTGGGCGACTCCGGGTTAATTCTGACGAGCTGGGGTTCTTTAACGTGCACCCAAAGCGCGGCACACGCGTGTTTTTTGCATTTCGTCCCCATCGAAAGGCGGTCGCCGCGGTCGGGATTCGATCGCGCAAAGTCGGGCTTAACAGCGCGACACCAAAGCCACTACGCCACCACGAAGCTATAGGACTGTCACACTGTACGTGCCCCCAGTAGGTATGGAGCAAAAGTAAAGCAATAAACGAATTCAAAAGCAGGTCAACGACCAAGGCCCTTCTCAAGGCAGCCCGGTCTCAGCGCACGGCCACAACGGGAGCAAGTGTCGCTCGCCTCTCTCTACCGAACCGCGCTGCCGGAGCCTTCCTCCACACCCTCTCCTTTTTCGACACAACTGGTTGCAGCGCAGCCGGCGTGGTTTTCACCGTCTCATCGCAATGCTCGGCACGTTCGCGGCGAGCCTGCCTAATCGGCTCCGTCCGAGACGCATCGGTGACGTCGAAGCGGCGAGCGCCCGCGATATTCCCTTCGCCGCCGTCGAAGTGACATCACGCCCGCCATACGTCGCACCCTACGTGCTGTACGTGATCGACGACGTCGACGACGCGCTCGGCGGCGGCAATGCAACCGACAGACCCACTCGCTTGCTAGCTCGCCCGTCCGTAGATCCCGGATAACAGAGAGCGGAGGAGAAGGTTCGCGGGAGAGGGGAGGTGGAGGCCTCTCCACCATGCAATGCAATGTGCACCACCTCGCACGCAGCAGCGGGGAGCGATCGAGAGTCGCCTCTCATCAGAAGGACGCGCGCGCCCGCCGCCACTAAACGCGCAATATAGAAAATCCCCGCGCGCGTCTCCGCTACCGACGAACGTCCGTGTACCGGCGCGCCGCGTTTCTGTGCTGCTGGCAGCGCCACTGTAGCCTTGGCACGCGCGACAGCGCAACCTGCGTGCATATTGTGCCCATGAGAAGCGGTTGTCGCGATACCGAAATGTCTTCCGCCGATGTGGGCACGCACGGTGCCGAAGAGACGCTGACGAAAGCCGACGTCGTCTCATCGAGCAAAACGGATTTACTGTCGGCCACCAGCGTCAACGGCGACGGCAGGGAGTCTCCGGACGACAGGTGAGCGGAAGTTCCTCGTGCTGCTACTGTCGGTAATTGGGATCGCGATAGTACCGGTAATTTGAATTTGAAGATACACCGGAGTTGGGCGGGCGCACCAGCCATACATAGCAGGAGGGGATGCTTATTAGGCCTGTTCTTCTACATGGGATAAGCTCTGGCGAGAAATAATATCCCCGATAGTCGTAGAATGCGGATGGACTGTGACCCCCAGAAAGCGGGGCAAATTAAGTTATTGACGCACTACGGATCACTTCCCATGTGCTCCGAGACGTTCTTACTGCGGCAGTCGTAGCGAGACCAGGCAATCACGAGAGGCGAAGCTTGCTTTATTGACCAATTTTCCCTACAATAGATTACCGTTCTTCGACGGGCTTGAACGCCTGTACTGACAATTGAGGGAGCCCAGCAAGCAGTAAATCCAAAACAATTGTCGGCCAGCTATTTACCGTTCAAAGCGTGTCGTTAAAACGTATTTCTCTCCCACTGTTCCGTGCCACAATATCAGGCAGCAGTGACTTTCCAATCCCCCGTCAATATTGACGAGGCCATCTGGCACCTTTCCGCAGTCTGAAACTTAGATGGTATAGACAATGTTGAATGGCAAGTCAGGTGAACCTATAGGAGATCGGAAAGTTGGAATCTCACTTCTACGCCCTCTCGCTGTTATATGAACTAAGGCGCCATGGACGATTAAAATATATTGAAGGAAATAGACCTATACTTCAGGGGAGGGAGGAATGAAAACTGAACGTCTGAGATTGACGCCCACAGGCCTCTCCCCTCCGCTGTACGTAAACAATTTCACAGTGAACATACGATTTGTGCTCGAATGGTTCACCACAAGTACAGTGCTCAGCGTTGGAAACTGAATACTCGGACCACATTGCGGCGGGCGCGTATGGTGCCACCGGTGAGCGACGAGTGGTGGGCCGAATACAGCCAGAATCTATCAAAAAGGCTCTGGCTTTCATGCGATACAAATATGTATCAGCTCGGTGCCCTCCCCCAGCACCCACCGCTGCCGCAAAGAGTACCGGCAGCCACACGCAATCCGGGTATCGCGTTTCAGTCGCTGTGCACTGTAGTACGTTCTGACGATGTACGGCGCGGCCATTTCTATGTAGGAAGTTGTCGGCGAAGGTGACACCTATAGCCAGAGTAAATGAAACAATGGTTAAACTCGTCTCGGCAACTTAATAGAAAGCCCGAGCTCAGTGTCCACTGTATCGGAATGTACAGCTTTCCGGTGCATCGTCTAATGATGTTGTCGAACGCGATCCTCTGCGGAAAGCCTATTTAACGCGTACTTTATCTCGTGACTAAACAGAAGGCTGTTCCACGTGTCGCTATGTTCAGGCCAGGGCCATCCTTCGCTGTCGTTGTGAGGGCGGAAAGAGTTGCTGAGAAAGGAGGATGGGTTTCCTTCGGTTATGTCGTCTCTTTGTCGGGACTTTAGCTTGTATTCGTTTCTAACGTTGGTGTCTCCTAAGTTTTTCTTCTCTATCGCACAAGTATTCATTCTGAATGTTATTAAACGTGTTAAATGACAGCTATAGTTATTGTATCCACATTTAACATTAAATGGTTATAATATACTTGAAATCTAAATGTAGTAGGTACATTAATTTTTTTTTCTTCTCGGTTTTTTTTTAAGATTTTTCAATTTTGTGCTTCGCCCGCGAGATCTTTAGGTTCTCATTCTTATGTCTTCTTTTTTTTTCTTTAGCTTGCATGTCGCTGCCTTTCTTCTTTTTTTTTTTTGTCTTCCTTTCTTGGTTGCTGCTGAGCTTTTGATTGAAGGCATTGTCGTATACAGCGAGACGCTACCGCAGTTACATCTATATACGCTGCTCCGTGGCTGCGGCACGCTTTGTGGCGGCGGTGAAGCGAGGGCGAGAAATTTTTTTTTTTTTCCCCGACAGGCGGCACTTCCCAGATATTTACGTTGGGGCGGATTTTCCGCTTCGGCGCAACGTTGGGATGCTATGATGTGTTAGCTCTGTATACCCTATAGAGCCAAGCTCACGGAAAGGCTGTCTTTTCGTGAATGTGTGGTGGCGAAACTCGCCTGGGGTAGTTAATTATTCATCCACGTCGCTGTCCCTATACTTTATGCGCATTCAGGTGTGATTATAGCGTGACCTGGTAAATCGCCTGCATAGTGAATACTGCGCGCGCCTGCGCCCACCATGTTGCCGCCGCGTAGACATTCCTCCGACGGGACCTAATCGCGCAATGCTGGTGTCCAGTTTCCTTCTTTCTTCCTTTCTTTCTTTCTTTCTTCATCTCCTTCTTCTTCTTCTTCTTCTTATTATTATTATTATTATTAATATTATTATTATTATTATTATTATTATTATTATTATTACTATTATTATTATCTTTCTTTAACGAAACGTGGGCACCTGTAGACGGCGTTGGTAGCGCCTTTCTTTAGTGTTCCTTTTTTTCTTTTTTTTTTTTGCTATTGAAGGCTAACAATCAGATATTATACTGCGAGGCGATTCCACTGGAGGCGAATATACCCGAACTTTCTTTTCCGGCGAACGGTCAAATGGAGTGCAATTACTGCGAAATTATTTTTGCACGCCCAACCTTCGCCAGTCATCGAGCCAACCCCCAAGAGAAGGTAGATATAACGGATTAATCTTGGGGCAGACTACTTGCTACGGAGGATCGAAGGAAATTACATTGTGACAAGGATCGTCATTCAATATTCCGAGAGCACCGACAAGGCTATTCGATAACGCCTTGACGAGCTCTGATTGCCAGACGGGAATGACAACGTCTTGCCCACTGAAACGCTTCTCGTCGCAAGATATTGGCTTTCCATCGCTGCTTGTAGTCCCGGGTAAGAAAAAAAAAGGAAAAATAAACCTCGAGCATTCTCTTCCCCGTTCTCAATCTAAACTCGGGTATGCTAGTCACCTGGTGTACATACGCTATGCACGTGCCCACGCACCCGGCTTAGTGCGAGACGTCTCTATTTCGCATTGCTGACCCCGTGGTAACTGCGACGTGAGATTAATGTGATTTGCCACGAAGAGCTGGGCAATAGTTTAACTGATAATGGTATGTGATAGGTCAACAAGGAAAAGAAAGTTGGACACAATGTGCCCCTATCAAAGCACGCGACGTTTGTATTTTTCCGTTTCTTTGCCGGCATACGTTGGTTAAGTAAGGCTATAGCGTCATAGTTACACAGCGTCCTTGAGTTAAAGGCAACGCGACGTTTCCTTACCGGATCAGAGACGGGCAGCGTGGCTCTCCGGCGAAGATTCGATCTCTCCGAAAGATAAAAGTGTAAAAGATCCTAGTGAGTACAGCTCGATAACATCGCCTTGCGATCGCGAGTGTGTCCTACAATTAGGCTGTTTTTGCTGGAGTAATGCTTCCTGCGCCGGATGATTGTCTGAAGAATACGCGAGGGAAACTGTTGCGGCAAAACCATCTTAGACAGAGCAAAAATAAAAGGGGGGGACGGGGGGAGGGGGGGGCGACGAAGTGTATAAGCGTAGAAAATATGTAAACATCGTATGAACAAAGGTTCCGCCTTGCCCAGGTTCTTCCTTTTCAAGCAAGCCTATTGTTCTAGCATATAAAAATACTTATGCATCTTTTATTTTTAGGTTATCGACATGCGGCGTGCGTTCTTTCTTCTCTTCAGAGCGGTTGAACGTCAAGTAAAAACTTTTTCTTCTTCTGAGAAACAGACTTTACATAAGGAACTACTTTGTAGAAGTCAGAATAACCTCGCTCCTTCTGCAAAATACGATACATTTATGACAAGTCGCTACAATTGCAGACGCAGAAAGTTCTAGTTTTTTTCATTCGTCATCACTTTGTGGAACGTTGTACGAGTGCAACATACGTCGTCGTGTTGAGGGGCATATTCTTAACGAATTATATGTCTACATGCCATTCAGAGCTCATGTCCCATTAACAACTCATTTTCGTGCCGCTGGTGCTTTTGAACCCCATATCCAGCCCTTGCGCCAAAGAAACCTGTTAATCACCATCCAGTCAGTGTACAATTCGCGGCATTATTGAAGCAAATTTGGCTGTAGAAGAGGTGCCAACTTGTATGCCAGGGAGCACCAACTGTTACGTTTAGGTGTTTAGTAATAAGGCACCCCAATTTTCCTTACTTCATTATTTCTTTTCTTTTCATTCCTCCGCTGTCAAAATTTGTCTGTCTAGGTAGTTGCGTTCTATGCATGACTGAAGTCCACTCCACCCATTTTTAGAGATACCGCGTCCCTCTTGCAAACAGTTTGAAAGGCGCACGCCTTTAATTACTTTTTTTAACGTCGTTTCTGCGTTTTTCTTTACGTTGACCTCTGCTAGCTCTCCGTCCTGACATCCGACGTCATTTCTTTTTCTTCTTCACCTACGCTTCTCACGTGCATTTAGGTTTTGCCGAGTCAGCGCCATCAATAATGGCGATAAAAGGCCGAGCAAAAGGGCGGCCCGTTCGGTCTTTTCCCGACTGTTTTGATTTTAACGAGATACAAAGAGCAGGTCTCAGATAAGTTTGTTACAGTGGCACCGAAAAACGGCTATGGCTTGCGCCAGACGTTGAAAGGAGCGAGGGTGAGCTTTGCCTCATCGAGCAACAAGGCAGCCTATGTGCTGAAAGAAAAAAACTGAATTGAAAAGTTTTCGGATTGCTCTACTTAAAGCTGTTTCCCTCGTTGTCAGCAGGTTGGTAAGGAGGCCGCATCTCGAGGCATTTTCTCTCCACCTGTCGCAGTTTTTTTTTTTTTTTTTTACGCTGCAACGAAGGCAGAGGAAGGAAGGGTCATAACGCAATGGAATGGTCAAGGAAAAGTTTGTGAGACCGTGCTATATGGAGCATACTATAGGCAGCCCTCAGATGTGCGGCTTGGAACGAGAAGAATGACGTAAGTGTAGCTGATGCCTGGCGCAAGAAATTAAGGGCGTACTAAACTAACTTTGAAAATAAACTTGTTCGATGCTTGCGCAAAGTTGAAAGTAATCATTAGAGGAGTTTTTAATGACGTCTGCGGGCGCAGACATCATTGAGTTTACTTCGAAGAGGTGAATAAACGGATCAGTCAAAGTTGAGTTCAGGTTTAGACAGTGCGTTTCAGTTAAGCTACAGCGCAATTTCAGTAAGAATATATCAACGCTAAAATGTTCGTTAGCGAAAAAACCCAAGAGGACATAACTTTGCAAACCCGCAGGAGAACGTAAAGACCGCTAACTTGTACAAGAAATGCCGCGTATATAGAGGAAAGGACTGAAAGGAACAACTCCCCGACTCTGATAATTAGGTGTTCAAGTTGTTTCAACTGTGCCTTGTTCCGCAGTTGTACTGGTTGACGTTGTACCACATACGTGACGAGCCTTGTTGGTGTGCAAGCAGGTGTTCTCGTTGCCTGGACTGAATCAATGCCGCACACGAAAGCACCCTGGCAAAATCCTATATGAAACACACTCATGCTTACCTACAAAAGTTTATTTAAGTGAATAGCGGCTGCATTCGGTATTTTCCATTCGCTACTCAATGGTGCTCGCTCGCATTGAGATTCACGACCACTCGCATACTCACCGGTGTTAAAACCCGTCTGCACGTACGCACAAACGGACCTTGACTCGAAGCTCTTCCCCGACTTCATGATGGTGATCATTTCAATGGCATCCGCTTTAAGTCGCGTTGGTGGCGAACAGTCACCTAGCTTTTGAAAGCTACTTACGTCCTACCCTATATTAATGCTTTAAGTGTGTGTGTGGAGGGGGGGGGGGGGGCGGGCGGGGAGGGGATTATTTTGTAAGTGTCCACCTATTGGACATGTCCATTTCGTCAGCTGCTGAAGACCTGATTGACTAGGCTGAGATACGCGTGAGCATGAGAGAGGCGTCAATCGGCCAATTAGCACTTCTGCTGCAGACGAAATGGTCATGTCCACTAGATGGACACTTACAAAATACCCCCCCCCCCCCCCCCCCCCCCCCGCCGCCCTGCCAGTACTCTGCTTATCTGCTTTACCTCACGAAGTTATTTATACCTGTTGCAAACCCTGCCCCATCTCATCTCTTTTTTTTTTGTTCACCAATACCCTAAACATATTTTGCTTATCTAGACTGCTGAGCAGCTAACACTCCCATCAGCTTTGCCTCCCCATCTATTCCGGACGGTGGACTTTCATGCGGCTCTGGCTGTGGTTAATATCTTTGCATTTCGTTGCGATGTGCTCAATCGTCTCCGAACTTTTGCTGCGGCAGGCACGTAGCTCGTCCTGTTACGAATATTTTATTCCGGTATGTCTTGGTCCTCAGGCAACCAGTCCGGCCCTTCAAAAACAGTACACTAACCTTTTGTGTTATCATGTCAACTTTCTTTCCTAATTTCTTGTTACCCTGTTTGTAAATCTCCATGGATCCCCCCTCCTTCATCATTTGTGTCTAATTTATGCATCTATGTTTCTCTCACTTTTGATGAGACCAGGTTCAGGGTTACATACATACATGCATGCATGCATGCATACACACACATACATACATACATACATACATACATACATACATACATACATACATACATACATACATACATACATACATACATACATACATACATACATACATACATACATACATACATACATACATACATACATACATACATACATACATACATACATACATACATACATACATACATACATACATACATACATACATACATACATACATACATACATACGTGCCGACTCGGTGTACTACATTGCCCTGTCGCCCAACTTATCGCAACACGGAGAATGTCGACTAACAATAATTCGCAACAAGGGAGTTTCAGTGCATTTGTTAACATTTGCTTCATAGCTTTGTACAACTTCTCCGCGAGAGGTCGCACAATACTTACCTTCCACGGGCAGCAGTGCGTGCGACGCGCTCTAAAGCTCTGATAACTGAATGTATTCGTGTGTACGGAATATGCCCACGTCGAAAAAGGAGGCGCGTAGTAGCATTCCACGTACAATTAGACGTGTAGACTAGTCGTACCAACAACCGCGAACTGAATGTTTCCGGCAGGTGTATCTGAGTGATCTTCGAATGAACAAAGCTGGGCCAAAGACATCCCACGTGGCAGCACTTGTGTCGTCAAGCCAAAGTTGACCACTGGCAGGCAGACGCAATTCGCCGTAATAGATAAAACTGTATGGGGTACTGTGATCCCATGTGTAAGGAGGACGTCTTGCATAGGAGCCGCGATGTAGTGACCGTCGGGGACTGGTGGGGATGACACTAGGTCAACGTAGGTCAGTGCCGAAGGTGGCAAGCGAACGAAGTCGGCGGAACTGAGGCGACTGGGGTGTGGTTCAGCAGGATCCAGAACAGGCAGGTCAAGGCGGAGAGTACTGGCGGAACAATCGATGAGAGCAGAATGTGCGGAAAGGAAGTCTAAGCCGAGGATGATGTCGTGGGGACAGTGGGCGATGACTGTGAATAGCACGATTGTTGAGCGATCGGCGAAGGAGACGCGGGCGGTACACATACCAATTACGGGGGCTGTTCCGCCATCGGCGACACGGACAACAGGCGTCGTGGCGGGCGTGATAATTTTCTTGAGCCGGTTACGAAGGTCAGCGCTCATTACGGACAAATGCGCCCCAGTGTCTATGAGAGCAGACACAGAAACACCGTCGACTTGCACGTCAAGAAGGTTCAGATGAGTGGGCAAAGTCAGTAGAGGATTTGGCGGCGTAGGGAGCAATGCAGCGTCACCTCGAGGCGCTGCATCGTCTAGTTTTCCGGCTGGGAGCGGCGTCCGAAGGGAGTCGGCGAATAGGCGCGACGGGGCTGGGGAGAGCGAGATTGTCGTCGTTGGGGCGAAGGCGAACGAGAATAGGGGCGGTTCGTTGCAGGAGAATCAGTGGCGGCATTATCGGAGCGTGCGGCATAGGGACGAGAAGGGCCACCTGAGGGGCGACAGTAGGCAGTATAAGTAGGCCGGCTCGGGGAACTCCAGCGACTACGACAGTGCCGAGAAATGTGCCCGATTCGATGGCAGTGGAAACAAATAGGCTTGTCGTCAGCAGTGCGCCATTCAGATGGGTTGCGGAAACGTGGTGGGTAAGAAGATGCGGGACGGGGCGAAATCGAAGAAGCCGGGCGGGTATTAGGGCGATGGGCCGAGCAGATGGTGTGAAGACCCATGTTTTCAAACTCCTGGCGGACAACTGCCTGGATCAGTGAGACCGTGACTGCAGATGTGTTGGTGGGACTGGAGTCGAAGGCAGCCGGATAGGCGGCCTCGATCTCACGCCGGACGATCCTGGTAACATCGGCAGTGTTGTTGGGACGAGGAGCGTCGGCACAGGAAGATGTCGCTGGGGTGTTGGGCAGACGGGCAAACTGCTGGTCAATACGTCGGCTTTTGGCGAGTTCCAGGCGGCGGCACTCTCTTATAACAGCATCCACCGTCGCTACGTTGTTGCAAACGAGCAAGTTGAAGGCGTCATCGGCAATGCCTTTGAGGATGTGGGAAACCTTGTCTGACTCAGTCATGTGGGTGTCAACTTTGCGGCACAGAGCCAAGACGTCCTGAATGTACGTGACATAGGGCTCTGTTGACGTCTGCACACGGCCGGAAAGCGCCTTCTGCGCGGCAAGTTGTTGACCGTAGGGGTTGCCGAACAAGTCTCGAAGCTGTGTCTTAAGTGAATCCCAACTGGTGAGCTCATCTTCGTGCGTGCGATACCAAACTCGAGGTGTGCCACCGAGGTAAAAGACTACGTTGGCGAGCATAATAGTAGGGTCCCACCGGTTATTGCGGCTGACGTGTTCATACAGGCTGATCCAGTCATCGACGTCTTCCCCATCTTGGCCCGAGAATACGCCAGGATCACGGGGAGCGGGGAGAGTGATGTAGGTCGTCGAAGTGGCAGCAGGTGTCGGAGCCGGCGGAGTCGGGTTGTCGTCGCCAGGAGCCATGAAGGAAGGCTCGACGTACCGTCCACTGCGAAGCTCCGTGACGAGGTACAGGGAACGTCCACCTCCACCAGATATGTTACGTAGGAAGACGCAGACGAAAAGCTATGTACAAATATATTTACAAGGAAAATACGCTGCGCTTGGCCAAGAGGCAACAGCCCGCGCTAGCTTCTAATCGTCGTCGTCGTCTTCACACTGCTGGCCTTTCGTGATCGCGCATATTGTGCCGTAGCAATATTCAACGGCATCTTTGATCATCTCTTCTTTTTATAATCATTCGCTTGGGTTGCCACGTGGCGTTGCTTTAGGATGAAATTGAGCGTAGAATGAAGTCAATTTGAGCGTAAAAATGAAGTCCAGTTACACGAAGATAAAAAAAAGCCATTTATAGACTATGTTGTTAATCATCCTTCTTACCCAGCTTTCAGATTGGTCAGTTCTATGATTACATTACTTTATTTATATTTGGGCTGCACAATTCCTCACCCATTGGGCACCCACTGGGTGTGTGTGCCAGCTGAATTGTTGGTCAATGCCACACAATGGCTACGTGCCACTCAGACGCAAGTGGTAAAGAAAAAAAAGGCCCTAAACGCATTTACATGTGTGTCGTACTTCGCTCTGCCCCGTGCGCCTCTTGCCACCACTTTTCCCTGGAAAAGTATCATAAATCGCCTCAGACATCGCGACAGTCGCTGTGTGTGTAGACGTCTCCCAGCGAGAACCCGCCCGGATTTGGTGTTATAAGGGCTGTAGGTCGTAGGGAGGAACTTGGGAGGAACTAGGCGTACAGGGTTTATTTACAGATATTTACATTGGAACAACAGATACATTTGACAGTCTAGCGTGGCTCCCAAATGGAGCACGCAAGACGAAGCATACAGTATGCGAGCACGAAGATCCAAACACACTGCTCACGAGCACGATCACAGAGCACACTCCAGCAGCCGACAAAGCTGCTTATAAAGTTTCCGTCCTCCCTAGATCCCTAGGTGAGGGAAAACGGCAGTTCACCGCCAATTCGTAGCGTCCAACGTCAGCGTAGTTGACCCGCCTTCTTGGAGGAGGAGGGCTCACACACACACGTACGCACTGGTTTCACTGCCCCCACCGAGGTGAGCCCGTATGGGCTTCGCAGAACTCGGGGCTTACGTCTTGAAAGGCGCGTGGGGAGGTGCCGCCAAATACCTTCCCTCAGGAACTCCCCCGCTCACGGCAGACCAGGTCGGCGGTGGCGAGTTCAGTAACAAAGCCTGGTTCGTCGAACTCATATCGGCCTTCCCGCGACGGAGTCGCTGACGCGGCGTATTGTCCTCCTCACACAGTAGACCTAGTGGCGCCTTTCGGCTGGAGAAAGACGGTGGCTTCCTGGCAAATGCTGACGCCGCTGCCGCAGCTGGCTGGCAAAACTTTGCATGTATTAGAACGACAGAAAGCTGAGCTAGTTGGTAAGGATTCACTATGCAAAAAGGAAGTGAGGCGTGCAGACAGGACACAAGAGTAGAGAAGTGGTCGGCGTTCTTGTTGTCCACTTCTCTACTCTTGTGTCCTGTCTGCACGCCTCACTTCTTCTTTGCATGTCGTCGCCTCGGCAGGCCATTCCTAACAGTGTTTGCATGTCGGCGTCCGTAGCGTGTGAACGGTGTAGCGCTTATATACATCAAACATTGCGCGAGATCAAAGTTCGGGCCTGCCCGGTGCACGAGCACGCTTTGCACAGCGGGATTTCAACTTTACCGTAGAATGAAAATAGGCAGAATTGTTCGTATCGCGCTTAGTAGTCGCATATTTCACTAAAACCGCTTCACTAAAGCTTGGCTTCACGTAGATGCGAACGTGTGGGTTGGATCTGCCATTATGTATGTATTTATTTATTTATTTATTTATTTATTTATTTATTTATTCATTTATTTGAGAGAGCACTACTGAAGAAAATACGCGTTCTGTGTATAGAGCCACGAGCTCGCTTCATAAATATTAATCGAACAACACTGCGGCAACGCCCGCCGTCGTGCCGGTGCTGTGACTAGCGTTCAACCACAATGGCCAGCTTGCGTGCGGAATGCTTGTCTCGGTTACAATCGCAAAGTTTGCGGAATTTCCCTTTGGAAAACGAAGAGTGTCAGTGATCGGCGGGAACCGGCGAGGAATGCATTCTTCGTCCACATAGTTCGCAAGCTGCGAAGTAAATATGTGGGAGAATAATTTGTTCATTTCGCTCATGCGCGGAATACACTGAGCATGGCGTAAGATACGATGACTTGCCATTTCTCTCGAGTTCGAAATTTGTTTTCGTTCGTTTTTTTTTTTTATGTACGGTGACAGAGCGATATTCAGCCCTCTCCTGGATGCCACTGTTGCGTCCGTTGAACGAAATTCGCTCACATTTTAAGCCCATCGCCTTACGCCGGAGCCCACTGTTTTCTTTCTCGATCGCCTTTAGCGCCCTGCAAGTGAAAGTGGCAGGCAATATTTTGGTTTTCAGCAGCTCTAGAAAAACGGAAATGAGATGACAGCAAAGTAGATAAACAGGATAGCTTAGAAGGACGACCAGTGACATATGGCCGGAAGCGGTGCTGGAAAAATGCGGGATGGAAAGAAGAACGTACAGGGAACAGCTATGGCACATAATATCGCGTGCGTTTATTTGAGCGCTCAAAAATTATTGTTGTTTTAACACCGAGTTGATGAGTTTATAAGGTCTCGTGTTGTATAGATAGTTCGCACTGACGTCATTATGGCCGCCTTAGAGTACATGAGCGTTGAGAAACTGCGTCAGCAAGAATCGTGACAGCCCGACAGGCGCGCCTTGTCCCGAACGATAGATAGATAGATAGATAGATAGATAGATAGATAGATAGATAGATAGATAGATAGATAGATAGATAGATAGATAGATAGATAGATAGATAGATAGATAGATAGATAGATAGATAGATAGATAGATAGATAGATAGATAGATAGATAGATAGACAGATAGATAGATAGATAGATAGGCAAGCAAAGGCTAGGAGATTGATCAGACGCACAACCAGTTTGTTACTCTGCACCGAGAGAATGCGATGAAGAGGTGAAGAGGAAAAGAATAAGGCAAGAGGGAGAGCGCTAGTTGCGTGCACACTTGGAGGTGCCCACCAAAATCTGTAAATGGTCGTAGAGAACTGATCAATACATTGTAGCGCCAAACTGAAAATAAAGACTTAGGAGGGCAAGTAAGAAACGGTAGGTCGAGCGCTGAGAACAGAGCGCCGAGTTGCAGAGAACCGTCGACTCGAGGTAGTGTAGCAACTCCGTGTTGCTCTCTGTGTCAACGACGCGCGTGGCCATGGTCCAAGAATCTTGGCTTCTTAAAACGGCCGTCTGTCCAGCCGGTTTTAACGATGCTCTTTGGAGGGTGCGGCACTGGACGTCATAACGGGAACAAAAGCACAGGACGTGCTCAGTAGTGTCCGCCACGTTCGGGCGGCGAGAAGCTGCCTCCCTGACGTCACGTGCAAACAATCTACTGAAGGTAAATGCAGTCTCTTTGTAAGTTAAAAAGAACCCGCCCTGCTTGCGAAGCAGGTGACATATTTTGGATATGACGCGATTTGATTTGGTTTTGATATGATTTCGTTGCGACACGATTTCGTTGTGAGAGATTCCTGAATTCACTTTTGTTTTCAAAGCGGGACTAAGCGCACGTTTTTTGAGTGCTTTAATTTCGTCAGAGTCTGGTTTTGTACCGCGGCTTACGACCAGCACGAAGGATCGCCGCGCTGTAGGCCCGGTGTAACGAAATCTCTGCAGGGAAGCGAAGGCTATACACGGCTGACGTCTGCTAATCGTGAAAGAAAACAACCGGCTGCTTCTCTCGAGGGAATCATGAGCGTCCGCCGTTTTTTTTTTTTTGTGCGCTGATTCTTCGGTGAGACGTCTAGTTTCACGTAGCGTCGCGAGCGACAATGTGTTCCCCTATTCACAGCTGCAAATGTGCTGCTGGAGATAAGCGGATCGAGATAACGCCAGCTTTTCGTCCCTCGTAGCTGTGCCGAAAACTGCGCCGCCCTTTGTGACTTCAGTGCGTAACCCATTAATTATGCTTTGTTTGTGCGTAGCCTTCAGTGCGTTATCCGCATGGTGGCTATGTTAGCTGGCTGGCTAGCCACGCAATCCATAGTTGTCGCTGCGCTGCATGGAAGATTCCATCGTATTACAGTACGCGAAGCCAGCGGCTCTTTCCGTGCAGGAATATACAGAAAGAGAAAACACAGTAAGTGAGAAAAACAAAAACGAAGCAAAAAGAATGGTAGTTGCACGAACTCAAGCAAAGTTAAGCTTACGCACGGCTACGTCAACAGCCCGTACTTTACTCGCGTGCATTTTTTTTCTTTTTTCGTCCCAGCACTTACCGCGTCTTGCGACACTTGCTCACGGAAGCGCAGAGGTTTAAGCGAACTTTCTCACAGCACCTTTGTTGCTTTTGTACTCTAGGCATTCACATACTTTCTCTCTGATATAAACACATATAGTATATAGGTATGCGTCCACGTGCTGGCCAGCCAGCAGTGTGGTAATATTTAGAGAAATAAGACATTCTACAGGGAACACGTTTTCGAGTAAATGCATTTAAAAAAAAAGAAAACAGAAACCACTGGCACTGAGGATTTCCAACTCCTCGCACACACCAGGTTAACTAGAGCGCGAGAAAAGTAAAACTGAGAAAGAAGAGACGGAAACATTTACCGCTGTGGCCTCGCAAGCGAATGTCGTCTGTTGCTACAAATTTTATTTTTCTGTTTTTCTTACACAAATGTGTTTTTTGTAGAACCTTCGCAACGAGCTTACCGAAGCCCGGCCGTCCCATATAGGCTGCCTTGGTGACAACCGTTTTAAGACTGTCGAAAAAAGTTTTGCACCAATTGGGCGAAAAGCGACGCAAAATGTCTCTAACTCTCGCTCGTCCTCGTCTCCTTATACCTTTTTTCATTTTTTTTTCTTTTTTCCTCCTCAGTCTTCGCGAAAACATCTTCGGGGTCGAGCTTTTGTCGGCGTAGTTTGTTCCTTTGGCTTTCCCGAGTATGTGCTGTACAAACACGCTCGAGTACACACCGCTTTTATCTGGCTGCTTCTCGCAACCTTTCGTCGTTTTGTTTGAGATGTGCCGGCCGTTCGGTGGAACAGCTTTGTATACCACGCTTCGGAGCCAAACGTTAAGCACTTCTGCTCCATCTGAGGCGACGCGCTCTTTGCGTCCTTTGGCGCCGGTGACACTTTGACGCTTGGTGCGTGTGCTGAGGTCACGCTAAAGAGACAGAGAGGAGGCGAACAAAAGTTCCCTTCGGAGCAGAAAAAAACAAAAACAAAACAAAAAAGGAAGTTAGGAGAAGACGTTAAAAAGGGGGAGAGGCAGAAATGGCGGCTGAATTCTTGAGCAATTGTGTTATTGGGGCAAATCGCAAAGGTACGTAGCGAGGGCTCGTTGGAACGAAGCCTAACAGTTTGGGGGAGGGGTGTTTAAGAAAAAATGGAAGCAGTAGCTTAGAAGTGCTGTTCGTTTAGGCCAGAGAGAGAGAGAGAGAGCTCGAATCATTGGGCAGAGAGGGCCCGTGCCCCGAGCAATGGGTCTGCCGGCGGAGCGACCGGCGGGAAAGGTCCAATCCCATCAAGGGAAATGAACTCTGCCGTGTTTCGAAGTTGCCTTCGAAGCCGCTCCGGCAAGCGCCTACGGTCGTAGCCGTTGCCATCGCCCGCTCAGCTCGTTTGTTCTCCTCCACTTTGCAGAAATGGGTGGGTGGCTTGGGGAGGGGGAGTTCGACGACGAGACGTCGTCAATTCGTATATAGAAACGCGGCTCTTAAGAAACGGAAGAAGTCACGCGAAAAAAGGAAAGAAGGAAACGAAAGCGAATTATGTCCCGGCCATAACTTTCGCGTTCCTTCTCGAGCCGTTTAGCCGCAGCATCGGCAGCCCAGTTGTGCCTTTGAAGCCTGTCTCATCCTGCTCTCCTGCAGACGTTCCTGGAGCACCAGCTATCGTCACTGCGTTACAGCACGTTCTTTTTCTTATACTCAGTTTTGATTTTGGGAGCAGAGAAGACGGTCGGGCGTGCGTGCGTGAGTAACGAGTGCATGAGTGAGTTCAGGTTGCCGAAATGCTGCGAAATTTCAGCATTAATGCGAAATTGCTCAAAACGGCCTCCTTTCCCGAGCATCAGAGAAGACGAGAGAGTAGATGAGCAAGCAAAGAAACGCAATTAAGCGCGAAAGTTTAGAGTGCCTGCAGAATCAACGTCCAGGCAGCACAGTGTACCGTCAAATTCCGAGCGAACCACGGAAGTCGACTTCCTCGAAAAGTGGATGGGTAGAAAAAATTAGATAAGCCGTGCAACAAAGTCGTGATCAAAAATAGTGTAGAGCTTTTCGAGCTACGACAACACCCGCTCGCTATGCCTTTTCCTCGTTTTTCGATTTTTTTTTTCGGTCTGAACATGCGTGCTTTAGGCAGATTGCGTTCATCACGCTAGGGAGCCGGCTACTTCACTGCCCCTTTCCTTTTTTCTGTTTTCCCTCAAGTGTTAAATTTCAGCAGCAGAGCATGCGAGGCAGGACGAGGTGTCCACGAGAGCGTGAATCGAGACGTTTTTCTAACACTTCCAAGAACGTCGAGATGGCTTCTTTTTCTTTATTTATTCTTATTTCTCATTGAAAAAAATGTTGCTTTTTTTAGCGCACGCTTGCGTTTACCATTTTTGTCTTTGCTTCTCATTGCTGCAGAGTTGTCGCAATGTTTGGCATGAAGACCAATGAGTAAGAGAGTGAGGAAGAGAGAGAAAAAAAAAGGTAACCACGTGTACCTTTCTTCTAACTTGACGTTAGCGACACTTGCGCATTGTTCCGAGCGAGCCTCGCAATAATACTGCTACAGAATAGCAGCATACCTACGCTTTTTTTCCTTTGATTTTATGTGTCGGTCATGAGAACGGGATGGGGCTGTTAGGGAATGAAAACGTGTTTTTCTTATAGTTAGATATTGTTGGCCATAGCTGACATTTGCCGTGCACGTTTTCCCAAAAGAAAGCTCTTTTGTGTGTTACTGTAGGCGGTGGTGGATTTTACTAAACGCACTGTCGGGGTAATGTGGCTACAGATCGCCGTGGCTATGCTGCCATTGTTGCACCTTTCTCTGGAAGTGAGCGTTTCGGACTTCTGAAAATTAAGGATGCGGGCTATAGGCACGTATATACATTTTCAAATAAATTTCGTGCCGTTTTTTTTGCATTCTTGCTTGAATTTGAGAAAATTCTGATATGGGTGAGTTATGGAAATTTTATGAACGACCAGACAGTACACCAGTGCCTTCAAGCTCCTTTTCGAATCCTATCTAAGCGGCTATGGTGTTGCACTGGTAAGCACGAGGCCGAGGGATCAAATCCCGGTCGGTCCCTTGCGGGCGCATTTCTCTGGCGGGCGAAAAAAAAGAAACCACTTGTGTCCCGTGCATTGGGGGCACGTTATAAGATCCTCTGGTAGTCAAAACTAATCCGCAGCCCGCATTACCGAGTGCCTTATAATCACGTCGTGGTTTTGGCACGTGACACACAGGAATTCAGTTTCTTAGATAACACGAGTGTACACCTCACGTTTTTAGCATCGCCTTTGTTCTATCATACAAGGACTACTCATCTCAGTGAACGAGTTGTACAAGACAATCCGTTGTCAAACATTTCAAGCCTACGGTGCGGATGTCATTCGAGACCAGGCTTCAACATCGCTTCAGGATCGAGAAGGGCGACAAATGTTCACCTAGCCCGCGTAGAACTGTTTACACTCATCGTTATCGTAATCTAGCGCTCTGCCTGTCTATCTTATCTCGCAAGGTTATCTATGCATGCGGCGATCCCATTCTCCATACCTTCCGTTCTCCTTTATCCACTAATATTCAATACATCTCTTGCTTCTCTCGATATTCCGAACCGTTCTAACGCTCTCTCAGCTTGGAAACACCGCGCCTCTGGAAGGTAGGCATTTCCTACTGTTCTGGCTCGGTGAATGTACTGACACTCCATTACAATGTGCTGAACTGTGCGGGCTCTACAATCGTCGTCATCTGCGCCGCGCAGTGGGCTCAGATTTTCGCAACGCTGAGCTTTCCTTGACGCGGATGACCCGCACCCCCATTCCTCCTTTCACCTTTCTCTGCTCTTTCATCGTTCAATCCGTACATCACTTTCACTTTGGCAGAACAGAACCCCTTCACTACACCCAACGTTTCACCGGGTACATCCTTACTTTTTTTTTTTCAAGCGAAGCTTGTATTGGCTCAGAAGTTTCGGCGGCGATGTAGTCACGCAAAAAAAAAACAGACAGTTGCTCCCAGAGCAGGGCAGCTGTGGGAAAGGGTGGTTTGATGAGTTGACAGCGGTGCCGGTACCGGAGCGTGAGTCATTAGCAAGGATTTCAGCTGCATAGGCGCGCGCTCACGCCACGTGCGCAACCAATCAGAGACGTTTCGCTTCTGCAGGGGTGGGACAGGGTAGGAAAAGGTATCGCGGGCGCTGAGCTTGCTTCGTTTCCGTTCAGTTCGGTCTCAGAAAACGGATGGGACGGCCACGTGTCGTGCGCTCCCCCGAGGAACGGGCAGCGTTCGACGAGCGGCGGCGAGGACTCGTCCGTGAAAGGGCTCGCCGTCGGCGCGCCGATCCAGCCGCTACAGCCACCCGATCGCAGACAATCCGACAGCAACAAGAAGATCCCGAGCTGAGGGAGCGGGAGGCCGAAACAATCCGGCACCGTTACCTGTGGGTTACTTAAACGTGAAGAAGGTCAGGTGCACACAGGACATGCTTCGCTTACCCCCATTTTCCTGTAGGGTAAGGGTTGGTCATTTTTTCTTACTCTTGTTGTATTTGTCTGTGATGTTTAAAGATGCACGATGATACGAAGTGTAGGCAAAAAGATTTGAATTCTGTGGTTTTCCGTGCCAAAACAACCATTTCATTATGAGGCGCGCCGTAGCGGGGACTGCGCGTTAATTTAGACCAGCGGGGAATGTTTAACGCGACCCCAATGCACGGGGCCACGGGAGTTTTTGCATTTCGCCCCCATGGAAATGCGGCTGACGCGACCAGGATTTGATCCCGTGACTTCGTGCTTGGCAGTGCCGTACCTAGCGGCAAAGCCACCGCGGTGGGTAGGCAAAAAAAAAAAAGAATATCGAGTGAGCTTGGAGGCACTTTCGGTGTTTTCCGCTTTGGCAAGAGCTGTTTTCGGCAGGTAAACTATTCGAAAATAGTGATGACGTATTATTTCTGTCTTCCTCAGAAAACGCTCACGTTAGTTAGTATTCTTAGATGTTTATTTATAGACTAACCTAGGCGTCGGACGCAGCCACCACTGACGTCATCCTCTGCACCTTGTCCATTTACACGAATCCGTGCTGTAATAATAAATTTTCGCACAAAGAAATGGCAGCAGAGCGGCAAGAACGCCCCTTATAAACAGTCGAGGTGAAGAGAGACAACAATTCGCGTCGGCGGAAAGGAGGAAGAGAGAGCGAGGGCGAGAGTGACGTCGCTCGTTCGTTCTGGAATGCCGCGCATTCAGAAACTTTCTCCGCGGGCGCTGCAGAAAGAGGAGCGCCCGAATGCTAAAGATTTCCGCAGGCCATCGCATCGAGAATGATGGTAACAATAAAAGCGCCAACAAACATGCTGAGTGAGATCTAAGTACAACTTGTGGCTTATTTCATCGTGTTCAAGGAAATAGTTTGCGAGACCGGATGATTCTCCGTTGTCTTTGCGAAGAGCTATGACGTATATTGTCTTCTACGACATGTGCGTTTCTTTGGCAAAGGCCTGTTGTTTTCGCTGTCGTCTTTTATGAATGGCAGGTTAATAACCATCTGTGTTCGATTCCCTGCCGCGGTGGCCGCATTCCCATGGGAAGGAAATGCATAAACGCTCGTAGGTTAATATGTAGGTACACGTTGACAAACACTAGGCGGTCAAAATTATTCCAGAGTCCTCTACCAAGGCGTCTTTCATAGTTTAATTCTTGCTTCGAGACATTAAGATCGATCAATCGATCGATCGATCGATCAATCAATCAATCAATCAAATTAAGCACTTGTGAACTGGTACTTCTTGGGCTACAGTGTCTGAATAAAAATTCGTTCGTTTCGTTTTCGGTGAGAGAAATACTGTTATATTGTGTGTGTTACCGTCGCAAATGCCCCTCCTGACGCTTTGATTGCCCTTTCAACGGAGACGACGCTCTTCAAGAGGTCGTCTCCAGGGGCCGCTATATTGAGCTGCCTCTTCGGAGCCTTTCAAACACGTGTCGAGAGCGCCTTGGAGGAAATATATACTTATTGGTAATGCGGCGATGGGGGATATCTAAACTTCAAACCCTGCTTTATAGGTTAACGAAGGGTGAACTGTGTCGGTGCACGAGAAACCGTGAGGTCACGTCTTTACTTTCTTTGCCACCAAGGTGTCACACGTAGAGAGCGTTCGCGCGAACGCGGCGTATAAAAGGTCCCGAAACGCGCTCCATGCGAAAGTCATCTGCAGACGGCAAAGTGCTACGCGAAGATCTGCCAAGGTCGATCCGTGAGCCACCTCGCTTCTGCAACCAAAGAGCCGCAAACCTGCGCCGCCACGCTATCGGAACCCAGCACAGAGCACTAAGGAAGTGGTTCCAGAATTTATAGGTGCTACGCAGCTTTTCACCAACTCAGAGCTCTGTGGGTATCCCTAAGGTGTACCTGTATTGCTTTAAACAAAGCGTGAAGGGAGGCCTTGTGCTGACGAGACCATAGGAATGAAGCCTCTCATTCTGGCAAAGTTGAGTTCCAGGTGCTTTATGTAAGGAAGGAAGGAAGGAAAAAGTGGAGAAGGAAGGCAGGGAGGTTAACCAGTTTTGCCTAACCGGTTTGCTACCCTACACATGGGAGGGGGATGGGGGGGATGAAAGATGGGGAGAGTCTCAGTATACGATCAATGTATGTGGCAGGAAACAAGGGCGCTAGTGCCGAGTTGTATTTAAATGTGTGTATTGTTGGGTTGCATATATATATATATATATATATATATATATATATATATATATATATATATATATATATATATATATATATATATATATATATATATACATACACAGTTGTGTGTGTGTGTGTGTGTGTGTGTGTTACCGTCGCAAATGCCCCTCCTGACGCTTTGATTGCCCTTTCAACGGAGACGACGCTCTTCAAGAGGTCGTCTCTAGGGACAGCTATATGGAGCTGCCTCTTCGGAGCCTTTCAAACACGTGTCGAGAGCGCCTTGGAGGATCTCTGATCATAGTCCGCTTTGCCTCGCAATACAGCGGGCAGAGGGCTTGCCGCGTGACGAGCGCTGATGATTGCAGCGTCAAGTGGTGGGGTGATGGGCTTCAGTCAAATGGGGCTCGAAGACGGTAGCGAAAGAAAGCACGTGAGCACTTCAGCAGTATAGGTTACGGAGGTTGTGCCCCGGAATTTCCAGGCCGATAACTCTGTTCGCAGTGACCGTAAATCCTGCACGTCGGCGTCGTTCGATTCCGTGACCAAACCTCCCACAGTTTTAGTAACAAACAATCACAGTTTTTTTTTCTCAGTATTCGAACTTGTGTACCCCCTAGGCGAGCGCCGAGTGCATTATCTCGGTGAGGCATGCATGCAAACTTCAATGCGCGCAACTGCGTTACTTCTCACTACCTTCGATGCACAGGCATTTCGCGACCCGACGGGCTTCAGACGCGTGTGTCGTGTTCCCTAGAGGGCGAGCACGGTGCACTGCAAATAGGGAGCATTCGTACAAACAAGTTCGAGCGTATATAGGCTCGAGTATGAAGGCTACCTAACTGCAAATTGCGTTCCACTCGGCTCTCGCTAGAGGTCACACGGTCTGACCCGTCAGTGTTCCGGTTCGTCTGTTTTGATTGACGAACTGCGGCAGTATCCTGTGGCTTGCATGGTGTGTGCTGTTCCGGTCGTGCATCGTGCGTTTCATTCGACAGGCAATAGACGGCGATGCACGCACACAAGTATACAAGCAAGCTACGTCGCTAGTCGAAAACGAAATTTTATTTTTCTGTGACTCGGCAGATGTCGCTACGAATAGAAGCGAAATTCTGAAGCAAAATATAGAGCCTCCATACGCACGCACGTGTTCAAGCGCTGTGCGTAGACTTGCGTACGGAGGTTTTCTATAGCAGAATCTAAGCTAACCGCAGCGTATCTAGGGCACGTAGGGAGACGTGTAGAACAATTATGCTCCGTCTCAAAATCAACTTGCAGAACAGGGAAAGCCACGAGGCGTGTCAAGGCACCAGTGCGCGTACCGTGAAGTACGCAATATAATCAAGTTCCCGGCTTCGACGTCGGTTGTATAGCAGATATCTATAGTCAAACGCTACATAAATGTTTTTCTATTTTGTAATATCCTATATAACTGCCCGTGATACGTTCCCTTTTCCTTTAATAGCGACAGCGGTGGGGCGCAGACGCGGATTGATGCGTCGCGCGCTATGTTGGCTTCTCTTATCGGGATCACCCACCGAGTAGCCTTGGCTACACTGCTAACAGATTGTGAGACAGAGAAGATTTTCACTCGCAGGCTCCACAACGTTGCTTCCGAGCAATAAGCTAAATGAGATCAACGGAAACCTTTTACTGACGATTATTTGGTCGTGCTATACGTCCACGTTATGTTATGGAACTTGCAAAATTGTACTAACAATCGGTGCACTCACTATATCATTGTTTTCTGTAGTCTTTAAAACAAAATGCAGGAGGAAGAGCCTTGACAAACCGCTTCATTTACAGGAAGTATCTTTTAGCTTACATACTCATTAAATGAACGTGCAGAGTACAAAACATTGCATTAAACCTCGCCAACTACCGCTGTTGTGAAATGGACCGGTTAATTCTAACAGACGCGACAATTGCACGATTCGTAGTTATTCAACTTAGCTTGAGGGGTGTTTGAGGGCGAGGTTTCATTGCATAGCTTGTCTATCCTCTTGCCATAAATAACACGAGAACGCCTTCGGCCCCGACAGCGAAGATTAACGTACATCACTCCAAAAATAATCCGCATGGCGTAAATATGATAATTCGTCAAAAATGTCTTCGGACTGCGCTTCCTGCACTTCATTCGGGCTACTCTCGCTGACAACCAATGAATTTGTGTAGATGGGCCAGCGAATCGAGTTCGCTCACTGTCATGACTTTAAAGGGACACTAAAGGTTAATATTAAGTCAACGTGTACTGTTGAAATACCATCCCAGAAACCTCGAAACGCTTGTTTCGTGCGAAGAAGAGACTTATTTTAAGAGAAAATGGGTTTTGAAGCGTCCGCGTAGCTCTAGCGCAGTTCAAATCACCCGCCCCCCGATCGAGGACTATTGACGTCATGGTCTCATGGTGACGTTGCGCCGTCGGTGAGTAAAACTACTCTATAACAAGGTAGCGACATCTGCCGCGCGCGTCACCTAGGAAGTTCCTGTAGCAGACGGCGCCCAAGCTAAACCGCGGTGCCGCGGCATTCGTGAGGTGAAAAAATATCTGCACACGCGCGGAAATAAAACGCTGCTGGTGCATGACTGCGGTGAAAAACGAAAGAAGGGCCCGAACTGCTAAATCCTTTAATTTCAAATGAGCGCTGAAATAAAAACGCTTAAGAGAGCGGAATGAGGGCTTGATCGCCTCGATTCCGCATGTGTATACCTTTCGTTCGTTTGCGCTCAATCACCGCGCGAGCCTTGGTGATTGCTTGCGCTCAATCCCGTTTGCTCTGTGAATTCTTTTGCTTGTAAGTGTGCTGCGTACACATAACGGTTACTTTGAACGAAGAATTCGGGTAAAAAAGAAGACTGACAGTCGCTTGGACCAAAAACTTTCGACATAACGTCGCTGAAACGTGCGACCCTCACGGCAACTAAACAACATCCTGTGTGTGTGTGGAAACGAGTGCGCCAACAGTCTTCTTGCCGCTGAGTGTGTTTGTCGTGTAGCGATTACACGACGACTGTTGTGTTTTGTGGTTCAGTGCTACGAGCCAGTGCAACTGTCGTGACATTATAAAGCGGTGGTATGGATCATGTCAGCGAGTCTCCTCGATCGTGTTCGGGCTGCCAGCGCGATCTAATGTCGCGGAACACCAACATCGAGCGTAGTGTGTGCGCGTGTGCGAATGCGGTTTACTGTTCTCGGGAACCGTGCGACGTCACCACGTAAACTTGAATCATTACGCGCATTGTTGTGCTTATGCCTTTTCGCCTCCGTGCACCGCTAAAGCCCCGTATGAATTAGAGGGCCCTTATACGAAACGCACGCGGATTGGCCTAGCTATCACTGCACTGTGTTTTGCTAGCGATCCGTGTATCGCTTCTGGCGTTTTTCTTATGTTAATTTGCAGTTGTGGGTTTTTCATCAGTAAAATGGCATCGCCGATTACTGAAACTTCTTCGAGTGTAAGGGAAACTTGGAAGGAACGAGCTCGCAGCTGTATGTAATGTACTTTGATATATTGTATTATAATTCTTTATTTGATGGCCAGTATAGTAGTGGCTATGCAGTATTTGTTTTTAAAAGCAGAGTAATGCAGGCACTTAGGAATATATTTATTTACATATGCAATGTACAAAATACGATTAGGATATGCAGAGTTGGAAATTGCTTTTTGGACATATTGTAAAGATAACGTGCGCAAACACAGGAAAGTGTGAAAGTAGAATTCGCTGCTGAAATTTGTTATATTTTATCGCACGTAACGCAATGCGAATATTTGTCAGCGAGTAAATGCGCTTCTGTCCCACTATTTACTTGCATGCTAGGTCATACTGCACTTGCTAAGTCAACGGGCTCATAATGCACTAAAATCAATAATCTCCACAAACTTCGGCCGTCAACATTCATGCGCGTGAATGAAATACTATCGCAGCTCTGCACACACACGTGTATACTTTCTCTCGCACCTTCGTATCGCTCTACGTTACTTCGCATAGTCGTGCAGTTACCGACGGTTCTGTCTTTCCGTCCAGTTCTATGCGAACACATTTATCTTCTGGTTAAGTTTTGTTTGCCGCGCGGAATGCAAAATAACTTCTTGCCGTCCTCCGTATGATCTCGGCACCCACCCGCACAGCAACAAGGCATTTCGGTCCTTCGCATCCTAGGCCATACTGAGCTATTCAGCGGGCTCATAACGAAGGAAAATAAATAATCTCCACAAGCTTCGGCCATCAACATTCGTGCGCGCGAGTGACATACTATCACAGCTCGACGCATGCACGTGTATACTTTCTATCGCACCTTTGTATCGTTCTATGTTTCTTGCGTCGCATAACCGTGCAGTTACCGGCAGTTCAAAGTCCTTCCGTCCAATTCTGTGCAAGCATACTTTTCTTCTGGTTAGCTTCTGGTTGCCGCGCGGGATGCAAAATAACTTGTTGCCATCGTTTGTCCGGCTTCGGCGCCCAACGACACAGCAACAAGGCATTTCGGCCTTCCCGGAACGAAATTATCGCAGCAATGTGCATAGCACAACAGGCGAAACGCGCGCACTTCGCCCGGCACGCAGGAACTTTCATAGCGGCAAAGGGGCGGAGCAAGGCCACATGTCATCGATCAGCCTATCGCTGGCGTCGTCGGCTGGATCAAAGCCTGTCTGTACTTTGGAATTAGTAAAACGGTTCCCGCAGACGGCGCTACCGCTTTTCTGCGCAAAACGAAAACGCGCTGCCAGAAACAGCCAAGACAGAGCCGACAGCAGCGCGAAAGTGGAACTATGGTGGCTAGCGGAAGGGAAAGCGCGCGACGATAAGCTTGTTCTTTATTTTATGACGCCGACTTCGACGCTCGTTGCAATGGACGACCCTGACAACGACACATTGGCTCGCGATGCTGGGGTCGTTGGCTAGCGATTTAAGCACTGATGAACGTGACCTGCTGTTGAGGGCTCGCGCTGCCGGCGTCGTTGCGTACTACTACGCCGGCGGCCTGCTTTGAAAGTCACTCCACGCGACTTCACTAAGTCGGCGTTGAACTCGTAATCCTCTGGACGAAAGTGCAGCGAGCACACTATGTGATTTTTCGGCTCTTTGCCAGCGCGCTGTGGCAGAGGTACGGCACTTAACCATTTCGAACGGAGAGGTTCACTCGTTGGCACACAGTGATAAGTAACGTTGGATTCGCCGCTGCAACTGCCCTTGGCCAAGTTCCGCGGACCGTTCGCGCATCCCACGACATCACATGGACGTGGCATTCTCGCTGCTTGTTCCAAATGCAAGTTTTGCGAGCCAGCAGGACCACCGCAGCACGACGCGATAAAAAAACAACTGAAACTCCAAAGCGCGCGCGGAGTCGAGCGAAAACGAAACCTTTCGATCACCCGTACTACTCAAGGGTAACGTGAAAATGTTATTTTTTCTTAGAATCGAATAGAAGTAGGTAAGTAGCATTTTCTTCCGTCTTATAATCTAATGAAATGATCTTTTTAATACGAGTTTTTGAGTACTAGCGACATAAATTATGAGGAGTGCTTTCGTCATCGGGCTAGCACCGGAATGTCGCTGGGGGGTCTCAAATCGTGCCATGCATTTACCTCAATTTCTCGGTTACTAAAGCTCTGTTCGCGATAATATTGACGCCTTAGACGTTCTAGAGCATTGCTTTATCTTTTTAACTTGACTTTCTGGTAACCTTTAGTGTCCCTTTAAGGAGCCGGCGATCTTCTTTCAACATCGGCGTCTCTCGGGAACTGTTTTGCAGCAGCGGGGAGGCACTGATGATGCACTGCAGTTTTGTGGGCGGTGTATATGATTGAGCAGACATGCTTCGCGAGCCGCTTAAATAAGGGCAATGTGTCTGATTCTGTGAAGAGCCGCGGCGAACGGTTCTTGGAGTCGAGGCTGAAAAGTGTCAATTTCGTGCAACGCGTTTCCGCCGTGTTCCTCGCGTGGCGTCTTGGAGTCCACTTAGCGCTGCGCCGAAGCGCGTTCCGCGTGATTGCGCATTAAAGTGATCCCGTGTTGGATGGCTATTCGGCCACGAAAACAGCATAATCATCGCGCTGCGTGAAGTTCACAAAAGGTGACGTCACGCATGTCGCGAGTATACGCTCGTACGTCTGAAATATCCCCCCCCCCCCCTTCATGGAGTTGACACTATAGATGGTCTTACGGCGTGCGCTAGTGGTCGTTTGAGAGCACTCTGTTCGTCCAAGAATGGTTGCGAAGAACAGCTTTGCAGCTGTGTTCAAGAATAACCGGGTATGAAAGCGATGATCCTGATTCCTTATCCTGGGTGCAGCTCGCTTATGCTAGCAGTAAAGCTTAGTGGCTCTTTTACACCAGCTTTGCTGCACCGCTGCAGAGCGCTCTGAAACGACCACGCAAATATGCCACTGCAACGGTCAGCACAGCGCGAATAACTTTTGCGTTATGGTAAGCACTCCCGTGTCCCGAAAGCTAGAAACATAATCAAACTGGCTCTGCTGCACTTGATTCCCTTTCTTCTGCTTCAGGACGCGAGTCCACGTATTTCAATTAGCAACGTACGATTCCTATGCGTTCCTCCTTCCTTCTGCCTGGACGCACTTCTGCTACGCGTCACTCGCATCTTGCTCAGCGTCTTGTGCGACTCAGCGGCCATCCCGAAACGCGAATGTTTTCGGCGCGCGTGCAGTGTTTTCTCTCTTTATTTTCTCTTCCACTCGGCAATCACCTAGCTAAAGTATGAGGACTTGTTTTGCACAAGGAGGCCCGGAAGCTGCGATCAAGGCTCTGTCAATCTCAAGGGCGGCCTGTGTCTCATGCTTTGTTTTGCTTATCTCTACGTTACCACCGAGCAATTCTGTCTGAGGCAGTCGCACCGAAAGTGCGTCGACCGCAGCTGGTGAAAAAAAAAAAAATAATCATGACTACGCGCCATGGTTCCTGTGCACCCGGCCGTACTGGTCTGCAACTCTTCTCCCTTGTTTACGAAACTATACTGCGTTCGGGTGGAATAAGTGCAGTGCTTTCGGGTACAAATCGGGAATTGTTGATGAAAATCTGAACCGCCGGGATAGCTCGGTGTTCGTGGCGTTAACCTCCTGAGCGCGATTGCGTCGTTCTGATCAACAGCGAGACTTGCAATGGGGACTTGTTTGTATGGCATCTTAAGGTCTTTTAATCGCGCCAGAAGCCACACGGACACGAGAAGACGCATACGCGCATACACGCACACACCGTTAATCAACGATCATCGACCGCGGTGGTCACATTCTCATACGCATTATAATATGAAACAAAGACCAAAAAAAGAACAACATCCCGTGCGCTTAATTCGGGTGGTCAAACTTCAACAGGATCTGCCACTGCGCCATCTGCCCAGTCATGCGCAGCTTCGGCACGCATTATCTCAATTTATCCATTTTTCTGTCCGTCCATCTGTAGCACTGGCTTAGAGGCAGTACGGCATTTGTCAGGGAGTGTATATCTGTTCTTCGCAATCAAATAAACTGCAATAAAAATATCTCCATATAAATAGTCGGTTTATGGGTATCACAAAATCACGCAGACGTGGTGATAGAAAAGGGCATGATGTTCAATGCCTTCATTTTGGGGGCGCAATAGCAGTGATGTTGTACCCAATGAGGTATCACACACGGAAATATTCGAAGTGCGCCGATGGTAGCCATATTACTATATACTTAGAACAAATCTCAAACAAAACAAAACAAAACAATACTAGAACAAGGACGTCCGGCTGGCTGCTCTCCGTGAAGAAAGTGGGTAAAGCAAGGAGCAGGAACAGTTAGGAGAATAGGAACATGCAGAATAGGAGGCTACGCTGTAGAATAATTAATTAAAATCTGTGCTAACAAGTGGCGCAGCGAACAATTGCCGGCGCGTGATGAGAAAATTACACCTCACGACTAGCTGCGCCCTAATTTAAAGCGAAACGAATTACGCAATGGGACGCCACTGTTCGATTTCCGATCAGCGAACTGCGGAAGGCCTGAGAGGCACCGTGTGTGCACATCGCAGCGTGAAATCGGCTGACCGACCGCCGTGAACGGGTAGCAAACCGTATCCACAGCCATTCTAGTTGCGTGCAGCATTACATAACCTAAATGTACGAAACATATTTGTGGACGTCTGCGAGGGGGGACCATTCTGACCGGCGCTACAAGCTATGCATTATCGCTTCGCATAGCTTAAAAGAAAGCAAACAAAAATCGCAACGCTCAAGGCCCTCAAGTGAGGTCATTAGGTATAGTGGCTTACAGAACCGTAACATACTGTTTACTGCATTAACATCTTGTCTGAAGTAATACTAACCGTTTATAACCGCTTCAAGGGCTGCGCAGCTGGCTTCTTTTTGCGATGATAGGCACCCTGCGGTGGCGTCATAGTTGCCACGGTAACGTTCAGCCATCCAAGAAAGGACATGGACGCAATATGCTCTGCGAATCAGTGCGCAAAGCATGGCTGCAAAAAAGAAGAAAAAAAAAAGAAACAAACAAAGAAAAGAAATCCACGCGATGGATCGGCGGGGGTTACTACGTCACGACCGAATCGTTTCACCAATTATGGTCACTGCAATACCGCGCCGCGTATAGCTATCGTGCATGACGCAACACCGACCCAGACTACGTATAACGATTCTCGATTTCGTAACACACTCCCTCATCCATCAGGCACCGCGTCTATAGCGTAGCCTGTCGTCCCTTGTTGCTTCTAAATCCGGGTTTTCGACAATCGTCGAGAATACAGCCTAGCTCGGTGTGCGATCGTCTTTTCCGCGCTACAAGCACGCTCAACGACCCGCGCGGCGTCCGCATTGCTCCACAAAGCGCTGCATCACACTGCACTCAACTTCCACAAATGCGTCGCGCCGCGCTCGTGCTCGCCGTTGTTGGCGTGGGCAGTCAACTTTATTTACACGCGGCCGAAACCGCGTCGGACGAGCGGGTGACCTCCCGCCGTATAGCCCGCGCACCTCATTAAGCACGACTAACGCGCGCTGTCCCGTAGATTTATTTACACGGGTGCGAGCCTCGACTGCGCGGCCTCCACTTTCCTTTTCCTCTCACCACCTCGTCGAATGCGGGAGGATGGTGGCCACCGTCCGCGCCTGTGATGAATGACCGAAAAAGCTGTCCGATGAGTCCCTCCCTCTCCCTCTCATCTCTCTCTCTCGCTCTCGCTCTCTCCTTCTAAAGGTAAAATGATAGAAGCAAGAGGAGTACGCGGAATATCGCATAAATCGGCAAGCGCGCGTCTCAACGCACTCGAACCACGTAAAAAATTCAACAGATGCGAGATCGGGGACCAGTTAACGCCTGCTTGCCTTTGCTTGCAGCGCCGAAAACGTACTATACGTTCCGCAATTAGCCCAGCCGTCCCCCTTCGTTCCCCCAGGCGTGGTTCTTACCGAACCGCGGTTCGTTCGCTCGCTTCGGGTGCGTGTACCGATTGAGTTGGGTTGGACGCGTATCCTGCACGCTGCCGGACCGTTATCTGCGGGCGAGCGGAAGCGAAAGGCTGGCGGTATGAAAGGAAAACTAAAGGATAACAAAAAAAAAAAGAAGGACAAGCCGGTGGAGGAGGATTGACGGGGCTTTCGGAAATAACGCCCGTGCGATAACCCAGTGGTGAATTATATAGCGAGTGTACGACAGAGCGAGAGGTCGGGGGAGGGGGGGGGGGGGGCGCGTTGTGGCGAGAGCGACTGTGACCGGCGATGTTTCATCTGTCAGCTCGCAATTTCACGAAGAGATGGAGCGCGAAGCGTTCGTTCCATTTCTGTTATTTACTGGAGCTCACGGTTTGTGGAACTCTGGGCCCGAAACCAAACCACCAAAGGGGCCCTCTTTTTTTTTTAAGTAAAGGTGGCTCACTAAAAATAATATAAAAAGAAAATTGTGCCTATGTTAAATGAACACGCTCATTTATGCGAGATAATCTAGTAGCGTAAGTGCCGAAATAATGAGCCGTCGCGAAATCCCAGGGCGCGCAAATGTGCGAAGGAAACACCGTTTTGCCATGAAGCGTGCTTCAGAATTTGTTCCAATGCCTGTGTGACGCTCGAAGCTCGTTTTCTTATTTTCTTGCGTCTTTGCTTGCTTGTTTTTTTTCGTCCATGAATTATTACACTTAAAGTGGTGGCATCTGCATATATATACTGAGGCGAGAGCAATGAATACTGTTGCGAACCAAGAATACATTGTGCGCAATGTCGTCTTGTTGGCCATGAGCGAAAAGGGTTCATTGTTCGCCTCAGTGAGTTTGTTTAATCTCGGAGTATTTTGGCCCCAATGCTCCAATTAATCCGTGCACGTTTCTCTCTCTTTTTTTTTTAATGCCACAGTCGACGCAGGGAGGATGTCAACATTAATAACTAACTATTTCAGAGAGCCCCTGACAATATCGAGCATAATTTTTTTTTGGATTTTAAATTACTAAGCTGTACGTTGCCGACTCTATTGTGTCCTAGGTTCAAGAATTCCTTCCCGGAAGACAATCTGCTTCCAGGGTGTGGCTGTACACCTCTTGTGCGTATAAATTGACTACAGGTGATCCACCGGGATCAGTATTCTTTTTCTCAACTCCTGTGATTTGGATGTGGCTATAAACATTACTATAGCCCTACGTGAAGCACTGAGTTACGAAGTTCGTACTCGGCACGGTGACAATGGTGGTGCTTGAGATGTGGCACTTGAGTTTCTCGAACCTGCGTGGTCCGCCAAGGGTCAAATAAAACCTACACGAGTCTCCAAAATCACATAAAACATCAAGTTTCGATGGTTATTCAGTATCCTTCCTTACTCCAATAAGATTATCTCGTTGTCATCTCTCTGCTTTTCCTCTTACGAACATTCGTTTCCTCAAAGCCTCTCTCAGTGTGCCGGGAGTGCGTGTTTTCCAGCGTATCCTGTAACTCGACATTCCAATCTTTTCCCTTATCTTCGTCCGGTATAAGAAAGAAAAATACCTATACCTTCGAGTACCGGCGGAATTCGCACTCACGGAAATATGTGAAATATTAAAGACTTGCCGAGTATGGACTTGGAAAGACGAACTAGTGCTTAGATATTAAAGTTCAGTGATTACTCTCCACTAGCTATACCTATGCATACACTTTCTTGGCGGCCTTAGAAGCTCATTTTTCTCTATTTCAAGACTCCACTTGAAGCGCTTTTTGTGACCGTCATTTTGTTCCTGTGACTTCACCTTGCCAAGTCGTGTTATGAAAGAGTAAGGGGACGAGAACGGCGAAAAATTTGCAGGAAGCAGGAAAAATTGGCAGCGGTTTCTCCTATGTGTATAGGATGGGCTGGGTTCACACATTCCGCGAGTTAGTAAGTTTGATTTGAAAGGTTTTCGCCAGTATGTGCCATCGTGCTTTTTGGTACATTTGGAAAGTATGCCTCGATGGACGTTGATTATTTCTTGGAATAAGAACGGCAACATTGGGATATGTCATCGGGGACTTCACCGAGAACGCTTCCGCCGGCAATATCCATCTTTGCGATGGCTGATACGGTTTTTTATTTGTCATTATAAGCCTGAAGAAGAGAAAAACCAGAAAATAAGTGTTCATTGTTGGTTTTCGTGTTCAGCGAATTTGTGTTCTCAGGCGTGCTTCTCAAAAGCAATTTGTGACGAATTCGAGGGAGTCTGGTGATATTTGCATTCACCTCCGTAATTCATGTTCTTTTTTTATTTTTTGACAGGCGATTCTCATTAATCAAAGAGTAAATAAAACAAAATACATAAAACAAAATAAATCAATTTGCCCTTTGAGATACCGTAACGTTTGGTATAACTCTCCGAAAGGTCGAGCGGCGGCGAAATGAACAAAATTTACAACTTTTTTATTTTGTTCAGTTATATTTTTCTTCGATGTATTGCAACAATAACTATGCATGTCCTCTTCGGTCAAATGCCAGCAGACCTCAGCACTTTCGTTGGCGCTGACAAAATCCTGGACACAAACATCGCTCAGGTGGAGTGGTCCCGAGGTCGGCTCTTCAAAGAGGCGGCCAGGTCCTTCCTTGTCCCTCGAGGAAGAAGAGAGCACCGGTCCCCCTCCCCCTGCCACATAGAGCACCACTTTTCTGCCGCAAGGCCTCGCCTACTAAACGCAGAAATAAAGACGTTTAAAAAAGAACATCGCTCAGGACAGAGCGCAAGACGTCATCATCACTGCAGGGCAGCTTGCTGATGTCACCATCGACGCCTAGGGAACCAGCAGTGCTGTCGGCTCAGTATCTTGCGTTTTCAAGCTCTTAGTCACGGCTACGGCGCATGATGGAGTGCGCCGCTAGACGTCGAAATAACCGAAGTGGCTTGATTTCCCGCTCGAACTAAACGCGCTTTCCTTCCATGGCAATAGAGGGTTTTAGCTTGTCCGGTATTTCGGTAAATGCAGGCGGACTGTGTGTTATACCGGTGGGACAGAGGCGTAAACGTGAGCGGCCTGCACGGTGCAGTTACCTGACAGCTCAGAGCTCAATCAGACTAACCACAGCTATATTGAAGTGACAAAGTGTATTTTTACTTTGCTGCGGACGTAAATTTTCGGCAGCATCACGATTACGCCACTGGCAAATGTTTGCACCTGAAGCGAAGTGGAATACATTTCGTTACTACGATATAGCTGTGTTTGGTCTGGTTGAGCTCTGCGCCACCAGGTAGCTGCACCGTGCAGGCCGCTCACGTTTACGACTCCGCCCCACTGGTTAAACACACAGTCCGCCTGCATTTACCCAAATACCGGACATGCTAAAACGCTGTACTATATGGCATTTCGCCAGAACATTGCTGTGCGGTCGAGTTAAACGAAAAGTAGAAATTTCCGAGGTTGAAATGGCGGAAGTCGACTTTACTTAGATCGGTACCATGAAAGCTAAGCTCTCTGTACAGGTTTACTCGGGTAGGAAATGAAAAGAACAACGACCTATGACAGGCTGACACGCTGTTTATGTAACGCTTCACAGGGTACTCTTTCAGCCAGCAGCGGCCACAGTCCGTGTGAGCATTCCCTTGTTATTTGGATGTTATGGCAGGAACGTCGCGCATTTTTTTTTCATTGGCTCTCTCACTCTCTACTTTTACGCAATAAAGCAAAGATGTCGAATTATGCTCCCATTGCACGGATAACTTGAAAGGGAATTCTTGTCGCGTACACCTCAAGGCGGAAGGAGCCGTGGGAATAAAATAATGAAAACTGAATAAGCTAAAAAGGCGCAGGCACCTAGATTTAGAAAAAAAAAACATGCGACGTATAGTGTCCTGAAAATGTGTGAAGGTTATTTTGTTGTGTTGGACACTTGTATCGCCTGTTCTTTGATGTTTCTTGTCTGTCCCAGGCGGTAACCTCGTTCCGGTATAGTTTAGATCTTTGAAGCAGCCGGCACACGATGGAGGCGACGACCGGCCCATTTCTAATTAAGTTCCTTTCAACGTGTTCTTGCACGAACGCCTCGATCTCGGCCTCGTGTTCAGCAGCAAAGCCAACGAGTGACGGCGGTGGGTGGATTCAATGGCTAGCTATACTGAAAGCCCAGAACACTGATACCTGCCGTAACAAACGTTAGCGAACGGCTTAACTACTACTTCGCTCCGGTAAATCGAATTTCGTTAAGGAGATAGCAACAAGCTCCGTGAATTCTCTGCCGTATATAGCAAAAGTGGTGAGAGCAGAATTGTTCTGGACACTCGATTTGTTCAATTCAAGAAACACGTCGTTACAACCTAATCTTTTGTTGTTGTTTTTCTTTTTTCGTAAAACGACAAGAAGTGCAATGAACACTGGAGAGGTAATTCTTCTCGAGTTTCGAAGCCAACCCAAAGGATATGTTATCCATCCCGACGCTTAGATTGCCGGTCGAGAAGCACTTTAATGCGCCCGTGAAGCTCTGTTGACGACGTCATTTGTACCGGCGCAAGACGCCGCGATCTCCAAAAATGACGAAAGAAAAAAAAAACTACATGTCATAACCTTAAAATGACGATGGTTGCAACATCTTTTTCCATCGTTTATTACGACTAAATCGCCGAGCGCTTTAAGAACGCTATAAATCACGTGACTTTCAAAAGCGAGTGACAAGTCGTTTCTCCATCGCCATCTATCGCACTGGTTCAGGCATCTCTATCTTTCTAGTTGAGCAAACAAATCACCGCTGCATCACTTCTGCAGTGTCAGCAGCAGTTACCTGCAACCGACGTCGTCGCGTTCTAATACTTTTTTTTTTTGCCAGAACAACAACTTCTTTTTCGCTTTTATTGTGGCTTATTGCGTCATTATTTCTCAGAAATGAAGAATCGAGTTTCGTGTTCGTTCTTATCATTTTTTTCCCTGCACAGAATTTTATTTTCCAACCCTATCGCTCGTTGACGATGGTTATAGAACGACAAAGAAAAGCATCACATACACGATGAAGCATATACCTTCGGATTCGTAACATCGCTGCAAAAGGACCCACCGAATACAACCAACACACCTTTATACACAATGAAATATTTCATCTTACGTTCTTAGTTTTTTTGAATGAGAAACTGGTGAAAGAAGCAACGACACAAGCACATCTGCCACAACAAAATCTAGGCGAACAAGACACGCGAACAAACACGTGCACGGATAGACAGCGTGCAATGGTGAAACGCGCGGGCAGCCGCTAAGTAGCCAGGTCGACCCATCGCGGTTCCGGAATCGAAAACGCCAAAGAACTACACCGCAGCGACCCTTCGAAGAGCTGCGGCGTCGCAGGCAACCAGCCAGTCGCCGAACCAGAAATTCGTCGTTCGGTGCATGTGCGTCGGGGTGCGAGCATTCCGCCAGCCTTGTCCCGTCCCATCCATCGCGACGTCAATAGAGTTGGCCCGTATGAAGACGTCGCGGTTCGGGGCTCAACGATCTGAGAGTGCTTTCCAGCGTCTGCACAAACTCCACGCGCTGGGCGCGCACAGGCGAACAAGCCTTCTTTTCCTTTTCCACTGATGCTTCCAGCATCGATACGTGTTAAAAAAACGAAAAGGACGAAAAAGTGATAAGCAGGGAAGAGCGTGAAGTCTGAAACGGAAGCTTCGACTACGAAGAGAAAAACTCGCAAAAGGGAAGAGGGGGGGCTTCAACTTTGGACTGTAGTTCTTTAGATCCCTGAAGTCGCATCGTGTCGTTCGCGGCTCTTCCTTCGGTTCCCATATCGACGACGCCAACGACAACGCCGACTCTGGGAAACTCGCGCACTTTAGGAAGTCATATTCCGAAGCAGAGCAAGATTGGAAGTGGAGTTCGGCGCTATATATATATATATATATATAAGGCAGAGAAATGCTGGTGGAAAGAAAAAGGCGAAGCTGCAGCGGTATCTCGGCGAGATAGTGAACGTGTTATGAGGGTGAAACTAAACCAGCAAAATATGCGTTACTCCGAGAAAAAGAAAAAAAAATACTGAAGAAATGTTTGAATATGGGGAGGGGCGGCGGGAGAGGGGGTGTGGAGCCGAAAGCGCCGTTAAGCACCGAAAAACCCGCATCTTGGAGGCTGTGTTTTATTTTGCCTCCCGTTCCTTCGCTTTTGTTTCTCTTTCGCGCCGCCGAGTTTTGCAGGAAGAGTTCCGCCGAAGCCTCGTGCGCGTATTTACAGCCTGTGGGTGCAGAAAAGCAACTCCACCGCTGGACACGTTGCTGCAGGCCGTAATGGATGCGCGTCGGCGTGAACTCGGTCTCGTGGTTGTCGTTAGTAATGGCGCGAGCCAGGGCGAAATGTCTTCGCTGTTCTGGCGCGCCCGGCGGAGTATCGCGGCTGCGCCTAAAAGGGCGGCCAGAATAAGGAGCGCCGCGAGGGTGCGTGTGTGTGTGTGTATAAGTACTACGTAGAGTCGGCGGCAGCATGCTCGATAAGACAGATATTGTCTCTCGCCTGTGCCTGGCGGTTCCCGGAACGGAAAGTGAAAACTCGGCCGTCAAACGTCCCTTTCGTGGTTGTGTTGGATCTCTCTCTATCTCTTTTTTATTCTTTCGTTTGTGTTTGAACGTCGTTTCTTCTTTTTTTTTTATTTTACCGTTGTAGCTTCCCTAGTGAATGGTCTGTCACTGTGAGGCTAGAGTCCGCTGCTGCATCACAAATGGAGACGGAGACCATGTGTGAAGCTGCGTGCTATAGTGTTGTTGCCCGAGCCCGCGGAAATAAATGTAAATAAATAAGGACTAGTAATGGAGAGTCAAAGGGGCGTCTCGTGGCGTCTAAGACATGGAGGAAGAATTAGGCGAAAAGAATGAAAGAAAGCAGGACAGCAACAAATGAATTTGCTAAGGTGAAATAACAAAAATGTAAATAAAAGAAATACTATAATAACCCATTGACACCGACAGTTCGACTGTTTGAATCAACGTCTAGCGCGGTTTGTCGAAACTGGCTGCATTCTGAAGCCCGCAAATTTGGTTAGTTCAACCTGAAGTCGGGTAGCGTAGCCTGCATTCAAAAGAAACAGGTTTCGTTAGCGCCACGCGAACAGAGAATAAAAGCTAAGCCTTATTGGCAATTCATATGCAAGACTGTAAGATAAAGGCCGTCCCACTCCTCCCGATACCGTTTTATATATTTAGCTTTCGAATTTGAGCCGTTCCCTGCAGTGACTATCTTGTGAGGACGAATATTTTTCTCATGTTGCGCGTCAGCGTACTGTTTTACATAAAGCCTCGCAGTAGATATATGGTGCCGCCGCGTTGGCAGACGCGACTGCCCTAATCACACCCCAAGCATCAAAGAGCAAAAATTAAGTTGGTGATTCCTCGCACGGCACGAATTTTTTGTTTGTTTGTTTAGCCCCGTTTTCGAGACTGTTAGAAGACATCAATGCAGTACAGGTATGTTCAGTTTTCTTGGGCGCTGGGAGAGTGTTCGCATTCAATCAGAATGAATATCAAAACTATCAAACAGCATTTGGCTGAACTAGCTAAGCTTCGACACGGCTCTGTGCTGAGCCTTGTAATGTTCTACTACTGCTGATCACACCAAGTCTCTGCCTTCCTCTTACATATTCCTCTTGTTTTGATCATGAGAGGGAAGTTAGAAGACTCGGTGTTGGACAGAAACCCTAGATGAAAGAGTTGGTTTAACGTGACGATGTAAATGAGGTTAGAGGACGTGGACGATAGGTAAAGACGAGGCGCACATAACGCAACTTTCAACTTGTTTATTGGAAAATCCGGTCGTCACTTACATACGATCACACACGGGAGACTTTACATACGCACTGCACTCCATACACATCCAAAAACCGAAGTTCCTTCTCTGTCAACGTCAGGGACGCTATACTCACGCATTTTCCTAATTCGTCACCTATCGGATTCGCCTCGATAACAAGCCTCACCCATTGATTACGATTCCGGGCTATAACGGCGCAACTATGAAATTTGGGATTGCAGGTGCGCTTTTTTCAGTGTGCGGCGAGATGCCCGTTGTCTCCGTTTTCGACATTATTTCAGTGTTCCCTTAAGCGGTCATTCAAGCAGCGACCGGTTTTGCCGATATATGCACTGCCGCACGAGAGCGAAATTCTAATTTAAAGGACGCCTGTTTAACACTCAGCGAATTTTACTCCATGGTTCACATCGAAACCGGGCGACTTTCTGGAACGTGGTTCCGTTAACCTGCGCAGTGTGGACAACTTCAAGGGATCGGAAAATACTACCTTAACACTACCACTTTGTGCTGCTTTCTTAAGATAGTGTGACAAGGAATGAACGTACGGAACTACCGCTACCTTTGCTTTCTTGTTTGTTTCATCGCTTCTATGCTGACAGGGAGATTGCTTTCTGATTCTTTTATCTTGCGCCCCAGCTACTGAAACTAACACGTGGTCAGAGTAGCCAGACGCCTTCAGGCGACCTACTTGCTCCGAAAAACACTGCTGTACAATCTGAGGGCAAGATTTTTTTATTGCGATTTTAAAACGCATGTTACTAAGGCCTCTTTTGGCAAGCCTAGAACGAGCTGATTTATAAGGTAGTATCGGCTTACTTGATCTTGGCTGGATAACCCCAGCATGCTTGGTCAGCACGCAACGCGATACATACATCTAAAAACTTAATGGATCCATTCGATGGAAGCTCATGAGTCGCTTGCAATGGTTCTAATGTCTGTCAAAGCGTTTGTCAAAAATTCCTAAAAAGTCATCCACGAACCTAAAAGTCTTAAAGAACATTAGAACCTGCAAACTTATCGCCAAGGCGTGTGTCAACCTGAACTAAGAATAATTCTTTTAAAACAGGGGTCAAGCAAGATGCAATACGAACGCCGCTTTTCTGCAGGTAGAAGTATCCGTCCCATTCTAATTCGGCAGAAATAAGGTAAAATGAAATTAGCTCCAGAAAGCTCGCAACCAGAACACCCACTGCATTTTTAAAGGCGCTGGATCCAAACCTGTCGATGCTTGCCTCAATGCATTTTATCAAGTCTTGTTGAGGTAGAGAATAGTGCAGGTCTTTATGTCGATCGAAGTGGCGTCTAGGCTCTTTACTGAATTGCTACTACGGAAATTTACTACTTCCATAGAATCATTGATTGTAAAAGGATCATCGACCCCAAGATGGTTCAGTTTATTTTGCAAGAAAGGGGCCATTTGCTTTTGCCAAGTGCGCTTCTCGGATACAATAACTCTGAGGGGGCAATCTAACTTATGGGTTTTCTCGCTATAAAATGCTTTCAAGGCACTGTTCTTACAATCGCCCATGCTTTTGGCAAGCCTCGACAGGTCAAACTTGTTGCAAAGTCCTTTCGCTCCACTTTTTAATGTGTCCAAGGAAACACGCTCATGAATGTCGAAAACGGGCAAAAAACCTTCGTGCGCTTTTTCTTCGTACACAACCTTGCGGGCAGTACATCGAAGCCTCCTCCTTTGTCTGAAGTTAGCACACACAAAGTGTTCGCTTTCGAATAAGACGCTATCCGAGGGATGGGCTGACGAACGGAGTTCAGTTCTCAGTTAGTCACAACGTCTACTAAATGCGAAAACACCCGTGTACTTAGATTTAGGTGCACGTTAAAGGACCCCAGGTGGTCAAAATTTCCGGAGTCCTCCACTACGGCGTGCCTCATAATCAGAAAGTGGTTTTGGCACGTAAAACCCCATAATCTAATCTAATCACAACGTCTACTCCACTGCTGATGTAACGTTCCTACTTCACTTGAAGGGGTGAGGTTCGACATTTCTCTCGCCATGAAAAGCAGTTCCGGCCTATAGTCTTCTTTGGTTGGACGGCGTACTTGGGTCCTAAGCGTACAGTTCTGGCGATATCATCGGTGACTTGAGCAAGTTGAAAGTAGCGCTATGTGTGTTTTCCCTTTAGCTATCGCCCACGTCTCTTAGCGCATTTACATCATCGACAAGGTGCTGAATTGTTGTTGTTTAACAACTGTATATACAGGAAAGGCGAGTCTAATTAGAGCCCGCTGCCCAAATACACACTTCAAAGTTGCGGTAACCGCTTTCCTCATAGAGAGGGAAAGATAAATTTTATTGGTATATGGCAAGGTGGTTAGCCTATAGTGATAGGTTTGGCTCGCTGCTTCAGATGGGACGCATTATCTAATATAACGCTTTAAAAGAAGTTGTGTTTTAACAACTGTATACATAGGAAAGGTGGGTTGAATTGGAGCCTGTTATCTAAATACACAGTTGAGAAGCTGCGGCTACCTCTTTCCTCAGAGAGAGGGAGAAAGTTTACTGGTGCATGGAGAAAAAATTAGTCTTTATTGACAGGCTTGCTACTCCATGTGAGACATATGGTCTGATAGAGCGCCCCAAAAGAATTTGTTGATGTTTCCTTTATCCTGTTATTATTGTCATTGTTTTCGCTCTTTGAATAAAACACTCAATCGCTTGTACGTGAATAACGAATGGCGCCCGCCAGCCATTCTGATACTGCCTCTCTGGCAAATCCTCGTCTCGCGTCCTGATCCGTAAGAATATTGACAGTGTCAGTACGAACGGATATCTAGCAACATCCGCTCGCTCCTTTTCTTCACGCCGGATTGTTCATCACTTGGTGTCCCATGCCTGGTTATGTCAGTCTTCTTTACTTTTTCGGTTAGGCAGCCTTATTTTTTTGTTAGGCTTAGTCTGCTCGGTGGCATATATACGCCCTGGAGTGATAACTCCAGTTGACTGAAAAGAGACGTGCCTAAGCAAACGCCCTCTTGCGCTGCTCAGCTCGACAGCTGAATTACTCCCGACACTGACATTCTTAGTACGAGACCGTATCAGCTTAAAAAAGAAAAAGAGAAAGCTGCGTTTATTGATTTTTGGTGATGATTCCATCCAGCACGCGTCATTTTATTGTCTACTGTGTCAACATCGCGCTCCTGAAAGTGTGGTAACATAGAAATACTGAGGAAGAAATCGATCACACGCGGCTCGTGTGAAGTTCTTTTTGCCTTCGCTCATGTCCTCTTTTTGAATTTAATACGGGATAGTGCAGGGTTCCTTGAACTCGACTCTATATACAAGAGAAAGAGAGAGAGAATGAAGAGGAAAGGCAGGGAGGTTAACCTATATACAAGGCCCACGAAGTAGTTCCGGCATTCATTGGTGCTTCAATTTCGTGCGAGCTTAAAGCACCCTTTCGTAAATGCGTCCAAAAGAAAAGAAAGTTCCTTCCCGGCATCTCGGAGTACCACTTTCTGCATAATTGGGTTCAAGTGATGCGTATACGGCCGACGAAGTGGCGCGTCAGAAATCACAATATATGACGTGACCTTTACGCTGAGTATGCCGCTATACAATATGCACAAAATCAGGGTGTGCGTTAAGGAAATAATCCACATAGACAAAGTATACCTGACGGGCTCATCATAAGAGCTGGGTACGGAGAAGAAGCTTGTGACAGGCCATGGGAAGGGCGTTGAACCCTGATTTTTGAGATGAAGTGCGCACGGAACTGCAGCGGCTCAGAGAAATAAATAAATAAATGCGTGTCTTTTCTTTTTCTTTCCTTTACTCGCAAGTCCTCTTTGTAACAAAAATTTTGTCTCACCGAACGCATACTGCCGACCTGCTGACAGTGAGAAAGTCTAAGAAGATGCGGCGGAGGTGTGCATGGCTTAAGAGAATCAGCTAGTCGGCCAGGAAGTTGAAGTGCCGCATAATGTGCGTCGAGAGCAATATTACGGGGTTATTGAGTTTTGGGAGAGAAAGACAGAAGCCTTAACGATATGCTGGAGTTGGGGGGCACGCGTTCCACGAGAGCTTATGTGTTGGCTCGAGCAAACTGCGCCAGCAGAAACAAGCGACAGTTGGAGGTCTTGTGAGAGCGCGGAGGAAGCGTGCTTTGGAGCCCGCACGTACGCTAGGCTGAGCGGTTCTTAGTGAAAAAGCAGGCCGGTTAATTTGTAGTCTGTGTGTAAGTGTCGGCGGCTGAAATCGAGAAAAGGGCTTTTACATGCAGACATCGCATTGTTAATACTTATGTGAGCCTATTTTACACAGCAGCAACGAACAAGGATTTGAATGCGAGTGAGTGAGCATGGTAAAATGTAGTCTTTTCTCATCAGACATGTGAATGAGTAAGGGCACGTGATCGTGGAGTAAAAGACGTGCGTCTTATGGCAGCGCTTTCAACTTAACGCAGACCGCTCGGCAGCTATCCGATGGGCTGAGCTTTCATTACACGCGACATGGAACACTACACGAGACCGCGATGTATTTTACGCGCACCATTATACCCAACTGGTCAGCGTTTCTAGGTTTAAATAACAGGTTCCATGCCGGCATTCCGACGACAGCCAGCGGAAAACAGAAATCAAAAGAAACAAGTAAGTTGTCTGCAAGCCCGCGGTCTTAATGCAGAAATTGTGATAGCAGGGATCGAAACTAATCACCTCGTCTAACCCGCAGCGCCCCAGATCGTCCTCGGCAAACTAAACTAACCAGACTAACCGTCGGGTTGCAGGCGAGAATCAACAGCCAACGACCGGCCAGGCGTCATGCGTTATGCTGGATCAGCGACGTCGACAATTTTTTTACAAACACTAAGTAGCTGTAACTCGATTTCGGCAAAGACGCATCGTGCTCGTTACAAATTGAAGAATTAGCGCGGGCCGCTTCCTAATCACCGGACGTGCCGTGATTACATAGCGCGCCGGATAAGGCGCGAATCTACCGTCTGCGAGCATCTGACAAGATATGCCGGTGGGTGGGTGGTGTAAGGGGGTGAATCTGCAGCCCACAGCACCATTATTTCTCCCGGGACTCATCAACATCTCGGCGTCGCCACATTTGAGTCACGGTCACTCGACACTCCCAGTGACGCGATCATCTCTGTTTCTATAGCAACCAGCCGACAGCGAGGAAACCGAGAACCACCCCCCAAGAAGCGTTAATGTGAACGCAACATCAGCGTCTATAATGTGTTATATATATATATATATATATATATATATGCTTCGTCCACAACCTCCAAAGAAAACGAGTAACACCGAAGCACGAGTCCTTCGTGGTAGCCCTAGAACATATTTGTCGCGCATCCTTTCGTCCTTATTAACACGCCTCCCTTCATAAAATCCGAAGTGTGAGACAGGCGCGACAATCTCGCATCTCCCGGTTTCCACCAACTGGCGCCATTGTTTTGTCGTGCGTGCTTTCCCAGTGTTGGAGCGGGCACGAACTGCGTGGATGGGAGAAGTGGAGGGGGGGGGGGGGAAGGGGCTAAGTGATGTGAGTTTGATGTCGAGAAGAACAGGGCGTTGTGTCCCTTCCGTACTGAGCCGGGATGTGTTTGGCTGCGTAAACCATAATTGTAGCCGTCCGCGTGATACAGAGGCCGCGCTGCTGCTATGCGTGCAAAGCGGGGTCGCCCGCGAAGCGACCGTCGGACGACCGTTTCTTTCGGCGCGGTCAGCACGCTTAGGAGTTGCGGTCACCAACGCGACGTGCTGTCGCGGCGAAAGAACCGTAAATTATGGTCGCTCGCGACGCCCGAACACAGCCCTTGTAGCTCGTGGGTTCGGAGGGGCGTCCAACCACGCAGCTCTCTCTCTTTCTTACTCGCTTGGTCCGCGCGAAGCTATGGTGAGTCGAACGGGCAAAGCGCTCGCAAAGTCAGAGGAGTGGCCGCCTCGGAGTCAACCATGCATGTCTGCGCTCCCGTCGCATTAGCCCCCGTCCGCACTTCCAGACCGAACCTCAGTCAGACGGCGTCAGTGGCCTTAGCGGCTTGTTTACTAGTTATATACCACCCTTCACGATACACTTTCGAACGACCTTTGACGGAAATTTTCATCTACGTCTTCTTTCCTCCTCTCTCTGTTCATTATTGTCCATTGTTCGTAGCCTTTTATTATAACGACAAGTTTGAATTGGTGCACGAATCGGTTGAATTGATTGAATCGGTGACAAGAAGTGACTAGACCTGGAGAAATATATTGACTACTAAAAGTGCAGCCCCTTGGTTGTTGAAGGGGAGCGAGACGCAGCTTGTTTATTGAAATTAGGTGCCCAACACGTCACCATGTACGTTGCCGCGTGTGACGCGGAATGAGAACACGTTCAAGTAGCCTGCCGATGCGTGTCAACACGAGCCTTGCCTAATCTAAATTTCTATTCAGTTCACCCAGTTAGGAGGTAACAGTCGACCTGAATTCTTGCTGTGATTATTCAGCAGCCTACTTTCCTCCCTCCTTCGGTATCTCTCTCTTTACGTCCCTGATGATTTGCGACAGTTTTGGCAAACCTTGATGAATCTCAACTACAGAACGTTGTTACTTTCATTCGAACACATCAGACTTTTGGTGTTCTAACACATTACTATAATGTGCTCAACGGGTGAGGGTTGGGTACGGTTAGGGGGGGGAAAGGTGCATCAAGCCCAAACTAACTCAATTTCAACAATTCACTATTTCGCTTTCACTACAATATAAAGTGAACATTCTCTAATTTACGCATTCAAAGTGAACATTCTCTCTACGCATTCTACATTGAATGCCACGAGGGTGAAGTATATAACCCTCCGTTTGCGCTATGGAAGTTAATTCTGGTCACGTCTTAGTCTAACGTGCTTCGAAGTTCTCGATAAATTGCGATTTAGATACTCTCGACGGCAATGCCGGGAAGTTCGGTTAGATTGAGTATATGTCATACTGAATATATCTTCGCGTTTACCCGGTCGTGCGCATCTGGCCCCAAAGGCTGTTGCCAACTGTATTTGGCAGCTGCAACGACTTTTCAGCACTGCACTCAAAGCTATGCAGTTTCGTTCGCATAACCCTCCCCACTTGGCTTCAACGCACGCGTACGTAAACCTGACTCTAACTCGGGGCACCACCTTCTGTTCTCCCAGCGAATGCAGCTCGATCGCCCACGCCCGCTGCTCCGGCTGTTCTCGCCCGACTCAAACAACTGTTCAGGTATTCCTCGCATGCGCCCCCCCCTCCTGATAGACACACAACGAGCGCGGAGTACGTGACCGCGTGTCCACTTAGTTTGGAGCCACCCTATGGGCGGAGTGCACGAAAGGTACAGAACTTCGGCCACATTCGGGCGCCAGCTCGGTTGGCCGGAATGCCGAACTGGAATGTTCTAAGAATGCAGCCCGCTTGTGTGCGTTGCAACTTTCCTTCGAAAAACCCGCAGGCCACCGATTTCGGGGCAGATGGCCGCGGGAGAAAATGGGCGAATGGGACTTTTTGTTTGCAAGAAACGATGTGTTTTCCAAATGGCGCGCATACTCGACTAATGGCGGTAATGAACGCGTCACCCTAAGTGCACGCCTACGTGCTTTCGCCCAAATGTAGGCGCATACACGCCGCATTTATCGGGTTGCGCGATGGAATTCTGGCTAGCTTGAACGGGACAGCGCGCAACAAGCTGATATCTGCTGCGGACTTGGAATTTCTGTCCGGGCGCAGTTGTTCTTGTTCCGCTTACTCAACTCGTCCATAAGAAGTTGTGGTGGTACAACTATGGTGTCGAAGTTGTAGCCGCATTGAAAGAATGGGGCACTGTGGCCGGATTAGGGAAAATCACTGCGCTAATGAGGTTTCCTTTGTCCTTTTTTTTTTCCTTTGTTGCGCAAACTCCAGTAAACGGGCATCGTGTAGCTAATAGTTGTCGAGCCATTAGCCTCGGCCTGTGTATTATTTGCTTCAGAAAGAGAAAGTTCGCAAATACTTCGGGGCTAGCTTTCGCTTCGTCATGCCAGATACGTGGGCACGACGGCAGCAAAGTTTCTTGTGAACGCATAGTTGGGAAGAGCGAACATCTCGCGCAGACCTTTCGTTTAATACCTGTTGCATATGTAAGTGGGAACAGCAGCCGCCGGTTCGCCTTTTCTTTTCCCGATGCGAGACAGTCCGAGTACTTCGCAAGAGTTGCGCTTGCGCTTCCACTGTGGTGTAAACACAGTTCCCTTAGCAATTACTGCATCAGGCATACTGCCGAGCACTTGTCAAAGGTGAATGCGTGTAACGATCCGAGCAGCTCGGCGTTAGTTAGCAAGCGTCTATTGCAGCACCTTATGTTTCACTAAGTCATAGACCGTGCTTCAGCAGATCAAGGGTGTACCGTTTTAATGTAGTAGCATGTACAACCCCCAGTCATTACCGCAGAGCTCGATGTAGATCTTGCAATCGTAACTACCTGTCGGTGGCTTACAAGTTTCTCCGGCTGCTCGTTTGACTATTTATTTTCGCGTTCACTTCGGATTGCATTTTGTAGTCATTCCATGTCCCGCCTCGTGCTACACAAGCTTCTTTCGATGCTTGTCTTCTTATCGTCGCAAAAGCGCATAGGTTGCCAGTTCAACTAGGAAGGGTACCTAAGCCCATTTTTCTTTCTTCTTTTTCTTTTTTTCACACAGCGCTACCGACGCCATGCGCTAATGCAACCACTAAGGAGACTAACTGGCTACCTCATCCAAGAAAGGGGCTGACAGATGGTATAGCATACTGTGGTATAAAGGTTATAAACAGGGATAAGGTGCCTCAGAAAGGCTGGCCAACGTTCCTATCGATACGATGGCCAGCGTTTCTGGGGCACTTTAACCCTCTTTGTAACCTTTATACCACAGTGGCTACCTCATTAAAAGATAATGGTGTACAAACAACCAGGGTTTGAACTACTTCCTCAGATCCTCCGCGACATCACCACGTGGACGGGCAGTCCTGTCGCGGACGCCATTTCACGTCCAACACCCTTGCGACGTGACCCTCGTCGTTTCTATCGAATGCCGTGGTTGCCTTTCTTCGTTTTCCTCTTTCTCGTCATCGCCGTCGTGTCTAGTCGGCGTGTGCTGTCGTCGTCATCTTCGATGTTAATTTTTTCCTCTATGGCCCTTTGAAGTCGCGGTTAACGCTTTCCATCTGGTTGGCCGTTCTTTATGCGGAGCCGACTGCAGGTTGTCTTATGAAAAGATGCTGTTTGCACATCTACGCTTCCCAACAAAACATTAAAAAGAAACCCTCAAAACAAAACTGCGAGAAAGAACACACAACATTGAAACTTAACGCACAAACCGAAGAATGACAGCAAAATACAAAACACTCGTATGAACACGGCGTCCTTAGAAAAGGATCCTATGGTAAACGTATGTGCATACGCTAATGGCGCCGAAGTACGCCCCGGTCCTCAAGATTGTTTTATAAGCTATTACACAGTTTTGCATGCTCTTTTTTTTCCTTTGCACATGTCTGTCTCACGCAACGAGATGCTATTCGTCTGCCAGAGGCCCCACGTTAAGTACAATTTAGGCTGGGGTGGCTACGCTCTAAATCTGAGGACACTATCCGCCTCACTCGCATATCCCCCCCCCCCTTTGAGCGCCCCCCCCCGTCCTCCCAACTCCTTGGCATTCATCCTTCCCTGTCTCGGGTGTCGTTCGAACCGCGCTCTACAAAGTGGTATTAAGTTCCTCCCCTATTAAAGCCTCTCACTTACCGTCACAAAAATGAGCCGATTAGGACGAAAGCTTCCTGTTGGTATATGGTGGTGTTTTTCGAGCGCATTTCTCTTTACAACCCCCCCCCCCCCCCCCCTGAAGCAATTTTTTTCAATCTTTTTTTTCTCTCTTTTATATTAAATCTCCGTTATTAGAGCCCCATCAGGGACAAGCGATTTGAAAACCGTGCTATCACCGTCTCAGCTTCTGAGGTAATTGAATATTCCTGAAAAATGTTGTGAAAGAAAAATGGCGTCTGTAGAACCGGGCTGAGAAGATGTGCGGTTTTATAGCCCGCTGCGCGAGAGGAACCGCCAGAAGTTCGTTATAGTGAAAAATCCAAATTATACGGTCGCAGCATTCATTTGTCTTTTGAGAGAGCTGCTTAGGGCAGCCATCAATGGCCTTTCCGCAGCGTTTGCACGATATATAATATATATAGCCCATCACATTTGGTTTGGCGTTGACTAAAAGAACTCGTGAAAGGGGAAAAGTGACCTCCGCCACCCGACATTGATATCGACATTACTTATTTGCTACTGATGAAACCCTAGAGCTTTCTTCCTTCTCGTCTCTCAGCACCCTTTTGCCAGTGCAGAGTTAACTAACTGGTCTCAGCCTGTTTAACCTCCCTGTCTTTTTTTTTTACCACTTCTATCTCTCCTTCTCTTGTCGTACGGGTTCCTATAGAAAGGAAGCTTCGCAGATAAAAAAAAAATCGCCCTTGTCCGGGAATCGAGCCCGGGACTAAAGCATTTCTGGTACAGTCGCTGTGTCATCTGAGCCAACCTGGAGCCTAGCATATCGTCGAGCGAGGTCGAATTAATAGTCAATTCATGACGTGGACAAAAATTGTCATCCACACGCGAAAGCCTGTATTCAAACCCCGGTGCAAGATAACTTCTGTTTCAGCTGTTATTTATGGGTTGCCTTAGCGGGTTTTTGCTTCTGTCGGTGAATGACATTTGTTTTTCATGAAATTTCCAAACACACACACCCTGCAGATATCTGCCTAACTAATTTGTTTGTCTGAAAAACTGACAATCGCCATGTTTGTCTGCGAATGGTGGGCGAGATATAAAGCAAAATAATAAATTATGGTGTTTTACGTGCCAAAACCACTTTCTGATTATGAGGCACGCCGTAGTGGAGGACTCCGGAAGTTTCGACCAGCTGGGGTCCTTTAACGTGCACCTAAATCTAAGTACACGGGTGTTTTCGCATTTCGCCCCCATCGAAATGCGGCCGCCGTGGCCGGGATTCGATCCCGCGACCTCGTGCTCAGCAGCCTAACACCATAGCCACTGAGCAACCACGGCGGGTGCTCAGTAAAACAGGAATGCAGCACCAACCACGAGAATTATTGTGAAGAGAGAGAGAAGGGAAGGAGGAAAGACAGGGAGGTTAACCAGAGTGAGTCCAGTTTGCTACCCTACACGGGGGAAGGGGAATGGTTGAGAGATAGAGAGAGAGAGAAAGGACATGAGTCTATATCGCACTTTCACATGCACTAAGCTAGGTGCAGCATGTCTACAGTCGGGCACTCAAGTCTGCTGCATTCACGTACTGAAGAAGCACTCTAATTGCTTTCTGGCCTAGCGAACTGTGAGGCCAGGCTCTCAAGACCTTTGCTTCTGTAAATGGTCTATCATCCAGTCTACTCAGGGCACGCTGGAGAGTCTGACGTTAGTTGTCGAAACGACAGCACTGGCACAGAAGAAGACTGATTATATCTTCACGCTTGCACTTAGCGCACATCGCTGACTCTGCCATTCCAATGCGATAGTTGTAGGAGTTAGTGAATGCTGCTCCAACCCACAGCCGACACAGCAGTGTTGCGTAACGTCGTGAAAGGTTTGCTGGTAATTTCAGTTTCAATGATGGGTCGAGGCTGTATAATCGATGGTTGGAGTTCTGCGCTGTATGCCAGTAATTCAAAGTGATGGCACGAGCGAGATTGCGAAGCTCTCTTGCAGCGTCTACTTTCGATTAAGGTATAAAGAGTGTCGGTGCGTCAGCCTGGGCACGTCGGGCAGCGTCATCGGCGAGGTGTCTACTAACTATGCCACAATGTCCCGGCAGCCACTAAAAGATTATGCCATGTCCTCGTTCGGAAGCGCAGTGAAAAATTTCGTTGATTTGGGACACCATCAGCTGTTCGTAATTACCACGCCGTAATCCTCGCAAACTTTGGAGGGCTGATTTCGAATCATAAAGTATTGCCCATTTACTGGGAGGTTCTTTTTCAATGTATTCCGCAGCAGCGCGAATAGCGGCCAGTTCGGAACATGTAGGTGTCGTCATGTGTGAAGGCAAACTTGACTACGACCGACTGAGATGGCATAACAATGGCGCCCGTTGAACTTTCCGGGACCGAACCGTCCGTGTAAATATAGATTCGGTTAGCTTACGAACAATGCGAGAGGGAGAAAGAGATGAAGAGTAAAGGCAGCGAGGTTAACCACATATTAGTCTCCGGTTTGCTGCCACACACTGGGGTTGGGAGAGACGGCTTAGAAAGAGGACAGTGAGGAAAGGGTAAAAAAATGCACACACAGCGACACGCACACGAAGGGCGTTCCACGTTCACAAAGGCCGGTAGATCGCAAGAAGCGCAGTAGCGCTTGCACGGCCTTCTTCTGTGACGTTAGATCCTGTCGATGGTGCGGAATTCCTTCTTCCGATAGTGGTTGGTCGTCCAGCTGGTCAAGTTCGTGGCGAAGGCATTCCCTCTGTGGACTGTACTGCGGGCAGTCGCACAAAATACGGCCGATCGATTTTTCATCGCCGCAGTGGTTACGGGTTGCGGTGTCGGCCATCCGTATGCGGAACGCGTAGGCTTTGGTAAAAGCAACGCCCAACCACAGTCGCTACAAAAGCATGGCGTCTCCACGGCGAAGATTTGATGGGGCTCGAAGGCTTAATGTGGCATCAAGGGCGTATAGCCGGGAATTCCTGAAACGTGGCTCATTCCATTGCGACGTGGTGCACTAGCGAGCAAGTAGGCGGAGCTTCCGTGCTGCGTCAGTTCTAGAAAGTGGTATTGGTACATGGTGGTCTTCAGTATGAGCTGAACGGGCAGCATGATCCGCCCGTTCATTGCCGATAATCCCGCAGTGACTTGGAAGCCATTGGAAAGTTATTTCATGGCCTGCATCACTTATATGGTGCATCCTCTCTGTAATCTGAAATACTAGCTGTTCGTGCGGTCCGTGTCGTAAAGTCGTGACAGTAGACTGCAGTACCGACTTTGAATTGCAGATGATCGTCCACTTGTATGGCGGTCCATCACCGATGTAATGAAGGATGGTAAGGAGCACTGCGAGCACTGCTGCCGTCGATGTTGTCGCTTGAGTCGTCTTAAATTTGATTGTTGTAACTTTCGCTGGTATCACGATTGCCGCAGCGGAACTGCTTGGCAATCAGTGTAGATTTGCGTAGAGTCACGGTAGTTCTCTTACAAAAGTAGTAACATGAGCTATTTAAGGGTTGGTGATGATAGATAAGCTTCTTTCGTGATGCCAGATATTGTCAGGTTGATTTTTGGCTGAGCGAGGCACCATGGAGAAATCTCTGCTGAAACAAACTGGCAATGATTCACCGTGTGCAGTCATCGTTTGGTTGAAAGAGGTGCGTGGTCTGTCCGCTGGTAGAGAGACTAGGTGGTGGCGAACAGTCCTGGCAAGATGCTTTATATGGGTCCTCGGCGCTTCAGTTTCAATGTGGGTCTTGACAAGGTGGTCTCTAGCTATGGTTATACTCGCCACTGTTGATGTACTCTGAGGCAGGCCTAGACAGATCCGGAGCACTTGATCCTGAAGACATTGTATTGCGCGTAGATTCGTTTTGCCTGTGTTAGTTATTGCTGGCAAGCTGTGCCGCAGAAAGCCGAGGAAAAGCACTCTGTATAGATGTAGCGCAGCACTTGTCAATATTCTCCAGGTCTTGCCAGTGAAAAATTTGAACAGGTGGCAGATGCCTGTCAATCGTTATTTCACGTATGATACGTGAGGGCTCCACGACATGTCCCTGTCGATTATGACACCTAGAAGCTTGTAAGATCAAACATATGGTATTCTTTGGCCCTTTATCATTACGCTGTAGTTTGTCATGGGTTTGCGCGTAAATGGCTCTAGTGCGCATTTCTCGGAAAAAATTTCCAGGCCCCGATTACTGAGATAGATAGCAGATTGGGTGGCAGCTCTCTGATTTCTCGCTCGCAACTGTAGGCGTGTTACTGCAGACGTCCATATGCAGATGTCATCCGCGTACATTGATAGCCTGACTGTGCTTGGCACGTGCTCAAGGAGAGCAATTAGGGTAAGATTAAATAACACAGGGCTAAGTACACCGCCCTAGGGGACGCCGCGTAGCTATAATGTAGAGAAGTGTGGCCTTCTCGCTGCTTACAAAAAAAGGATCCTCGATGTCAAAGGGGCGTATGACAGCGTTACGCATAAGGCTTTATGCGTAACGTTGGTGGCGTAACGTACCCCGTAACGAGGGCGTAACGTACCTTTCTGCTCTCAAGAGGTAGGAGTGGGTGGTCGGATGTCTCAATGGATAGGCAGCTATCGCTCCATACGGACAAGGCAAAAGTTCCAATGTGATCTGCTTGAGAGCCGTGGTGGTCAGGCTAGCTTTCTTCACTATTCCTGGAACAGCAAGCTACACAGGAGGCTTTTTCAAGCACCGCAGAGGAGATGGCATTCTTTGTTGCGGGTGAGTGCCTCAATGACAGAGAGTGCCGGTTAGCCGCAACTGATCTGGAGGACGCGGCCTTGGGTATTTTCTCAGGCAAGCGAGCGAGATGGTGGTCAGGGACTGGATATATGGCGAACATGCGCCCTGAGTGCGTCGATAGCTACATAAGTCATTATTGGGTGGTCTCTCGCGGTGGCAGTTGTTGCTTTGGTGGAAGCACTTCGAAGGAGCCCCAGACATGTTCGAATGCTCTGTAGGACATGGATGTTAGTTTTGTTAATATTGGACAGCACTGGTGTGCTATATCGCAAGTATCCTAGGAAGAGCGTCCTGTATAGTTGAAGCATAGCTGTCTCGGATGTGCCCCACGTTTTACCGGCAAGAAACCTTAGTATATGGGACATAGAAGTAAGCTTCTTCTTCAAGTATGAGATGTGGGGGCTCCATGAAAGGTCTCTGTCGATAATAACGCCTAGGAATCGGTGAAATTTCGCGTATGAAATTGTTTGGTGGTCAATATAAATGGGGTGCCAGGTCATGGGCTTGTGGGTAAAAGCGGCTAAGGCGCACTTCATGGTCGAAATGCTGAGGCCTTGAGCACGCAAGTACGATGATGTTAGGGACACTGCTTTTTGGAGGCGTGCACGCACCTGGAGACGTTTAACTGCCGAGGCCCATCGTGAAGATTTGTCTTATATATATTTTTTTGTATTAAACTTATTTCTGTATTAACGTAAATAGTTCAAGCCGTGACCTCTCTAGAGCGATTAGGGCTCTTTTCCTATTTTCATTGGACTAAGGAAAAGTTTTCGTATTGAGGTCAAGACAAAGTGAACTACATTGGTAGAACGAGGAATGTCGCTGAAGCCAACGTTTCGACAATGATACTTATCTTCGTCCTAGCAGAACGTTGACTCCAACAACATTCCTTGTTCTACCACCGAAAATTACTTAAAGCATCCCTCTTTACGTGAACCCCTCTCTGGTTTTGTCGAGGTCAAGATAAAGCATTACTACTGTTACAAAATCATCTGCGGTGATGCGGATGTAAAGAAAGTTGACGAGTAATTTAAATGTGCACCTTGGATTATTTCACCTGCCCTTGTCTTACCTTTGGATAAATGGGTAAATGTTTCTAGGACTGAATTAATCACGTTTTAAGACAACAACAACAAACACAGAAACAAAGATGACAATGAAAGGACGTGGTTGCATTCGGGTCAGCCTTGACAATGCTCGGCGTCGTGCAAAGCCTTAGCGCGGGTTCGCAAACCCCAGCTTAGGTGACGACCCTTTGTCGAGCGCGCCTTTGAAACTGACTCCAAGCACGGGTGGAGCAACCACTATCTGATCGTGGGGCGGACTCCTGAAAGGCCGCGATTTCCTTACGGAATAAAGCCGTGGTGAATGCTCCCCCTTAGGCAGAAAATAAGCGGCCGTTATGAAGTTGCCATAGATGCCTCGAAGGAAGGAATAAAGCCGCCGCCACGACCTTGCTGGAACACGTGAATGTATTCGTTGATGCATCTTCTAATGCTCTAAGCAGCGCGATGCTGCTAACCATGACCTTCTCTATACCAGCGCTATCATATTCCGATCACCATGCGCGGAGTCACCATTCAGTTGCACACAAAACGGTGTAAGCGCAAGGAGCGAATAACGTGTGAGGCATAACACGAGATATATTGCGACACCGTGGTTTCCTTATGTGCCCCAATGTTAATTCATGATGCTGTAGTAACCTGGCACGTCGAACTAGAAAATTAACTCGGCTCGTCGTCTTTTCAGAAAATTGCGCAAGCTACGTCAACCCTGCCATTCGTAATATGTACTGCTGAAATGAAACACTCCCCGAGGAGTTGTTGGACGACACAACAGAAGATTGCTGCGAACCTTGCGTACGCAGTGGAAATCTCGTGCGCAATGAAAAAAAGTAAAATAAAGAAATCAGGAATGTAAAAGAACAGAAACAAATAAATAAAAAGAAAACTGGCGTGATCGTTCGCAAAACTTGCGAAAGAATGCGCTATACCGACAAGTTTTAATTTGCGAATACATTTGTCCTCTCTTGTCCAATTTGCAGCGGGATTCTGGGTGTGACGCAGACTCTGAGACAGATGGCGCTTGTGCATGTATTATGTTGGAGGCCACAGCAGGCAAAGGGTTCGACGAAGGTATTATACATGCGTCGCACAGAAGTTTTCCTTGAAACAATTGAGGGGCCTGTTGTGAGAGCCCCGGTGGCTCTCTCAATAAAACCGTTCGCCTCGGAATCAATCGACGGTATGCCAGATCTTTCATTTCATTCATTTCCTCCTCTTCCACGGTAGAGAGTGCGCGTAGTCCCTGAAACACATGTGAGTGCCCACGCCTCCCCCTCGATATCATTCGGTATAGCGAGTAATTAGCGGGCAACTAATTGAATGCAAAGTTCATTCGATAGGATTCTGGGGTTCCAACGTGCCAAAACCACGATTTAATGAGGCACGCCGTAGTGGGGGACTGCGAATTAATTCCGACCACCGGGGGATCTAAACGCGCCCCAACGCACGGGTCACGAGCGGTTTTGCATTTCACCCGCGTCAAAATGCAGCCGCGGCGGCTGCGATTGGATAACCCGACCTCGCGCTTAGCAGCGCAACACCACAGCCGCTAAGCCATCGCGGCGGGTACGGTCCAAGCTTGTCTTGCACAATACGCACAACACAAGGATTATTGCCAAGCATGAAAGAAAGCCCGCGAAATCCAAAGAAAAAAGAAGTAATAATAATAAAAAGGTGTCACGTGACGGGCAACAGAAAACTATATCGGGAGTTGTCCAGGTTCGTCTAAAATTTTCTAATTGACGCTTTCGCGCTGAATATAACACTTGAGCAGTCGATTAACTAATAGTAACTATTTATCTAATTAAGCTAATTACAAAACATAGTCTGACTCGCTCCAAGCGATGGCAAACGACATTACCTTCGGTCTGTCAACAGCTACATGACGCCTGAATATTATTAAATTTTTACACAGGTTGCGTGGCGCACCTGGTATGGACTACAAATCCGGCAGGTCATGGAAGACTACAGTTGAGCGTGATTTAAACGAGTTGATTGGAACCCGGAAACTATTTTGTTCAGCTGACACCTTCGTTAAATCGCAAGACATATAATACGCTTGTGCTAATCGCATTATCGTTTAGCGCGCTTGCTGGGCGCGTCTTATGATCCGGCATGATAACAGTGAACCTTCTTGAAAGGTCAGTGGGCGTTCGATACCTGAAAGAAAACCCTGCATACCCACATTTTCCTTATATTTTGCCCATAATCCTTCCCCGCTTTACGCCCCCCCCACCCCTGAAGAGAGGGAGAAAACAAGGATAGGAAAGGCAGGGAGGTCAACCAGAACAGCATCCGGTTTGCTACCCTACACTGGGGGTGGGGGAAAGGGGAGTAGAAAGAGAAAAAGAAAGGGAGAGAGTAAGCACTGAGTACGTGTGAGACGGACACCATTCACAAGGACACTATAAACGGTCTCTTAAGCCGGTGCCCTTCAAGTACTGCACTAGTGCACGGATCGCTTTTCGAGCCAGTGACGGGTGTGGCCACTGTCCGAGTATCTTTGACTCGGTGAACGGTCTCGAGTCCAGTCGGCGTAAAGTTGCCCGCAGAGAGTGGCGTTGGACATTGTAGCGAGGGCAGGTACACAATACGTGCTCGATGGTCTCCTCACACCCACAGGAGTGGCGTTCACGAACGCATACTCCTACCGTATGGGAATGGCCGAGAGCCCCCACCCCTGAAGATGCCTCATTCTCATACCTGAACATGCCTTGATCAATTCAATTGTTTGTTTAAGGACACCATTGGGCTACACTGCATCTGGACAAAAACAATTCAATTCATAATTCATATATTCATAATTTTGTCTTCACAAACCAAGGAAGTAGCAGGGCCCAGTATCCTATTAAACGATTCGGACCATAAAATACGATCTTCGAGGGGAATTGGAGCAAAAGGAGAGAAGTGGTAAGAACGATTTTTTTTCTCGATATAATGTGCAGGGAAAAACTTGCGTCTCTGTATAAATGGGTCATCTCATGTATCCCTTATCATCTGGATTAGCTTACCGAGGGTGTGGCTAGGAGGACACCTCCATCATACTGTAAGAGTATATATTTATATATATCGCAGGCAGCTAACGGTGCAGTGCTGCAGATGTACAAAGTGCAAAATTCACACGGACGTATTTCACGCGAACTTACTCCGTGCCTGACATCGCCGGCTGTTACCGCGTCTGCCGCATACACTACTCGATGACCACGCGTTTTGTAATTTATGACTAAACGTGGTTTCGTGCGTCCACCAATGAGTGCAGACACCTCTTCGTGTGGACATACGTATGTTATGCAACACGTATTTACGGACAACGGACGAAGGGCGCGCTGTACGCACTCATGTCAAACCAACTAGCCTGCCGACACGTACCCTTGTGAAACGACTATACCGCACGGTACAGTCGTTTCGTCTGTGATAGCGATACTGCTGTCGCACGCCGTCTTAATGGACGCGCCGACGTATGGCGCCGCCATGCTGAAATGACGTCGAAAGTAGGTTCCGCATGGCAGTCGCTAACGTCGTTTACCAGCAGGCACTGCTTCTAACTTGCATGGACAGCGTCAGTGCGAGGCTAACCAAGAACGCGATAATCAGAACTGTCGCGTCGTAACCTCTTGCGATTATAAAGCAAGCAGAAGAATTGCAAGAAAGCTGCGTCGAAATAGTATCTGGGCGCTGCGGCAAGTGTTTTCTTTCTGGTAATTTTTTTTTCTTGCTAAATATAAGAAAATAAATCGACATAAATCGCATTAGGCGTTACTAAATGATTAGAAGCTCTTGGAATTGGTATAACGCGAGACATATTGGGGCGCAACTTTCCTGTGACAACCAGTCCCAGGGAATTGTAAGCAGCAGGTGGTAAGAGCGGTGGGAGAAGGCGAAGGATAGTTTAGGAGCAATTTTCAGCGACAAGGTTGGGGAACGCCTTTTGTTAGAGCACAGTGCAATATGTATGTGTGCTTTTCGTTGAGACTACAGAAAGAGAGAGACCATTTTGCTTGACATTATCGCACGCAGAACATGGCAATAAAAGCTTCTTGAGATAGTTCAAAACTGTGAGCACTATCAGAAAGGTCGTAGTAAAGTTTCGTTCGGTTTCGGTTGTCCTCGCTTCTCAGTTGGAACTTGAAGCTTCTCGGACGATGATCGGCAGTTGTTGATCAAATGCAGACAGGAAGCGATGGAAATCAGATGTACAAGAAATATTTATAGTTAAACTTTTCTATATACATGGCAGGTAAAACAAATACATTGCAAACTTGAACAATTGAGAAACAAAGTCTCCCTCTTCTACTGGTCTCAATGATTGTTAGAGCCCAGACTCGTTTTAACGTACATAGTATATGGAGGCTCACTGATCTATTAGCAATTCTGATCTCAGCCAAGTCTAACGTACATGGTACGGAACCTCACTGATCTATCAGTAATCCTGATTTCAGCCAAGTATGAGGGACAGCATGTTGTCCCGGGTTTTATAGCCCAAATATACAAAGAAAAAAAGGCGGTAGGGCCGTTGGCCCGTCCCACAGGTTCAGTTGCCAATCAGAGTCAACCGTTGTTAAGCCACAACCCACAGGGATGGGCTTACTCTTAAAAATAAACATATTGGAAAACAAAGCTCTTTTCCTTCTTCCCTAAAACCCTGTTGCCCTCTCATTTCTACGTAGTTAGTGACGGGCTCAGCAAAACACGCCAGGCCCGAACAAGTTATCGCTAGGCCGCCTCAAATCCCAAGGGCGTCTCTAGGCTGCAAATGTCTCGGAAGCAGGGGCATCGACACCACGTAGTGCAGCGGTACTCAAAGTTTGTCCGTGTGGGAGACTGATGGCCGTCCCTGTCCTTCAAACTTATTGTCTACAAGACAAAGTTCTCCGAGTGCGTGTTTACAAGACGCTGCCGTCCGAATGCACTCTTCACGTGTGCACCGCATCCCTACAGCGTGCACTGTAAGCTGGCCTTCGACACCACACAGGCAGTCGCACCCAACAACAAGGCTGGCGATTGCGTTCCGGACGCGTAGAAGAATAGATCCCTGCTCCGTATATGCGGCACGGGGTCGAGGTTGCTAAGCCCTTCTTAACCTCGGCGGCGCCTCCAATTAGTCAGGTACTCGGGAGCCAGACCCACAATACCATGTACAGCGGTCCCTTTCAAGGCTGGTCTGTGTGGACTCGTGTGACCGTCGGCGGACTACCAACACCGTGCGCACAATACCGACTTCCCGGAATCGGCACTCGCCCTCCTGGCGCCTGCCGCGACGCGTCACCCAACACCGCGCGGTCCCTGTGACCCGTGACCCCACATAACACAGAAACGGTTGCCCCGCTGACATTGGGGGGAAGTGAACCCCCTCTCTATACACAAAGCATGTGGCCGATTCGTGACACTTAAGAACACGAACAATCAGAGCGACCTTACAGTCGTTAGACCTTAATATCTACGAAAGTCCTTGCAAACATGATGTCGTACAATGTCTACGAACGTCGTGTTGCAATCGCACTTTCTCTCTTTTCTTTTCTTTCGTTGAACTTTATACGAAACGTCGCGAGGGTTCCTTCGAAGCGGCATGCTGCGACATTTGTGCGTGTGCACTGTATTAGGTGTGGTTATACTTGGAAGTCATCCATTCCATCGAGTATTTCTGATTCACTTGTGGCTTGCGAAATCGTTGTTTTTTTTAACAATGTAATGCGAAAGAAAAAGAAACGCACATAGGATGGACTTATATGTTGTAGATTTATCGCGGCCGTTTGTTAAGCAAATAAATAACTACGGAAAATGCGAACGTAGGAAAAGTGGCGAGCATAAGCAGTATAAGAACAACAAGAGCCTTGGTAATTGCTTATACTGAACAAGCAATTTACTGTCGCCAGAGTAGTCGCAGTATTGATAAGATCGTCTCAGACGTTCCCCACCACCTCTGTGTATTTTTTTTTCGTGCGATTGCTTTCTTTCTCGGCTACCATTTCCGTCTTTCATTTCCTCATTACCCTTCCCCCAGTGCAGAAGGGCAGACCAGAATCTTCTCTTCCGGTTAACCTCTCCGCCCTTCGTATATAATTTATATTTATCTACTTCGTTTGTTCTTGCAATGCATGTGGACGTCGGGCTCGCTACGGTCTACAAGCGACAAAAAGAAGCAATAAAAAAAAACGAGCCGCTATAAATATGAAAACAATACGGAGCACCGAACACTTCGCGCACACATAATCATAAAATAAAATTCTGTGCCTCTACTTGCCAAAAACCGCGATATGATTATGAGGCACGTCGTAGTGGAGGACTCCGAATTAATTTTGATCACCTGGAGTTCTTTAACGTGCACCCACTGCACGGTACACGGTTGTTATTTCTTTCTTTTCTTTCTTTTTTCTTTTCATTTTCCCTGGAGGGACGATCACTTCAGGACCGGGGGACTTCAGAAACAGCAGCAAAGCTCGAATCGCTTTCGAACCGCTCGAATCAGTGTGGCCGTAGTTGCACGGCATCTTCAGGTTTGGACGCTTTCTGGATTCCAGCCGGCGTAGCGAAAGCATTTCCTACCGGAAATAAAGGCACTTGGGTGGTATACGCTACTCAATTACACGCACGTCAGCCCCAATAATAGCATCACTTCCGAAGGTTGTTGTTTAAAGCAGTCACCGGACTACAGTAATTTGTTCCGACTGTTCAAGCCATCACAATTACACGGCACAGGTTCTTGCGCGGCGTTGTGACTAGTTCGTTTTAAACGGTTGTCGCTTACAGCATCTTCGAGGCAGCCGTTTTTCTTCGAAGTGCGCGCGTGTGTTCTTATTGACTCTCGTTTTTGCGCCTGACCTGAGTCCGAAACGCAAACGAAGCCATTCTGCTAATGAGCCTATCGCAGCATTGCCCAGCCTTGCTTCCTTGCTTTCAGCCTTGCCCGGCCTTCGTTTTGTTCAACTTGGTCTGTTTTTACGCGTCGCGATTAAGACCAGTAATAGGTTGCTCTGCCAGTCGCCGGAGGGAACGAAATACTTCCGTTTAGGAACAGTTTCGCCCTGCTTAACGATGATTTACTTCGGTCGTGTGTGTGCCGCATTGTTTCGTTGTCGTCTCAAGTCCAGCCTCGGGCTTGTTTCTGCGAGGCTCTCTCTCTCTATTTTTTTTTTTACGATAACATTGAAAACCATTGTTTCAGTTATACTCCGTTTCAAGATTACGTGGCACTGGTGGTGCGGAAGTGACAGCGTGGATGCAGACAATCAAAAGCATGACTATGCAAAACCATCACCGAGGCAGTCGCAAAACGACGCATTCGCGCATTACACCACATGTTCCTTCTCCACTGACTAATGCAGTCCGTCGGAGTGAGTGTGTGCGTGAGTGAGTGAGTGAGTGAGTGAGTGAGTGAGTGAGTGAGTGAGTGAGTGAGTGAGTGAGTGAGTGAGTGAGTGAGTGAGTGAGTGAGTGAGTGAGTGAGTGAGTGCGTGAGTGAGTGAGTGAGTGAGTGAGTGAGTGAGTGAGTGAGTGAGTGAGTGAGTGAGTGAGTGAGTGAGTGAGTGAGTGAGTGAGTGAGTGAGTGAGTGGTATCTCCACTGAATGAGTGAGAGAGCAAGTCACTGAGCGAGCCAGTGAGAAAGTGACTAGCTACTTATTCAGTTCGTGAATGATAAACGAGTGGGTTAATGAGTGATAGATGCAGTGACAGTGCGAGTCGCTCATTCAGTGGATGAGTGAGTGAGAAGTGAGTTAATCAGTGAAGGATCTAAACAGGACAAAACCTACGTTTTCCCGCGTGATATCCACCATTATAGCCCTCTTCGACTCCACTTGTTCCAATCGTCGTAGCTCCGAAGCTACACTATCCCGTTCAGTTTCGTTGTTTCACTTTTCTATGAGGAAACTAAACGCGCGTCATACATCGCACTGCGCGTTTAATACGAGCACGCGCGCCCCACTCTGCAGCGACCCACGCTGGGCCGTAAACACAAACGACAAGCGCTCGGGCGGCATGAACAGTCCCAAATTACGTCGTTTTGCAGGAAAGTGTCGTAACCGAGCAGGAGACGCTCGCGGCATTTCGACGACACCGATGCGACGATGGCCAGTCGTTCCTCGAGGCGCCCACGAACCTGACTCTAGCTGCAGCGATGATTAGCGTAACGTGAGGGGGCGACAGGGAAAAAAAAAAAAACATCGCTCAAGATAAGGGGCATCCATAGCGCTCGAAAACCCTGCAACGAGAGAATAGATGTCGTTCCATGCATATAGGAGAATGACACTGATGCATTTTTTTTCTTTAATGGTAGAACTAGACACCTTACCGCAACGATACAGTGCTCAGTTTTACTACATGGCAAAAAAAGACGTGGATCTAGGCCTTCTTGCTTTCTTCAGAAAGCTTTCTTTAAGGAAGACAGCCGGCAGGCGTTCACTTCAACGGCTAACGACGAGCTATGCGTGGCTGCGTGTATAAGGTTGCAGCTGTTGCCTGTGGGTTGTTTGCAGAGAATGCGCAGGAAAGCGATAAAATGAACTTCACGAAGAATCAGTCTCATCTTCAAAACAATCTTTATACTGCCTAAGTCAAGGTTAAAAATCTAGGGCATACAGGATATAAGTCGTCTGTCATCGGTCTATAGGAGGTCTTCCTTCGCCCCAATGATGCTGGCTAACTTGAGCTCTAGATTCAAAAGCACTGCACGGATTTGCTGGGAACGAGTAAGGCCGTTCGGACGCTGAAACGAGACGAGGGGTATGCCTGAGAGTAAAAGCTATAAAAGTCGGTGTCAAACTCTTTGCAGGGAAGGCGGTGGCGGCACTGAAATTACCCCCTAGTTCTCTCCTACGAAGGGTCATAAACGATCAGCACGACGGGTTCGGCGGGATCAGTACACACACACACACACGCACAGACACATCTATATATATATATATATATATATATATATATATATATATATATATATATATATATATATATATATATATACGCTCTTTAAACTATGAAGCGTCTCGTCGTTTGAGCCGTCTATTATTTTATGCGCCTACTCGTATGATGCGCCTTCTAATGTCGTTGTCGCGAACACTCCCGCTTGTTTTATCTCATGTCATTCCGGTCCTTCATACTTGTTATATTTACTGACGCTTTCTCTTCAAGCGCCCGTATCATAGCCGGCGTCAAACTAGTTGTGTTCAGCAGTGCGGAAAGCTAGGCGCGCAACGCGGCAAGCTTGCAATCGCCTACGGAAAAGAGTACACATGCGGGCGCTCCCACAAATGTGAGTGATGTTCAGCCACGCATTGGGCTCTTACGCCTGACGTATATCGAGATGCCGCACTTCCGCACGCGCTCCTAAATTTCTCAGAAATGGTAGCAGCGATTCTTACGCTGCCATCGGAATGCAGCAAAAGTAACGACCTCGGCTGTTCACTTCTTGCTCGGAACTTTCGTGGCTGCAGCGCCAGCACACACGGACGAGTTTGCGGTGTCAAGACGTGATGGCGCGCCCTCTGCTTCGTTTGCGTATACGCTCGAGCTGGATGTCTTTTCCTTTCCATAGTGGCCTTGTAAGCTGCGCTTTCCAAAAGTCGTGCACGTAACTACGGGTGACGCAAGGAGGACTGTAAACACTCGCGCCCATTTTGTACGTCGACACGCACCCGAACCTTTCACCTTTATCGCGCTCGCAGAAGGCTTTGCGGTGGGCGCCGCATTTCTACGATACCGGGCGGCTCCCTCTGCTGGATCATTCCGCTGCTGTTTAGCTCATTTCGTGCAGTCGCTTGTCCTCCACTCGCGTGTACCATCAAGCACGTGCCGTCGGCTTCGTTAGCGAAGGGAGGTTTGAAGAATTCACCGAGAAAGCAGGCTCGTGGTTCTCCTGTATTAGTTTGCTGTCCGATTGACGTTACCGAAACTTCATCATCATGACCAGTGACCGCCTTTATACTTGAGCAACGTGTAGGTCATGATGTAGGTTATGAAGAGATTCCTGCTCTGGTGAGTGAATTGGCCGCGGCTGCGGCCGCATCCGCTGTGACGTAAAAAAAGTCAACTGTAGTCTACGCCACCGTTACCCGCACATTGGGCGCTTGCTATAATGTAACTCGATTTACTTATTTCGATAATGTTGATAACGAAGTTAATCGCAACTTAGATGCGAGTGGCGCTCTTTCCTGTCCTGGGCCTTTCTTCGCATTGCTTCACGTCATGTTATGCCATAAGCATGAACCGACTCGCTCAGAAACCTGTAGTGACGTTGATAGCCTTGGTAATCTTTGTCGTTGGCCCACATCGGATGACGTCAATTGCGGCGGATTTACGTCTTTCCATATCTCCAGTCAACATCGTATACCGTCCTCTATATATTTAATATAATTGAATAATGTCCTAATTGATAATGATTCAACCCTTAGGTTCAGAGCCCCCCAAAATAGAGGACACTATTATATCAGTTGAGCTTACAAAAAAAAAAAAAAACTTTCTTTCCTTTCCTGGAAAAAGTGAGCGGATGATTCAAGAATGCAGAGAGTAGGCGAGTAAACGAGTGCGCTTTGGGTATCCACGTGCTTGTCTTTCACGCATATTTTTTAATGTATTTTGGCACACCGTCGTTCTGCTCGTTCACTGGGTAACGCAATACAAATACAGGCGCGTTATTGCCGTTGTCGACAGTTACGCCGCTAGAAAAGTTTCGCAGCCGCCTCCCACATGAAACTCTCATGTTATTCGCCGAGTAAACATTTATAGAGATGGGTGCGCACTCTTGATTGGGAAAAGCAGGCGGAGAATAAACGCTTGCAAAATGGTGCGTGCTACCGGCATCGATGTATCATTTGTGTTCGCTTCGCTGGATATAAGTTGCAGGAAGCGATCGCTGCTTTTGATCATGCCTTAATTCCGAAATATGCATATGATTTCAGAATGCAATCAGCTGCGTGCACAAGTCCGTTGTCCCTTTTCACGCTGCGTTAAGGCGTTTCTCTTGTGTTCCAAGCAGATCAAAAGGAACGCGAAAGATTCAAATACTACGATGGTTGAGATGCTGGTTTCCTTAAATGGCAGGTATTTTGGAGAGACAGCATAGAAAAATTTTGTTTCCTCAGGGGCGAATCCGGAACGCTTTTCAAACTTTGGTGACCAGCCGTGATATTCGTTGATTTCGTTCGGTACGGAGGAAACCAACCGTGTAAATGGATGAATGTATGTTCGCTTACAGTAAAGTTTATGGCTATTTAGATAATGATGCGGCCACTTCGCTTTATATTAATTGATGCTCCTATATATAAATCGTACTAAAATCCCTCGTGCCTCCGGACCTGCAAAATGGGCTCCGACAGGGTTGCTTGCCTTTCCAGATTTGCTTGCCTTTCCAGAAGCGTCACCGATTCACGCTTCTCTACTCCTTTCGCCAGCGCTCGTATCGTTTCCGGAAGTCAACTCACCCAGCTTTTACCTTCTTGCGCACTTGATCTCCTTCCGTTCGTTTTTTTTTTTTTTCTTTAGACTCCTCTTTCCCTTTCCGCCGAGCAGTGTAGCCAAACCAGGCTTTTCCTGCTCCGTGGCTCTCTCTCTCTCTTCTCTCTCTCTATCCGTGTATCTCTCTCTGCCGCTGTTTGTCTCTGCGCATCGCTTTATATTTCTGCAGCAGCGGTGACTAACCAAGAAATTTGACTCTACCAAACCCAAAGCACAGCGATAGTTTTCGTTTTCCTACGAAGCTGCCCTCGAACGAACAAATTCGCATTTTGTACAGACAAGTAGTATAATCCATAATATGAGGGGGGGAGGGATCGTTGTTTAATAAGTGGGAGAATGAAGATGGAGGTGCAGGTTGGAGATTCATGCATGTATTTGGCGGCTGCGAAATACAGCCACCAGCCAATAAAGTACGCAATGAAACGTCACAGTCGTTATGTACAGGAGCACTCGTGCGCGCCACGAAGTGGGGTGCACGAGTATACGCAACAACTAAATGCGCAAAGATATTCCGTGACGAGAATGCCCATTTGAAGAACTGAAACAACTTGCCGCACCTGCGAGGCCGAACCCTTTGAGCATTTGGCCCCGTAAGACCCCGGTGCTACTTCGGCGCTACGCTACGTAATTTATTCCCTACACGCGTCGCTCACGTCTTGTACCGTGCTCGGGTAACGAAGCCCCGGGGTGGGCTTCCTCGGGAGTCCCCCAATTAGAGGACGCCGGCCCCTCGAAGAAGGTCTGTGTACACGCTCCCATCTGCCCTGTCCTTGTCCCGATGTACGCTGTAATTCGCAGTAACGTGGAACCCATCTGCCCGCCGGCTGGATGCAACCGCGCACTTCGAGCACGGTCCGAGTATTCGGTCCCTCAAGTCGCTTCCCCGGTGGGACACCTTTCCTGCAGTGCCACCTCGGTCCACTCTCCCGCCGACGTCTCCGCACACACGTCGAAGGGCGAGCAGTAGTTGACTGGCGCTCCTGCGCATGCCCCGAGGCAACGAAAGGCACCGCCAGTATTGCTAGGCAATTACGCACGACGCGCATACCAACTATAGGGGCAACTACATGGCAACTAGGGCATGTGTGTGCGTGCGTGTGCGCGTGTGTATGCGTGCCTGCGTGCGTGCGTGCTTGTGGGAGTTTGTGTGTGTGTTTGCCAGTAGAATCAGGGACTTACAGCGTTTCCGGGACAACAGAAGTCAAACGGTTTACATGCCGAAATACCTTAGGTACCGACCAACTATCTTTTCAGTACGACTAGTATGAACGCAACCGGGTAAAATACCAGGTGTCCTTCGTGGTGCAGGTGTACTGTAGTATTGAGGGCACTTGCACAGCAGTGAATCCGTTCAAACCTTTCCGCGAGGACCTTGCATTGAACTATAGTGCGCATAAAGAGAGAGGATGTTTATAAGCGTATTTTTCATTGATGTACTTACAGCTATTTTATTTGCTCATGTTACTGTTCTCACTCAGCAAGAACATTATTATTTTCCCTGGAGGCTCAGAATGTGAACACACGCTAGATCCAAAAGCTGTTTATTATTTTAGTAAGTTCATAGACCTTAATCGCTCCTGCTAACGGCTTTATGTTTTCTCTACATTCGTCAATTCCATTTTTTTCGGTTTTACAAAGAGCTTGCTCGTCGAATAATTGCCGAAGTCGTCATTGTGAGATCAACTGCAGGTTATCAGATGCTTCACTGCATAGTCGCAACCTAATAATTTTGTTTAGTTTTTTATTTGTTAGTACTCTCAAGGTCCAAGACTCGCTGTGTTTCACAAATTTGTGCAATATTTCCTTTCGTTCTATATAGACCTTGTATGGCCATTCTCTAGTATTTACCGACATTCTATACGGATCCTGTATCGGGTAATATCGCAACTTGCTTGCAGGAGCTCGTATATCCTGGCATGAGCGCGCCTTCATCCAGGTATTCGATCATCGTAAAATATCACACGGCAAACTTGTCGTGATGACGCACAACTGCCAGAGAGGCGTGTGAAGCCTATGTGTGTCCGTCTTATCGCACCGTGTGGAGGGAACCTCGGCACTTCGGAGCACCAAATGTCACGTACCGTTGCGGGGGATATCGCGGACATCGCGGCGTCTTAGCTAGACGTCACGCTAAGCCATCACAAAGATACTCACCCAAGCACACAAGCACACGCGCATTTTCCAGCCAAAAGAGGAGATCAGTTAAGCACAGCATTGCTGTTGTGCCAAGTGCGTAGTCAGGGAAAGGTTTATTTACGCATAGAAAGCAGGAGAGACGATTCAAAACTGATTTTAGACACGGGAACTCAGCCGTTATCCTAAATATGGTACTTGGTTAAGCGTGTCTTCAATTCACGACTAGATAACTCAGTAACACTGAAAAATAGACGAAACTCTTCAAATGGCCCGTAAAAAAATAAATAAAGGAAATGCTGGGGTGTTACGTGCCAAAACCAAGATATGATTATGAGGCACACCGTAGTGAGGGGCTCAAGAATTGAGCATCTGGGCTTTAACGTGCACCCAATGCACGGTAAACGAGCGTTCTTGCAGTTCGGCCCCATCGAAAGGCGGCCGCCGCGGTCGGGGTTCGATCCCGCGCCCCCGGGGCTTAGCAGCTCAACGCCAAAGCCGCTACGTGACCACGGCGGGTTCAAATGGCTCAAATGAGAGAGAAAGCAAGGAGAGGAAAAGCATGGAGGTAAGCCAGACGAGCACCCGGTTTGTTAACTTAGCACTGGTATAAGAGAAGCGGGGAATAGAAGTGGGAAAAGAATAATTTTATCAACTTCTTTTGTTCTGGAACAGTCGACCTACTATCTTCCATATATATATAAAAAAGGCGCAGTTTCGCCTGAAAGGCGAAGCAGCGATTGCGCAGCAAACTTTTAGATAGCTATACGAAGCAAGGTTATATAGTAGTCTTATCGGCCGTATAAGCTTCTAAACATACGCTTACAAACTAAATTAACAAGCATGGATGAACGCATCGCACTCGATGACCGCGGAAACTCGCTGTCAAAACGGTGAAGTGAGGAAGCGGGGCAGCAGCAGCCAGCGAATTGACCATCGTGCTGCCTCTCGCTTCAACGCCAACTAAGCGGCGAAAACATTGCACACATGAGGCTACCAGCACTCGTCGCACTTTGTCCGCATCGCAGATCGCTTTCAAGATAGTCTGCACGCGGCCGCGCCATAATAAGCTGCTGCCCTCCCGCGCCTCCCCCCAATGCCCTGCGCGCGACGGAAGACGGCGCGCTTCCTCCCCGCTTGTATCCCTTGCGCGTGCATGATTGAGTCACTATCGTGGGCGCACCCTCAGAAGCTTTCACTTGCACATACAGCATACGGCGCGTGGCGACGATTTTATTGCCCTTGGACTCGAATGGAACATCAGGCCGACGGCAGAAAAGCGCCTCGAGTGTCTATATAATTTTTGCTATCGCAGTAAAGATACCGTTACCTGCGTGCAGCTATGAAACAAACATTTGAAACCCGAATGGTCGTGATTTTTACACGGTATAGGAGAAAAAAAGAAAACAGCAGCTTGTTGACTTCCCTTACGACGTCGACTTTCAGTCAGAATGCAGATGGCAGCGCCCTTTGTAGCGAAATAAATAAATAAATGTATTTATTTAGAATACGGTACCTTATTGTTTTATAGGCTCCACATGCAACGTTTACGCTGATCTGTTACTGCTTTACGACCTCTTATTTCTCACCTATGCGAAATGGCAGCAAGATTAACAAGCATCGGCTTGCCGTATACTTCAGTTTTGGTGGTTTCAATTTGCAAGAACAGTTCGACGAACGCGTGAAGCTTTTGGACGCGTCGCAACTCGGACGAATTTGTATTCCATACAAATACCTCTTCCCTCCATGGCTTGTCACTTGAGTCCGAAGCGGCGCACAAGACTACGCAGCGGACTGCAGTTTGATGAATGGGTTTCTCATCCTCTAATGCGTGTACGCTCGTAGGGACAAGGGCACATATATACGTTAATCAAATGCCGCGAATCGCACTCGATTTGCTTTTGGGAGTGGAACGGAGCCCAAGCGACTCTTTCGTCAGGTTCCTCCGTTTGTCAGCATCCTCTCTCAACAAAGCCATTGATCCCGATAAGAATGAGAAAGAGAGGCAACGGAAAGACAGGGAGGTTAACCAGAGATTATCGCCGGTTGACTACCCTGTACCAGGGGAGGGGGAAGGGATGCGATACATGAGAGAAATAGAATACGAAAAGAAAAGAAGACAAAGAAACACACACACACACAAACACACGCACGCACGCACACTATACAGAACTGTTTCTGTTGGTGCTGCCACGCAGTCTGCGAAGACGTAAGCGCAGACGTAGATGTAGGCATTAACTGTGATCATTTCTATAACGGCACATGGTTGCCGTCTATATGACACACTGTATGCGTGTAGCGCAAGAATTACGTCGTAAGTGTCAAATGTTGAGTTGTGGAGCACACATAAGTTGAGTTGTGAATCACCGAAAATTGCCACTGATAAACGTTGAAAACATACGCTCCGAATAGGCCACGACGGTAATACACACGCCAATATAGTCAGTAGCATGCTGTGTCAGTGAACACCTCGACGTAAGCTCATATGAATTAAATTATCCTTGGCGCTCGTTATTTTTACGAGTATACAATGAAAATACCTCTTCCCTCGACGGTACCGCTACGCCTTGGTGTTGCCGAACCCTCTTCCTCTTGTAATTAGGCAGAAGCAAAATAAACGCGAAATAAAAGCACCCTTCACTCACGCCGTAGGCTAACAAAGCATCTCTGTCGTTCATGGGGATCGGGTTTAGTTTTTCAAGGCACAGGCGAACTACGGGCTGACGAGAGGTTTAAAGCGTAGTGATGTTCCCCGCTGCCAAGGTAATTTACTGAGACGTGCAAATAATATATCACTCCTTTCGGGCTGTCAAACGGGCTTAATACTTTTTTGTCACGCTAACATAAGAAAGAGTGGTTCATTTCAGTTACAGTTTGCCTAATTTTCTCCACACGCGCAATACGAGCAAAAGCATTCCGCTAGCTCCGACTGACACGCTCGGGTTCGGAGTTTCAGAATCCTAGGTAATAACGATGCTTTAAATCTCACAGCTCTCTCTGATCGTCCAGAAATTTTTCTGACGAACCTTAAAAAAAATACGTAGAGAGTCGATGTTCTTCTGCTAACCATCACATGAAGAGAACAAACGGGTGAAGCATCATCCTCGCTTCGCTGTACGATGGCTTCATACGCTGTGTATGAGGCTGTGTTTCGTGATAAAAAAAGGCGTCGTTTCATTTAAATCTACAGATTTAGTTTTTGGAAAGCTTAGAGATATTCAGGAGGCTGCAGGCTGGCGAAGCACTTTTACCGATACAAGACTCTCGCAGGCTAAATAATATTGGAGCTGCCTTGCACATGTGCTACTTCAGCGGCAGTCAAATTGCGCTAATCCAGAAACCAAGCACCCACAAATTCTACTCGACTATCATTGTGTGTGTGTGTGTCCTCTGTAGGACACACACACACACACACACACACACACACACACACACACACACGTATATATATATATATATATATATATATATATATATATATATATATATATATATATATAGTCGTGGTCGAAGGCTCCAAGCTGCCGCCCGGTCAACGGCTGGCCCAACTGCTTTTTACCCAAAGTTCTGAGCGGTAGCTTCCGGGGCGCTGTTTTTGGCAATAGAAAGCACATCTCATTCAGACCTTCATTTCCATCATTTTTAAAATGGGCAAAAAGATTTGGTCTAGGCTGGATAAACACTTATTAGGTGACTACGCTGTGCACCTCAGCGTAGCCTTCCCGGAAATAGTCTTTTATATGCTGTGAACAAGTACTGCTCTTGTGCTGGTCTTTGAGAAACATCTGGGGAAAAAAAGGGGGCTCAGGGAAGAACGCTGGCATTTCGCTGCGTGTTTTCGTCCACTTCTTCCTTTTATTCTCGGGAACGTTTCTGCACAGACAAAGAAGCAGCGAAGAAAAATGAATACGTTATAAAACCAATGAAGAGCACGAAGAAATGAAAGAAGGAAAGAAACGAAATCAGCCGGTATGCACTACATTCAACCGTAAGAAAGCAGGAATATTTCTCTTGTTCTGGCCCTTTCTCGCGCGTGGAGCCAAGAGGAAAGATACCTTCAAATCCAAGAAGAAAAAAAGAAAATTGAGAAAGTTTTCAAGAACTTTTTACTCTGCATGCACCCTTTTCTTCCTCACAGCTCGTCGGTTGCAACAGACCAGCCGGGAAGCGAATAATTTAACAAAAAAGGAAAATCAGCCTGAAAACAGAAGCGCGACAGTTCCGGCTTTAGTTCGTGACCGCCACGCATCTTGCATGCATCTCGCCGGGCGCGACGGGTCTCCAACCTTGCATCTGGGCGCCCAACGTGCTGTCACGCCTGGGGAAATGCGTGTGCCCCCAGTGTGAACCGCGCCATCCATACGCCGTACCGAAACGCACTCACCGACGTTGGAAAGGAAAGTAAGACCGGGAGATGGGGATGGTCGGGAGATGTGGGAGAAGGGACTTGACAATTCAGAAAGAGAGATGAGGGAAGTAGTACGGGGGGGGGGGGGGGGTCAAAGTGATATATGGGGGAAAGGGAGCGCCTGCGTTGGGAAAAGGAAGCTCCCGGGGAAAAACAGTCCTCTGCTTCCAACAGAGTGCGCCATCGTATGAGAGAGAGAGAAAGAAAGAAAAGATAGAAGCAAGGAATTGTGTGAAAATAACTCGCAAAAAAGGTTGCATCGTGAGTAAAGATAAACTCTCGCACGCGTGCGTACTGTATACAGCCAGAACCGAGATCAGCAGCCGGGAAGAACGATAGCTCTAGGCGGGTGAGGGTATGGGGGGGGGGGGGGGAGTGCGAAACACACCCCCGCGCGCGCTATAGGAGCGCCTCGGCGGGACGCACGACGAACCGAGCGGACATTTGCATCCCGACAGTGGCTCTGGCTGTACCGCGACGGTCCCGCCACGTCGCGCGCCTCACACGCTAGAGAAAGTGTTTCCACTTCTTCTTCTGCTGCTTCTTCTTTTGGAAATGATCACTTCCCTTCCCCTTGAGTCTCCGGGGTCCGATCGGAGTGGTTTCTTCTTCTCTGTTTCATTCCGCGCTTGACGCCCACTGATTTACAAACAACACCCGTGTGTTGCTCGCTTGCGCGCTTCTTCGGCGCGTTTTACGTATTTTCGTTATGCGTGTATTTGCCGTTCGTCGGAATAACGGAACGATTCTGAAAAAAAAAGAAAGCACTGAAGAAATAACGAAAAGAAAAATGGGCGGAAGCGGTAAATAAGCTTCAATCGCGACCTCTCGCAATTGAACGTTACCCGACGCCCTTTCTTGCAGCCGGCTTGGAAGTTGTGACGGGGAGGGGGGCAGGAGTGAAGGGCAAGAAGAGCGCGCCGTCGCCGATAAGAAACCTCGGAAACTGTCAATAAGGCCGATACCGCGAAAACCACGCGAGCGATAGCGCGCTCTGCATGCGCATAGTATACGGTGCAGCGGTGAATGTTGCGGGAAGGGAGGAAGGGCCGTAGGAGAGAGAGGGTTTTCTGATCGCGAGGCGAAGCTCTCGACCCGGGGTGTCTTATATATGTGACAGAGCAGGGGCTCGGCGGGCGGCCGCACGGACGCCGCATTTGCGTGCGTCGGCACGCACGTTCTCTTCACGGCCTCCTCCTCTTCCTCCGCCTCCTTTTACCACGCTCTCCTCCGCATCGAGCACCATGTTTGCTGTGTGTGTGGGCGAGCGAGCGTGATCGAGCCGCAGTGCATAGTGAGTGTCGTCGTCCCTCAGCGTTTACCGTTCACTGTTTCGCCGTTCGCGCCGTCGCAAAAGCGCGAGGAAATGTATTTGCCCACCGCGAGTCCACACACTCGCGCGCGCGGCACGCGCACTGTTTGCCTCGGGCGCGCGAGAAAGAGCGGGGAGATTGGAGGTGGAACGACGAGGGGGGTCGCATTCTTCTTTATTTGGGCTCGCCGGAAACTGTAGCGGCCGTTATGTATACCTTCCGAGCCTGCGACTCTTGGGCCGCCAATAGAAAAACGGGGCAAACGAATGAATCAAGGAAGGAAAAGGAACAATCGCAACAAGGGCAGGAGGGCATGGTGCCTCTATGTGCAAAACCTTCTTCTCTCGTAATCACAGTTCTTTGGTTTGTTTGTTTGTTTGTTTGTTTGTTTGTTTGTTTGTTTGTTTGTTTGTTTGTTTGTTTGTTTGTTTGTCGCTGACAATGGTCGTTACTCTTGATTGTTTATTTTGTTACCGCTGAGGGGAACGCAGGTTTCTATTGCTGGCAGACGCACAATGTGTGCTCGTTGCTTCGCAGTTTTGCTGATCTATTCTTTTGCTTCTCTGTACGTACCGCCAACAACGAAGACGCGTCGATCGTGCTGCATGCGTGAATAAGTGTTCATCCGAGCCTCTGGTTCGCGAACGCGACAGATTGTCGGGTATGTCGGGTAAGCGGGCCAATAATGCGCGCCTAATCGCCGCCGCAGCCACTGCGGAGTCTTACGTGCTCGGCTGACCTCCGCCGCTGCGTATCGTTGTCGCTGCGGGAAGCGTGGGTCTATCGCCTGTAGAGGAGCGCCAGGTGACGTGCGCCTCTTTGAGCAAAGTGGAGCAGCAGTCGCTTGAAATTGAACGAGGAGGAGGAGGAGGAGGAGGAGGAGGAGGAAATAAAAGAGACAGAGGGCAGGGATGTTAACCAGAAATGCGTTTGGTTGACTACCCTACTCTGGGGGACAGGAAAAAGGGAATAGAATGATAAGACAGAGAGACGGACAAGGTAGCAAAATTTATCTGCGCGTACCTGCAGTTTGGGCTCATGTCGCCCTCTTGAAGTATCTCTTGAACACGACCATATGAGGGCTCTCGCAAGAAGCGAAGCGATTGCATGCAATGTAATGCAACGTTTCTGAACGGTGCTTTTCTTATGCTTCTCGCCAAGTTGTCATGCACTTACCGTAACGCTTAGCTATAGGCGTTACTCTCTCGACTCGAAACAGCAGTACTTTGCCGACTGTGGCTTGGTGTCGCCTACACAAGATCCTTCGCCTTCCGAGTCGCTATGGACGACAGCGCGGCTTGCAGACACTGCGGCGGCGAAGAGACTATCGAACACGTGCTTTGCCACTGTCCTCGATACAGCGCGCACCGGCTGTCACTATCGACCGCGTTGGCACGCCTTGACGACAGGCCACTTTCGGAACAGTCAGTTTTGGAATGCCGACATGAACTGTCGTCGCAGCAAAAGTCGGTCAAGGCTCTGTTGACTTTTCTACGTGACAGTGGCCTATTAGAAAGACTATAATCACCCCATTTCGTCCCTTTTCAAATTTTTTTTCTCACGCTTTCATTTTTGTCACGCTCTTCTTTTCGTCTTTACTTCCCCTTTCCCTTCCCCTAGTGCAGGGTAGCAAACCGGACGTTTTAAGTCTGGTTAACCTCCCTGCCTTCCTCTCATTTGCATCTCTCTCTCTATAGGCGTGCATGCTGTGCGTGGGACAAAAATGTGCTCGCCAGCGTTCTTACATAATAAACCTGTCTGCCTTTTTTTTTTTCTTTCTTTCTCCCTCTTGATCGCTTCTGTCATCAGCGTTATAGATGCTTACAATACAAAATCACGAAGTGAATTATCTTATTTCCGGTGTTTTTCGCTCAACTGTAACTGATGCCGGCGACTTTTCCTTGTGTCTGCAGCGGTCACCTCCCAATGA